>NC_047050.1:47324440-47685690 GCF_011762595.2 Tursiops truncatus
AAAAAATTGGTCCTGAAGAAACTAGGTGCAGGACAGGAATAAAGACGCACACGTAGAGAATGGACTTGAGGACACAGGGAGGGGGAAGGGTAAGCTGGGACGAAGTGAGAGAGTGGCATGGACATATATATACTACCAAATGTAAAATAGATAGCTAGTGGGAAGCAGCCACATAGCACAGGGAGATCAGCTCAGTGCTTTGTGACCGCCTAGAGGGGTGGGGTAGGGAGCGTGGGAGGGAGATGCAAGAGGGAGGAGATATGGGGATGTATGTATATGTATAGCTGATTCACTTTGTTATAAAGCAGAAACTAACACACCATTGTAAAGCAATTATACTCCAATAAAGATGTTAAAATAAATAAATAAAGATGCAATTAAGATAAAATTAGGTCATATGGGTTGGCCCTGGTCCAGTTTGATGGGTGTCATTATAAGAAGAGGATATTAGGACACAGACACATACAGAGGGAAGGCCATGTGAGGAAGAAGGCCTCTATTTGAAAGCCAAGGAGAAGAAACTGAAGCTGCCTACACTTTGATTTTTGACTTCTAGCCTCCAGAATTTTGGAAAAATAAATTTCTATTGCTTAAGCCACCCAGTCTGTGATACTTTGTTATGACAGCACTAGAAAATTAACACAGCCTTTAATATAATCTTGCATCCCTGTTTCATTGACCCATTAAAGAAGATTATAATCGTAAAAAGATAAGAATATTGCTGATACTGTGACAGTCAATATTCATTCTTTAGGTTACATTGCAAAATATGTGTCTCATTGCATATATATTCTTTACTGGTCACATAATGTCATTATATCTAGCCATTATGTTTTCTAGGGAGACCTCTACAAGATGGCCATGGTATATTTTAACACCTTTAAAGAAGTGGGAGTTATGTACATTCTGCTAACTATAAGAAAAAGATCATATCTTACACATATTTTGAAGCTAAAATTACTTTAATCTGGTACATTGTCAAATATGGTGCCATATTTGTGGTATTTTTATCAAATTTATGGAAAACAGATATTGTAGTAACTGTACACAGAGTGTTAAAATGTTTCCGGCTTACGTGTGTTGAAGATTCATATATTTTCCTATGAATAACATATCACTGATTCATAAAATTCAACCACTAAAAATACATGGTGATGGATTGGGGAAAGGGGCCAATATACTTTGATGATAAAATGAACTGGGTGTGGATCCGCCACCAGTATGACTTTTGAGCATGCTGTTAATTTCTAAACCTCAGTTTTCTCATCTGTAAAATGGGCATCATTATAGGCACTTGTGAAATAATTCATGTTAAGTACTTGGCTTAAGTGCTTGGCAAGTTGTAGGTGATCAATAAATACTACCTATTACTATCACCATCATCATCATCATCATCATTATTACTAGTAAATTAATAAACGATGAAAAATGTTAACCCAAAGGAAAACAGAGAAAAGTGTCAGAGATGGCTTTAGCTCTATAATTATCTAGAATGATCAGATTAGGTTTTTATAACCACAGCATTAAACTAGGTGTGTTTAAATTTTCATGGACATAGAGGAAAATTAAGCCATAAGAATATATTACTTAACTGAGGTTCTTAAAACAAAATTTCATGGAGAACTTTTATTTCCTTCCAGAAGGAAGCAAATTGTTCAATATCTATGTAGATCTCTGTTATGAAAAGGCTCAGAGGTGAGTACACTAAAAACATGATAAAGAAATAAAGGTTATAATATTAATTTGTTTTATATATTACGGGGCTAAGTATTTGGTCAGGACAATATATGCCACATCTATAATTAAGTCTCTGGGTAGTCAGATAGGAAAAGATATAACTGAAAAATGTTTTCCTAATAGTCAACCTAAGGCTGTGTAATCAGAATACCATACTTTCTGTTTAACAGGATGCTATAAACCAGATACTATGAATAGTTTCTTAGGAAGGATATTTAATTACATAGGAAAATTTTCCAAAAAAGCACATCCCAGTATCTTCCCGTCCCTACAAAAAAGGAAAAAGGGCATGATCTAGGGGAGAGCACATCAAGCATTTAAATTTGACTCTTCATTTACCTCTTTGCCCAGGCATTCACTGAAGAGCAGAATTTAAGTATCTCCACTGGCAGACATGTTTCAATACTCTTCAAGCTATGCCAACAGGATTTCTTAAGCTCTGTGTGAGTCCAGTGTGGTTCTTGTTGCTGTGAAACACAGTCCTCCTAAGGCTTATTTTCCTTTTTGTAGGGAATTGATCCAAGAATAGGGTAACAAACTTTATAATTTTGAACTGGTAATTCTGGCTGGGTCAGTATATTAGGGACTCTAGTATATTTTGCCTGTACTTATTGTCATAGTACAATAAATACATAGTATAAGAACTTGTACATAGTACAAGTTCTTAATTTGGTAGACACCATTAGTTAGATGAGGGCTTCCAGACGACTCCTCAGAACAGAGCAGCCAGAGGTCAAGGAGGCCTGAAAGAAATAATTTAATTGAAAATTGGCAGTAAAAATATTGTCAGCCAGAAGAAGGAAGTAGATCAATTAAATAGAAGAGGGCATTCATCATTCTCAGCCACAGTGAACCAGTCGAATTAATAGTATATATTCCTTTTTATACAATGCAGTTTTACCTTTGAAATCACAATGTGAAAGTTGCTTTGCTTACTACAGTATCCTTAAGTTTCAAAGTATATTCACTGTTTTTTGTTTTTTTTTTAATTTTGGACAGAAGTCCACTGTGGCAGGTATACCCTAAGGTGACTTCTCAAGTTGTACCCTTGTATAATCCCTTTCCCGTGAGTACAGGTAAAAACTTCACTTACTTCTAATAGAATGTGACAAAGGTGATGGGATGTTACTTCTCTGATTGAGTTAATTTTAGTAGACTGAAGTGAGAGAGATTCCCCAGATAGCATTAAACAAGTAAATGGCCATGTTGTAAGTTACTGACTTGATAGGGCCACCTGGCAGGGAACGGCAGACAGCATGTAGGGCCTGAGAGCATCCTCCAGAAGACAGCCAGGAAGAAGATAGGGCCCTCGGTCAACAAGCCACAGGGAATAAGTTTTGTCAACAGCCTGAATTGAGCTTCTCCGGTCAATTCTTCAGATAAGAACACCTAGTCAACACCTTCATTTCAACTTTGTGAGATCTTGAGCAAAGGGACCAACTCAGTGCTCCCCAGACTCCTGACCCCCAGTAACTGTGAGATAATGAATGTGTATTGTCTTAAGCCACTAAATCCATGGTAATTTGTTAGGTAGGGATTTGTACACAAAATAGTGGCAAATAGTGAATGAGATACACTAACTTTAATTCAAAGCCATTCTTACACAAAAATTGCTATTCAAATAACGCAAGGTTGCAATTTCATCATTTTCTCCTCCCTGCAAAGTTCCACTTCTTTCCCCTTATTCATAATATGTAAGTCAAAAAATGAGCAGTGTTCCTATTTTAATGACTTCTATCATATAAAATGATACACAGAGCAATTATGAAACCGGGTATACAGATTGTCATACACACACAAAAATAAAATTGTTCAAATGTCTATATCAAGAATTATTTGCTTAAAAATAACTTCTCAAAGTGACTGGCATCTGGTTAGAAAGAAAAACAGCATACAATTTTAAATATTCTTAAGAAAATCAAGTTTGTGCACTTTCTCCATGGAAAGGCAACTTAGGACCAGATTGTGGAGGGCCTTGAATGCCTTGATGAGGAATTTGAAGTTTATCTGAGAGTGAATTGAGAATCTCAGAGTTGTAACTGGCTTTACTTGTTAGCATCATGTTGGAATGGATGACAGAAAGAGCACACGTAGAAAGGTCCTTGCCATTCTGTTACCTACGCACTATATATGCTGGGCCCTGGGCCAAATGCTGGGACTCAAAAAGGTATAATACATAGTCTCTGCCTTCAGGGAACCTAGAATCTAATAGGAGGAGCTCCGTATATGAAAGAATAAGTCATAATGTAAGATACAATCCAAGAACTGAAAGCATTAGATTCAAGTTCAGTAAAAGGCTAGACAGCAGGAAAAGGGTTCAAACAAGGCAATTGTTTATAGAAGAAGGGACTAAGCAAGACCAACAAAATAGAGTAAGCTTCAGTAAGAAGGCTGGGGAGATTATTCTAGGCTGAGGTCATCCAATATTTTTACTGCCAATTTCACCCCATGAGGGGTGAATAAGCTTGGCTGAAATTGAGAGCTGTCAGAGGGAAGAGTAAGAATCTAATTTCCACGAAGGCAAGGACTTGGTTTACTTTGCTAATTCTTCTTTTCTTGGTGCCATGAACAGAGGTTGGCACTCAATAAATTGTTGAGGAAGGAAGGAAGGAAGGAAGGATGGATAGAAAGGAGGGAGGGAGGAAGGGAGAAAAGAAAGAAGGAAAGGGGCTTCTCTAAATATAGAAAGTGTATACAAATAGGTGAGGCAGTTATGAGTATGACAGATGTCTGCTGGGCAGTAGACTGGAAATCAAAGCACAAGTTAAATGTCTAACATAGTAATTCAGGAAGGATAATCTGACAGTATGATGCTGGACATGCTTGTGCGATCAGATACACAGGGGCCCAGCTGAGGATCCCAGTTAGATAACTATTTAGTTATCTCAGGCATTACGAATCAGGCTTGCGATAAAGGGTTGGCCATGGGAATTTTAAGGGTGTGATGAGAAAAGGGGATATTGATGGCATGACAATGTAGAGAAGAAAAAGAAGGGGGAGGAGTGGTGACACCATGGCTTTTAGACTCAGAATGATCATGCTATAAACTGAAATAAGAATGTCAAACAAAGGAGAGTTTGGGATGGGAAAGACCTCATTTGGGCTCCATTGTAAACATGAGAGCAGAGATTTTGCTTTTCCTTTTGAACCTCATGAGTATCGCACAGAGGCGGCAGAGGGTAGGTTCTTGATAAACCCCTAATCACCTACCTCAATGGCAGGATACGAGGAAGCTGGAGAGCAGGGGAGGGAACAGCACTGAAAATAACAATCATTCATATGGGTCCATAAAACCTGGAAATTCTGGGGTATCTTTGGGGAGAAAAGCAAATGGCCAAGGAATGAATCTTAGGAGAGAGAGATAGGAATAGGAACAGCGAGAGAAGCCAACAAAATAGACACATAAGGACGAGATGAAAGAAGCAGAGGGAGAACTTGAAATGAGCCATTTTATACAGTCTTTATACCTAAGAAAAGAAAACATTTCAATGGTAAGAGTAAGGTAACAGTTGCTCACGCTACTGTCAGTCAGAGAATAGACTTGAGAAATATACATCAGTGACTCTCAGTTATTTTTAAAGTCCTCTTTAATTTAAACAAAACCTACTAATGTCATTGGAAATATGTGAAATCAGAAAAAAAATCTCAAGGTAAAACACACACACCTACACACACATACACAGAGCATGGTAGAACAAGACTTCCATTTAATGAGCCTTAAAATGTATTTCCCATGTAACTTCCCCATCCATTAGCCACAGAAACACTTCAAGACCTGGTTCAAATATACCATCTCCACAGTCACTTCAACAGGATGACTCTGAACCCTGATACGGAGAAAGTGCTGCTTTTTAACTCCTATAGTATTTGTGACAAAATAGGAGTTTCTGAAATCTTGTTTACTAAGTGAGCATCCCTGGTTCAGGTGGCTAGATTAGAGAAGAGATTGTTAATAGAAGAACCAGAGAATAAAGGTGCCAAATCCTTTATTGGATCCACATGTGAGACGAGAAATTTGAAACCACAGAGCCAGCATTGGTTTTCTGTCCCTGTCCCCCTTAAATACTCCAGATCAGCTAAAGACTCCACTAGCCAGGGAGTAGAAGGAGAAAGGAAAGGAAGGAAGAACTGATGTGTTGCCTACTTCTGTGAGCCCAGATGTATTTGAGAAAAATCAGTGAGGAGAGGTCTCACTGCTCCTCCCTCTGGAGCTCTGGCGGCTCAACAGAAATATATTGAGACGTGACACAAGAACAACAGAGCAGAGATGTCTGTGGAGTCTGGTAGAGCAGATGAGCACCCACTGACAGTGCCAGGGCTCCTGTGGCCTCAGGCAGGTGGGGAAGAGAGCATCAGCCTTCTCTGTGCTTGTGAGAAAGGGTTCAGAAATTAGCTGAGATGGAGAAATAGAGAGAGTGCGCTGGAGCAAATGTGAGTGCCCCAGTGGGTGTGTGGAGGGTCTCAGTGCCCAGCCAGGGCAGCTCAGAGCAGAGGAAGCCAAGTTGGGGGTTGCTCTAGAACGTGGCTATTTGTCAAAGGATTGCTCCTGTGGAAGAGGACGCACCTAAGTATTGGACCGGAGATGGAGGTCTGCATAGGACTGAGGTAGACCAAGTTTTGAGAAATAGACAGCAAAGTCTCCCAAGGTCTGTGTTCACAGAAATCACCAGAGCAGAGCACCACTTTCAGGGGAAAGGTGGTGAGTTTGGGGAAAACTGAATGTAGGTGAATTTTAAAGCCCAAATGACTGAAAAGGCACTGAATTTGATGAACCTATTTGGAAATGACTAGATGAAGTTTTCTGTATCAGACAAAAGAGGGGCTCAAGTTCTGGAAAAGTAAAGTTTCAGATATTTTTTGCAGATATGGGTTTGTTGATTGTGTGACTAGGAAATTCATACTCATCAAGCACTGATTAATCCCATCTACATAAAATCCCCAAACCATCTTTTGTGTCTGGTACTTACCTGCAGTAATGTCACCAGTTCCTGCCTTAGTGTTTGTATATTCACCAGAGGGCATATCACTGATGTCCATGGAGTGCAGGTTAGTAAGCTTTAGAATGGCCCAGACAACCTAACAGCCTAATGGCCCAGAGGCTGTAACCTCTCTTAAGGTTAGAGCCCATAGAAGGGACAAAGCCACCAAGGTTAGGTGAGGAATTTGGGAAGATCACCGAGTAACTTAGGGTCTTGGGAACAAGTTTGGGAACAAGTTTCAGCAAAAATAAACAGTGCCAGGTACCTAGCAAGGACTGTGAATTCAACAGGTGGAAGTTTAGCAGGAACATTAAAAGAAGTTTCTAACAGGCAATCGTTAGAGGTCCATTAGACAGGTGGCTTTTTCCACATCAGGCATCTCTAACAGAGATCTTGTGTTCAGCTCTAATTTCATGGGAGGAACTTTGGACTTTGGGTAAACTTCCAGAGAAAGTCAGTTTTAAGGGTAGAGGGGAGTACAATAGACAAAAGTACTGGGGAATGTGTCGGGGTGTGTCATCCAAAGACTAAGTAGCAAATCTAACTAACTAATGTTGAGTTATAGCTCCACTTCCTTTATGTCCCCTGGATAAGAATAAGGTTGGTCTTAATAGTTTGGTACATAGGCAAGTGTGTATCTGGTAGATAAGGGAGCACAGTTCTGCCATAGTTGGTGGCCGAGTTCTAGCTCTCATCTGCAACAATTATCCTGGCCCAGCCCTTTGAATGCCATGAAACTTTGGCGGTGCTCTTCCAACATCGACCCACCCTCGATGTTTTCTCCTGACTCTACCTCTGCCACTCCCTATCGCAGCTCAAATTCTGCCACTTCACCCTCTTGTGGTCTAAGTTCTTCTCCCTTTCATGGTAGCTTCCCAGAGAGATTCAAGGAGCTCTAGGGTCTCTGGTAGTGTAGTATTTGGTGATCATGTTGCTAAAGAAAACTTTTGGACTCATCAATATGCTGACATATATTTGAGAAAATGATGAAAACTGTAATATTTGGCCTAATTTAGCTTCAGAAGGAACCCCGAGACAAAATGGACACTCTTAGAGATACATCAAATTTCTAGTCATGCCTTCTGTTATCAAGTTTGCACCTATTATCAGCGAGCCCCCAGAAACTAATGCCTGCTCTTTCTCAGCCTCTAAAGTCCCTAAAGGAATGTGGAGGAAGGCCCTGAATTTCCATTTATGTAATAAGTTTAAAAAAAAAGTCTTCCTACTCCAGGTTCATTTTCCTAGCATCGTTGAGTGGTAGTAGCTTAAAAATTGTGTCTTGACTGTCAAGTACAAATGAAGCTTAGCAAGAGCTTTTGTTTAAAAGTTGTGCATTCCAATGTTAATATGGTCCTTTCTGGAAAAGCAGTTGCCTTTTACGGATATTAAAAAGCAACTGAGTTTTATCAAAGATTCCTCTTTCATGTTCTTCGATTGCTAAGCTATGTAAGTTAACCAAAAGATAACTAAGCATTAACCCAAGTTACCTTTTGTTTTTTATCTTCTTTTGAAATCCCATGAGTTTAGCTAAGTACATTAAATGAAACATAAATCTTTAGGTTGTTTTTATTAAGTCACATATTTGGAATATATATCCAAGGCTATTTGATCAGTTGTAAAATATTAGCTGCTGCACTGAAGATTTGTGACATGGGTTTTAACAAGTGAACAAACATTTCAGGAGCGCAGTGAAAATCATTGGCTGGGGCAGCATGGAAAAGTTATATGATACTTGAGTTTAAGAACATTCAGAGAGTTTTTACTCCATAGTATTTTCAGATAGACGTTGCAATTTACAATACTAAACATAAGCAAATTTGGAAAAGTTTAAAGATTTAAAAGTAGTTTCCTTTTTCATTTTTTCCATTTTAATATTCTTGTGACGGTTGCCTCTCAAATTAAGTAAATGTCTTTGGATGATTATTATTAAAAGCCCTAGGTTACACTGCCACAAAAACATCCATGTGTAGATATACACATTCTACTCCTTTTATAGATCATAAATATAATCTCAGCTATTCTGTGTCCCAGTTTTACTTTGTCGTTTCCTGCTTCTGAGCTCTTTCTAACACTAATTTTTCTGCCTAGAAACTTCCATCCTTATCTCTCTGCCTATCAAAATCTCATTCATTTATAATTATTAACCTCCTACTATGTGCTAGACACGATGCTGAGTATCTTTCAAGGTATAGTTGTTTTGGTTTTTTTTTGGCTGTGTTGGGTCTTCATTACTGTGCACAGGCTTCCTCTAGTTGCAGCAAGCGGGGGCTACTCTTTGTTGTAGTGCGTGGGCTTCTCATTGCGGTGGCTTCTCTTGTTGGGGAGCACGGGCTCTAGGCGTATGGGCTTCAGTAGTTGTGGCTTGCAGGCTCTAGAGCACAGGCTCAGTAGTTGTGGTGCACAGGCTTAGTTGCTCCGCGGCATGTGGGATCTTCCCGGACCAGGGCTTGAACCCATGTCCCCTGCATTGGCAGGAGGGTTCTTAACCACTGCGCCACAAGGGAAGTCCCCAAGGTATAGTTTAAAAGTCATTTAGTCTATAAAAATTTTCACAATTTTATCTGTCTTTTTTTAAAACTCTGCATCTCTTTCTTCATTTTAATGGTAGTAACACTTCATTTATATCTCTATTCAGTACATTAGGTATGACCTTATATGGTTGCTTGTTTTTCCCTTCTCCCAACTCTAGAACATTGAATTACTGAGGGCAAAGTCTATTTTTTTAATTGATCATTATAACTGATATAGCATCTAGCTCTATGTCTGCATATAATAGCTGCTCAATAAACATTTGTTCAATTGACATATGAAATCCTCTAGCTATCGAGTCAGACATGGAGAGTACCAATCTAATCTATTTCAAACATTCAGTACATAAATTAGTTTCAACATTGCACAGTGCTACTAAAAGGTCTAACAACTCACTTTATGCTCAGCTTTCAAAATTAAGTTTCTTAGCAAAGTGATCAGGGCATTTTATTTATGTAATGATTCTATGGAAAAGAGAAACATTATTAATGGATATTTTCATTTTTGGAAAAAGAAGTTAGGGCCTTTGGTAAGTTGTCTAGTGTATATGAGTCACACAACTACTAAGGTTAAAATCCTTTAACGCAACTAAGAGATTCTGTTATAACATTTTTAGATTCAGATTTATCTCAAGGAAGCCACTTTATAAGAAGCTTACTCTCCGAAGACAACGTTAACATCTTTCATGATTAGGGTTCCAGGTGTTTGGTGTTTAACTCTTGCCTCCCTTCTTATATGGATGACAAAGCACACCAAAAGCAACTCATCTAACAAGATGTTAGTTTGATTACTTTATAGAAACAGTGTCTTTAACCATAGCAGCTCAGCCTCTGACTGCCTGGACAGTGCAGCATTTACTGTAAGGCAGCAAACAAGTAGTCAGGGACAGCTAGTGCTGACAAAGCCTGAACTCCCCCACGGGGCTCAGGAAAGCACTGTCAAAGGCCAGGTGAGGGAGGAGAGTTGCAGGAGAGTAACCAGCTCATGCCCGATTCTCTGGCTTGTTGATGGTTAGGTAACAGGGAGGCATCACAAGGGGTTAACATGATCAATCCTCAGGCTCTAGGAGGTCTGGGGGCTACATGCTCATGGTCATCAGGTAGTTAACACCTTCCATTTGGTGGGAGTTTTCACATCTGTAAAATGACTCAGGAAATGTGCATCAGATGCTATCATCTAGGTACTTCAGAGAGGAGCTAAAGCAAAGGATGTGGGGGAGAGGTCTGTCCCAAGAAGGCCCCATAGGGTACTGCTCTGTTACAAAAACATGTGAGGGATTTTAGAGAAATCTGACAAATAATTCCTGAGCACCTACCCCATGTACTCAGGAATGGAGGTAAAAAATGCATGTTCAGAATTTCTAAAAGATACAACCTGTTTAGTAGAAAGTTTACATTTAGAAAGCTTTTAAGTAAGGAGGCTTTATAGGTCATGAATGGAAATGTTTGAAAATTGCTAGTCTATGAGAAAGTACAAATTATCAGCGTTTTGTGTATGGATTTAACCTTGCCAACAAGATATTTTGAGTAATTCTCCTCCAAAGTTGCCTCAGCATGCCTGTATAGTAGAAAGTGGCCTGAGACTTTCTCAGTGTAAGTAGTAGTCAGTCCCTCCAGTTTTCCTCTGAGAACAGTCAAGCATCCTCTGTCACTGGTGACAGACATGGTATCTCCAGGCATGAAGGCAGTTCATTGGTTGCCTACGATCCACACATCTGTCTCTGTTATGGCCATTGGATTGTGCTGCTTAATCCTGTCTGAGTGGCTTCCCAGAAAGAGAAAACAATCTCTTTGTTCTAATAGCCCTGAAAAGACAATATCCCCTTATTGATAGGAGAAAAGGCTAGAACCTTTCCAAAGTGAGGGGTGTCAGACAGAGACTTATGGGCAAAATCTGTCCTAGGTGGAGTCCATTTTCTCCCACATGAAGATGCAATTTCAAGAAATTACTTATAAAGATTACTTATAAAATACCTCTTCGGGTATTTCAGAACCATTTACTATGCAAGCATTTGAGTCTAAAGACTGAGCATGATGTTTCCTAGGGGGGCAATTATCATGTGTTTCCAGTGTTC
This sequence comes from Tursiops truncatus, assembly GCF_011762595.2. Taxonomy (NCBI): domain Eukaryota; kingdom Metazoa; phylum Chordata; class Mammalia; order Artiodactyla; family Delphinidae; genus Tursiops; species Tursiops truncatus. The sequence continues at coordinate 47,335,760 of NC_047050.1, forward strand.
AGTACAGCAAAGAAAATGAGGGACCCAGATTACAGTCTGAATTTACTTCCCCGGGTAAGTAACTGTAATTCCACATAGTTTATAGATTTTTCATCCTGTCTTATATTTTAGGGCAGAATTTTGGTTTGTTAATAACATTCTATAGCCAGAGGCCTGTTTTGGAATGAAGTTAAATAAATACTGGGGGGTGTAAAGGCCTCTCCACTCTCAACTTGAATTAATTCATACCATGAATCTGTGAAGTGAGATAGAAAACTTTGAATAAAAATATATATATGTGTGTATGTATATAAAATATATATATGTGTGTATGTATGTATATAATATATATATATATCTTTGGCATACTTCCAGATTTGAGATCAATACAATTTAAGAAGAAAAAACCACATTTCATATTTGCTAATATGACAGAGTAATCATTTGAAACATAGTGTCTGGATTAGTGCTTGGTATGTGATAGGTAACTGATGAATATTTGTTCAATGACTATTAACCAGACTGTTTTTTTCTCCCTTACCTCTCCAACCGTGGCCATCATCTCTCTCTTTTCTAAGACATAGGTCTATCATTAGACTCAGGGGAGAGCTATTAGAAAATTGAAACTTGAAACAACAGCAAAAGGCCATTTTCTCCTAATAGGTTCAGATGTGTGATGGTTCATTATATGCGTCAATTTATCTGGGCCATAGGGCTCAGACATTTGGTAAAACATTATTCTGGATGTTTTTGTGGGGGTGTTTTTGGATGAGATATACATTAAATCAGTGGATATAAGTAAAGCAGATTGTCCTCCATAGTGTGGGTGGGCCTTACTCAATCAGTTGAAGGCCTGAATAGAGCCAAAGGTTGACCTCTCCCAGGCAAAAGAAAATTATTCACCAGATGGCTTTTAGACTTCATCTGCAGCATCAGCATTTCCTGATTCCACAGTAGACTGCCTTTGGGCTTGAACTGCAATTCTGAGTGGCCAGCCTGCTGGCCTCCACCATTAAATTATGAACTAGCCAAGCTTTCACAGTCACACGTGCCAATTCCTTAAAATAAATCCCAGTGTATATGCACATCCTATTTCTTCTTTTTCTCTGGAGAATCTTAACTAATACAAAAGGTAACAGATTCAAGGGTGAGATTAAAAGGTTTAGGAAGCAGTAAGAATGATCAAAATCAGATGTAGTCTGTGTCCACACACCTTCCATCCAAACTCATTATAGGCCCTCTGAGTTTTGGAGGAGAGGAGAGAGAAAAGACAGACTGAATGCAATAGAGTTAGTGTGGGAGGATCTGCATCCTGCTGCTGTCTCTTGATGTAGACTTTTCCCCCTGTACCATGTGGGAAGAATTATAGACACCTCAACCCTCATCTGAGAGGACAGAGGACCCATTTCACATGCTTTATGATGCCCAGAGAGAAGGCAACCACAGTATAATTGCAAATATCATATAATAGAACTGATAGAATTAAGAGTCTGGGAGGAAGAAGGCAAGACACAGCCTTGAATTTCCCAGAGGTATGGAAGGCATTCCAAAATTTCTTGGGCATCCAAGCATGAAAGTTGAATGAAAGAGAAAGCAAATGTGTACAGGAGGTTCTAATGCCAGTTCTGGCCTCTTCAGAAAAGCACGGTGAGAATAATTATCAAACGGAGTCAGTTAAAGATTTGGCCATACCTCTCCAAATGGCAGAGCCTCCAAAGTGGGTGTCAGTTGAATTGGTCTTCAAAAGCTGCATGGATACGATGAGTAAGACTGTGCACCACCTGGGCCAAAGAGCCAGCAAAAGAGTGAGGACAGCCCATCAATAGCATCTTGTCAGCATCCCTGACTGTCTTTCAAGAATGGTGCTTGCTCGTGTCCCGCGGTTGTGCTCAGTTCCTTACATGACCTACTCTGAATGGACAACATCTTTCATTGGTCTCAGACCAGTGTTCAAGGTTCTGGACAATAAGGGAGGTGATGGGAATAAGAGGAGGGGGATATCCCCTCACACCTGGGCCAACTAGGGAGAGAAGGAACCAGATGAAGCTATTCCAGTGAGCAAAGAAAGTATCAGAACACATCCCTTGCTCAAGAAGGAATTCTGATAAAACTGAAACGTCATGTGACCAAAATGTGGGCACTCCTGGATGCAAATAGCTAAAGCAGTTGAAGGAACAGTCTGCTTTTCCTCTGAGAAGTGTCCCCTTCAGCATAGCTTCGATACTGTTCGATAACACATAACTCAATTTCTAATTATGTTATTTATTATTATGAGGAGGGAAAATCATTCAACTATTTTCTACTTGAGCAGCACCTATCTCACAATCAAATAATTCCTCTTTGAGAGCTTCAAACTTTTAAAATATATCTTTTCTCTCCCATTAATTTTGTTTTAGCAGGGGAGAAGGGGCTTGAAGCTTTTAAGCTACTTCCTCATTTTTTGATTATTTGCTGGTCCAGAATCTTTTTCAACATAGATAGGGGTATACAACACAAAATATTGTATTAAAATTTTTTCACAGTATTTTTCACATGCAGAAAGATGGTTCTCATTTCCAAGTCATTTTAAAAGTCATGTATTTAAATAGACTGAGGTCACAAAAGTAAAGTGCTACAACCTTGGGGAGGACTGAAATTTTAGACGTGTTGGTGCGTAAATGGTGCAGTAGCTGTGTGGGCAAAAGTTAATGGGGCTTCCTTTCCTGGTCACATCTTTAGAAGCCCCAGGTAAACTTAGGCTTATATTGGGTCTGATATATTGGGTCAATCAACTATTTTGTTTAGAGCAGCAGTTTTCAAACTTATTTGATAGAGAAGTCATTTTTGGAAAACAAAACTGCAAATTTTTGGAAAATCTCCACTTTTATTGTATATATGTATCTATATAATAATAATAAAAGTGGACATTTTTTGTTTGAAGAGCAGTGAGAAGCCTAGCATCTGCCCTGATCTGCTTTCTCTGATGGTCCTTGAGGCATCTCAGGGAACTCAGGGTTCTAACAGGACCAATGACAGTGGAGGTTCCTGGAGATTAGGACTCAATGGGAAACTCCATAGGGGAAAAAATGGCTCTGCTGAATTTTCTGTCTGGTGCTGGGACAGAGATTTATAGTTACATACCTGGTATCCCGAATATAATAACCCGTCTCCAGAAAACAATGGTCAAGTTTTATAGAATCATTTTTATTTGAAGGTGATTTACCCCTTGCTTGCCTTAAAAGATCTCCCTAATGCAGTATACACCAGTGGGGTTGTGTACTTGTAGAGTAAATAGGACAAGATATTTTTCACTAGACACTGTGCCTTACCCTGCCCTCTGATGTATTCTCCAGAAAGCAAACTTGCCTGTTACATTGTGTCACTTAAGTTTTCCCTGAACATCAAAGTTCCATATGGAGAATCTTTACCCAGTGTAATATTTGCTTTGTATCAGTCTGGGGAATTTTCAGTGTTTACATTTGTACCATTTAACCATACTAGAAAAAAAAAAAAAAAAGAACTCCTCTTCTGTTAATGTGCATTGCTTTAAGCACGGCAGCAGAATGATCACAGTCAAATTGTTTTATAATCTGTAATACACCATTTGGGAATCAGAAACCTACCGTTAATAAATTGTGTACAACCATCCTTCTCTGGAGATGCAGTAACCCTTTGGAGTTAATGTACACTACAGTCCTTCCTGTTTTAACTAAGTTGTACATTAAGAAGATAGGCTAGGTTAGTATTTAGTGATGAATTATGTGTGTTGATTAGTAACCTAAAATCTGTATGAGTCTTCTATGTATTTTTCGTTAATGCTGTGGCTAAAATGTGTTCCACAGATAAACGTCATAAGACTTGAAAGAAAAGTGAAGACTGATAACCTTCGTAGGCGACGACTAGGCCATTTGTATGTTGCTTAGCAGCCTGGTAAACCCTTGATTTGCTTTTTGATTATTATTAGCTTATAGGGTGATATTTGAAAAACTGACATGTAGGATGGGATGTCTATTAGTAATAATACTATATAAGTACTGGGTAGTTACATTTTTACAAAGATTTAGACACATCCAACATTATTAGAAGTTGAGAATCTTCAAGAACTTCTTCAGTAAACCTTGACACAATTAGACCTTCAGACTTTTCATTAACCAATCACAGAACAGAGTTATAAAACCGGACTATACCCTTATCCATCCCTGCGCTAAATACAGACTATCACCTGACATAAGTAAAAACCCATGCTTCTTTTCATTAATTCAATAAGGGAGTGCTGTGTAGACGGAATGACATACTACAAAATTTATGAAAGGGATGGCGCTAAGTCTCATGTAAATTAAAGCAAACGATAAAAGGAGCAGAAAACAAATATTAGGGAAATTTGGGGTTGTGAGTGACCAGACTGCTCTCAAAGAGTCTTGCCACTCAGTACTGGGGTGACTTTGGATCTGAAGGTAGGACAGGACCTGGAAAACAAGAGAGGGCTATCTGCTTGATTACTGACGAGGAGAACTTAGCCAGCTTACGTGAAACTAAGTGAAGCTGATTCTGGCAACTTTCTTCTGTGCTTCACCCTGATGATCTTTGTGTCCCTGACCCCTGAGGAGTCCCTCATATTTACAGTAATTTACAGTAGATTATCGTGCAGGAAGGTTATTGGGGAGTGCTCTCGGGAGTAAAGGCAGCAGGATTGGCCCAAGTGTCAAGCTGGTCCTGTCATTATCCCTCTTCAAAAGATGTGGACAATGAAATTTAGGAGGCCACATGCTAAGGAATCAGTGGAGTAAGGCTACAGTTCAGGTGTGTCTGACACCCAAATCCTGTTTTCAGTCACTGCACAGGTAAACATATATCCTCTGTATAACATGTACAACGATGGATAAGTTTCGTAGTTTGTAACCTTTCATTTAATTTCACTAATTGTTAGAAAGTTCTTTTTACTCTGAACCTGAATCTGTCTCTAGCTTAAAACCGCTGGTCTTTGTTCTACCTCCAGAAGGTCTATAGCATTTAAAGCCTCCTTCTTCTGTATCACAGAGTTTTAATTATTTGAAACTATCCTTCCTGTCTTTGATCTTAGGATCTGGAGTCAACTGGGAAATAAGCTAGTAATATGGCAGATTTTGGAGGTAAAAGTCAAACTGGGAACACTCTCATCCTAGAGATTACGAACATGACAGAAAGGGAGAAAGCCAAAATTATATTATAATGAATGTAAAATAACATTCATTTGATACTTACAGTTTGCAAAGTTCTTTCATATATATGGTTTCACTGGGACCTTTCCTGAGTATAATATTACCGTTGTCATTATTTGTCTCCTTATTAAATAGAACAGGAAACTGAGGCTGTGGTTTAGAGATTTGTCCAAGGATGATTATGAGTTCAGCTTTGTGTGCCCAGCATAGCACGTGACACATAGAAGACCCTAAAAAAGTGTTTATTAAAGAATGAATATGGTTGAAGCTTGTAAGTCCTGGAACTATACCCAATTATTTTTGTATTATGTAAGGCTCTTTCGGTTGCAGTTAACAGAAATAAACAAAATGTAGAGGTATTATTGTAAGTATATAGAACCTAATGTTGTGAAAGTTGTTCAGGTCTTAAAAAATGAAAATGAAAACTGGAAGGCATTGGTAAACTAAGACAGTACTTCTTGCCCTTTTTTTTCTGTGTGTTTGCTTCATTTCTTATAATCTCTCTCTTCAGACCAGCTTTCTCTGCTCTTCAGGCCTATGGTGGAAAACACAGCTTCCCACTTTCGGGAGAACACGCATTCCCACTTTTGGAGTAATCAACCAAGAGAAGAGGTAATGCCCTACAAGCACGGTTACTAGAACCTCACCCCTTTGGTGGTGTAGTAGGGAGTAATTCCAGAGAACAAAAGAAGGCATTCATTTATATGCCAGGCAAACGTGCCAAAGCTGCCCATTACAATTTCTTTTACCAAGTCCTGTGTCCACTCAGCTTTTCTGTTTTGCATTAGTGCCACTATGAGGAATTTTTTTTAAATACAGTATCCTTTGTAATTTTCTCTCCTACATGACTTCAAGTAGAGAGAAAAGCCCTTAATAATTCACTGCCTTGGTATTTTTGCAGAGCAGAAAATAGAAGCTACCAGGAATGTCTTTGTAGAAATCTGACTTCTTTCTTGGGATTATGCTGCCCCTCCTGGAGGTGGAGGAGACTGAACGGCTTTAAAAGAAGCCAAAGGATGATGTGTACTCTATTCGAAGGAACAAACATTTGAGGCAGGATATTTTGCGGAACATTTATACTCTAGAATAGCTGCAGTGTAGATCATAATAAGGTGGAGAAGTAGCAGATATAACTGGAAAGATACACTGGAAAGGGGCCATTGCGTGATGTCCTGAGAAGGTGAACTTTATTTTGTGGGCAGTAGAAGCCATTGAAGAATTTTTTGTTTCATATTCGAAGTTTAAAACCTTACTCTGGTGAGAAAAACACTGGAGGAGAACCGGAAATAAGGAAGAGCATGTTATGGATATTAGATAGATGTGGAAAATAAGGGCCTGAGCCAAAGTTGTAGCAGTGAGAATAAAGAGAATAGGATTCAACAAGACATAATAAGGATGTCAGATCTCTGTTGTTGAGAATGTGGGAAATAGAGCACATTTTTGACTTTGGGATAGAGTGGTACTGTTCATAGAAATAGGACAGGAAAATGGTTGGTTCAGACACAGAGACAACGTGATTATTATCCTTGACTTCGATGAGTTTTGGATGTTTATGGAACATCTAAGAAATGTTCAGTAGTTAGCTGGAGATACAAGTCTGGAGCTTAGGGAAGAAGTTGTAACTAGGGATGATTAATTTAGCAGAGGGGGTTGAAAATCACACAGAATTTGGGCAATTTCACATTTAGCTTTTCACATATTCAGTCTCCAATTGTAATGTAAATAGGATAACAATTCGGTTGAAGTATGAATCTGTAGAGCCATCACCAGATTCTTTTGCTTTCACATAGTCTGTTTTTGTCATAACAAATTTGTCTCTTTTATCAGTGCTATTGAAACTGAGCTTTATAAAGCCTTCATCTCTAAAAAAACATTTTCCAAGGGGCAGCTCCAAAGATAGAAAAGTGTATTGGATGAATCCTATTCTGACCTAATATGGCATCTAAAAAATGTGTTTGCATTGCTACATGTAATTTTACAGTGGTTGTAGTTTTATAAATTCTTTGAATGGGATAAAATACTAGTTAATTAGTGCTCATAAGTCAACTTCCTCTGAATTGGTTTTCTGACTTTTATCACATAGGAACAATATTCCATTGCAGAGACGATCCTTCGTGTTGATTGTTTTGTGCATGAACATTTTGAAGGTCTGTAGGATTTAAAGCTTCCTTCTTCTAGTCTATCAGGATGCCCCTAATACTTTATGCCAGTTCCACCTCCCTGTAGCCAACCAACTACTTGGCTAATTGCTAGTTTAAAACCTCACTCTAGATCTTACCTGTTTCTAAGTTATCTGGACATGGTTGTGTCTTCCAGTCTAGACTTCCTCCCAAGGTTTGTCTATAGTGCCTGCTGCCTCCTGGTGGGCTGGTATTGTTGCAGGGTGAACCCTTCATGCTTGACCCAGCCTGAAACATGTAACTGGGTATCATCCATGTATGTCTTAACCAGCAAGAGAATCAGAAGGGTGGCAGGTCTGGAAAGCAGTTGATATGTAGAAAGGCAGAAGAAAATTGTCATCTTTAACCAGATGCACTCTAGGAAAGACCTGAAAGATAGTTTCAAATAATTAAAACTCTGTGATACAGAAGAAGGAGGCTTTATATGCTATAGACCTTCTGGAGGTAGAACAAAGACCAGCGGTTTAAAGCAGAGACAGATTCAGATTTAGCATAAAAAGAACTTTCTAACATTTAGTGAAATTAAATGAAAGGTTACAAACTGCGAAACTTATCCATCGTTGTATATGTTATACAGAGGATATATGTTTACCTGTGCAGTGACTGAAAACAGGATTTGGGTGTCAGACCTGAAGTGGAGCCTTACTCCACTGCTTCCTTAGCGTGTGGCCTCCTTTTGAAGAGGGATAATGACAGGACCAGCTTGACACTTGGGCCAATCCTGCTGCCTTCACTCCCGAGAGCACTCCCCAATAACCTTCCCGCATGCTAATCTATATCCCAGTGTCTGTTTCCTGGGGAACTCTATTTAAATTATTAGTATTTTCATCTTCATCATCTGATTCTGGCAAATTGTCAGCACCTTCAGGGCACAGAATCAGCCTTATTCATCTTTATATTTCAAGAGCTGTGGTCATTCAATAAATCTTTCCATATCTTACCTTTGTGAGGGCTTCAGAATGAATCTTACCAAACAGCTTGCTTCCCTCCAACTGAGTGGTGGGTAACACATGTCCATAAAATGCCTTTTGCCTCTTTTTTTCACCGAATGCTCTTCAGCATAAACTTCATGCTTAAGAACATGGATTCCCAAATACAAAGGTACCTCTAGAAACAAAATGCCACTCCCTCTTATATTGTATATTTTTCAGTTAATTACTAGTTTAAGTAAAATTAAGCAGTCATTATAGTTCACATTAACCTTGTGTTAGCAGAATAGCTTAGTGATTGAAACAAGATTTGGGTGTCAGACAGACCTGAGTTGAAGCCTTACCCCACCACTTCCTTAGTGTGTGGCCTCCCTAAAAGTTTCATTGTCCACGTCTTTTCAGGAAGGATAATGATAATACCTCCCTCTCTGGGCTGTGGGGAGAATCAAAGAAGAAAATGTGTGCAAAACACCAGACATATAGCAAATACTCAAAGCATGTCAGCTATTGTCCGTGATGTTACTTTATTAATATTTCAAGTTCATTTTATTATTCATTCTCTGTATAGTTGTTTTCATACAGATCAAAATACTTACTAATTTCCCTTGTAATTTCTTCTTTGACCTATGGGTTATTTAAAAATCTGTTGTTTAATTTGCAAATATTTGTGGATATCCAAATTTCCTTCTGTTGTTGAGTTCTGATTCCATCCCACTGTAGTCAGAGAACATACTTTGTATGATTTCAATCCTTTTAAATTTATTGACTTATTGTATGGCCTAGTTCAATTCTTTGTAAATTGATATAAGACATGTGAAATCTAAATATTGCTCCAGGGGCTTCCCTGGTGGCCCAGTGGTTAAGAATCCACCTGCCAATGCAGGGGACACGGGTTCGAGCCCTGGTCTGGGAAGATCCCACATGTTGCTGAGCAACAAAGCCCGTGAGCCACAACTACTGAGCCTGCGCTCTAGAGCCTGCAAGCCACAACTACTGAAGCCCGCACGCCTAGAGCCCGTGCTTTGCAACAAGAGAAGACACCACAATGAGAATGGTTAAAATCATTGCCTCTGAATCTGGAAAGATCTGCATGTCAATTTACTTCTCTGAGCTTTAATTTTCCTCATCTGTAAAATATAGGTAATAATTGTACCTGCTCACCAGTCAGGGTTTTTGTTGCAAATTTAGGCAAAAGAGCAATATATTTGTAGGAGAGTTCATAAAATTCATGAGAAATATGTAGAATTGAGCTCAGAAATTGGGCTGGAGCCACGTTATGCTGGAGGAGAAACATGACTAAGTCCTCTGTGGGAGTAGTCTGGTCAGGGTGGCCCTTCAGCCCTTTGCGTGAGTTCTAGGATGAGTGGCACACACTCCAAACCTGGAGTTCCAGGCAGAAGGATCCAGATGGCTGAGGCTTGGTTGCATGGTCATGCCGAGATGTGTCAGGGAAAGTAAGTACCTGGTCTCTTCAATTCATACAATACCCTCATGCATAGATAATGGGCAGCCAAACAAATGAACAGGCAACCAAATAATGGGCAAACAGACCACACAGAATTTTTGTGGGTATTAATACTATAATATATTGCAAAGTGCTTAACACAGTACCTGGTAGATATTGGGTATTAGATCCAATTGTTCTTTCTCTCTCTTGTTTTCTCTGAGAAGCAAAACCACTAGGAGTCATATATAATAAGGTTCCATACATTCAATAGAGAGGAAAGAAAACTACAAAGCCCCAAAACAACTGCATTTGTATTTTGTTAAAAAAAAAACCCAACTATCTGAGTACACTTACACTGGGTATAATTGCTGCACTGAGAATGTTTCCTTAAATAAGCGTTTAGTAATATAAAAGTTAAATTATCCAAGGATAATAAAGGTGTTTGACTTTCTTAAGCAGGTAAAGAAAACACGTTTTCTCCCTCACTGACTTTTTTGGTGGATTTAAACTAGAACCTGAGTGCTTAAGAACAGGAATAATAGAAGCATCTGAGAGATTTGTATTAAGATAGTGGATCCCACCCTCCCTTTTTTTTTTTTGCTATAAGGTGACTGGTTTGGGATACACTGTCTAGAAATTACAGTGTTTCTTGGGGCAAGGTACATTCTTCAAGATTTGAAATGATGGGACTTCCCTGGTGGACCAGTGGTTAAGGCTCCGCATTTCCAATGCAGGGGGCACGGGTTCGATCCCTGGTCGGGGAACTAAGATCCCACGTGCCACATGTTGCCGCCAAATAAAAAATAAATAAATAAAAATTTTTAAAAATGTCCAAATCAATGGCTTAAAACAAACAAAACAACAAAAAGACTTGAAATGTTATCCTAATAAAATATCTGTACAAAATATGCATCACAACATGGTTTACAATAGTAAAAATTGAAACAATGTAAATGACCATCAACTGCACTTGTTTTCCACTAGAACAATGGAATACCATGCAGCCAAAGTATCATTTTTGCTCTGTTTCCAAAATCTATTGCTCCTTCTAAGATTACCAATGTCCTCCATATTTATTATGTCCAAAGGCTGATTTTTTTTTAGTACTTATCCTACTGTGGAAAGGCAGTGCCCTGGGTAGGAGATTCTAAGATAGAGATTTCATGGAAGGAAGTCAATAGGAGAATCAACAGCAGTGGGGGAGGGAAGGAAGCAAGACTCTGGGCAGAGGGAGAAGTTACACTGTGATGCATTTGTGTTAACAAAGGCGTCAGCCAGTCCTAAAGGGGAGCTCTGGAACTGACATGGCCCTTCAGCATTGTCCTGGAGTGGGTGAGAGGGGGCCTTTTTCCCCGCTGTTGTCCAGTCATCAAATGCTGGCCACGCTGGGAATAGAGTTCTTAGGTCAAGTGGTTCTCTCACAGTTGAAGGCAATTCTCAGAGAGGGGTCAGCTGAGAGCTGTTTGCTGCCCAAACTCCTAGAAGCTGGAGGAAGGAGGGGTTCAGTCCGGGAAGGGGGATCTGGTGACACACCAAGTCATCTACTACCCCTAATTTGCTTGTTACCATCATGCTTGGCTACTCCTCATTTGAAATATTCTTTCCTGGCTTCTGGGTTGCCACACTGTCTTTTTTTTTTTTTTTAACTTCTTTACTGGAGTATAATTGCTTTACAATGTTGTCTTCGTTTCTGCTGTATAACAAAGTGAATCATCTATATGTATACATATATCCTCATATCCCTTCCCTCTTGTGTCTGCCTGCCACCCTGCCTATCCCACCCGTCTAGGTGGTCACAAAGCACCAAGCTGATCTCCCTGTGCTATGCAGCTGCTTCCCACTAGCCATCTGTTTGACATTTGGTAGTGTATATATGTCCATGCCACTCTCTCACTTTGTCCCAGCTTACACTTTCCCCTCTCCGTGTCTTCAAGTCCATTCTCTACGTCTGTGTCTTTATTCCTGTCCTGCCCCTAGGTTCTTCAGAACTTTTTTTTTTTTAGATTCCATATATATGTGTTAGCATACGGTATTATTTGTTTTTCTCTTTCTGACTTCACTCTGTATGACAGATTCTAGGTCCATGCACCTCACTACAAATAATTCAACTGCGTTTCTTTTTATGGCTGAGTAGTATCCCATTGTATATATGTGCCACATCTTCATTATCCATTCATCTGTCGATGAACACTTAGGTTGCTCCCATGCCCTGGCTATTGAAAATAGTGCTGCAATGAACATTGTGGTACATGACTCTTTGAATTATGGTTTTCTCAGGGTATACGCCAAGTAGTGGGATTGCTGGGTCATATGGTAGTTCTATTTTGAGTTTTTTAAGGAACCCCCATACTGTTTTCCATAGTGGCTGTATCAATTTACATTCCCACCAACAGTGCAAGAGGGTTCCCTTTACTCCACACCCTCTCCAGCATTGTTTGTCGATTTTCTGATCATGGCCATTCTGACTGGTGTGAAGTGATACCTCAGTGTAGTTTTGATTTGCATTTCCCTAATGATTAGTGATGTTGAGCATCCTTTCATGTGTTTGTGGGCAATCTGTATATCTTCTCTGGAGAAATGTCTATTTAGGTCTTCTGCCCATTTTTGGATTGGCTTGTTTGTTTTTTTGATATTGAGTTGCATGAACTGCTTGTATATTTTAGAGATTAATCCTTTGTCAGTTGCTTCATTTGCAAATATTTTCTCCCATTCTGAGAGTTGTCTTTTCGTCTTGTTTATGTTTTCCTTTGCTGTGCAAACTTTTATTTCCATTTCCCTAGGAGGTGGGTCAAAAAGGATCTGGCTGTGATTTATGTCATAGAGTGTTCTGCCTATGTTTTCCTCTAAGGGTTTTAGAGTGTCTGGCCTTACATTTAGGTCTTTAATCCGTTTTCAGTTTATTTTTGTGTACGGTGTTAGGGAGTGTTCTAACTTGTTTTACATGTAGCTGTCCAGTTTTCCCAGCACCGCTTATTGAGGAGGCTGTCTTTTCTCCATTGTATATTCTTGCCTCCTTTATCAAAGATAAGGTGACCATATGTGCATGGGTTTATCTCTGGGCTTTCTATCCTGTTCCATTGATCTATACTTTTGTTTTTGCACGAGTACCATACTGTCTTGATTATTGCAGGTTTGTATAGTCTGAAGTCCAGGAGCCTGATTCCTCCAGCTCCATTTTTCTTTCTCAAGATTGCTTTGGCTATTTGGGGTCTTTTGTGTTTCCATAGAAACTGTGCAATGTTTTGTTCTAGCTCTGTGAAAAATGCCATTGGTAGGTTGATAGGGATTGCATTGAATCTGTAGATTGCTTTGGGTAGTATAGTCATTTTCACAGTGTTGATTCTTCCAATCTAAGAACATGGTATATCTCTCCATCTGTGTGTATAATCTTTAATTTCTTTCATCAGTGTCATAGTTTTCTGCATACCGGTCTTCTATCTCCTTAGGTAGGTTTATTTCTAGATATTTTATTCTCTTTGTTGCAATGGTAAATGGGAGAGTTTCCTTAATTTCTCTTTCAGATTTTTCATCATTAGTGTATAGGAATGCAAGAGATTTCTGTGCATTAATTTTGTTTCCTGCTGCTTTACCAAATTCATTGATTAGCTCTAGTAGTTTTTTGGTGACATCTCTAGGATTCTCTATGTATAGCATTATGTCATCTACAAACAGTGACAGTTTTACTTCTTCTTTTCTCATTTGAATAACTTTTATTTCTTTTTCTTCTCTGATTGTTGTGGCTAAAACTTCCAAAACTATGTTGAATAATAGTGGTGAGAGTGGGCAACCTTATCTTGTTCCTGATCTTAGTGGAAATGGTTTCAGTTTTTCATCATTGAGAAGGATGTTGGCTGTGGGTTTGTCATACATGGCGTTTATTATGTTGAGGTAAGTTCCCTCTATGTGTACTTTCTGGAGGGTTTTTAACATAAATGGGTGTTGAATTTTGTCAAAAGCTTTTTCTGCATCTATTGAGATGATCATATGGTTTTTCTCCTTCAATTTGTTAATATGGTGTATCACATTGATTGATTTGCATATATTGAAGAATCCTTGTGTTCCTGGAATAAACCCCACTTAATCATGGTGTATGATAGTTTTAATGTGCAGTTGGATTCTGTTTGTGAGTATTTTGTTGAGGATTTTTGCATCTATGTTCATCAGTGATATTGGCCTGTAGTTTTTTTGTGTGACATCTTTGTCTGGTTTTGGTATCCGGGTGACGGTAGCCTCATAGAATGAGTATGGGAGTGTTCCTCCCTCTGCTATATTTTGGAATAGTTTGAGAAGGTTAGGTGTTAGCTCTTCTCTAAGTGTTTCAAGGAATTCGCCTGTGAAGCCATCTGGTCCTGGGCTTTTGTTTGTTACAGTTTCAATTTCAGTGCTTGCGATTGGTCTGTTTATATTTTCTACTTCTTCCTGGTTCAGTCTCAGAAGGTTGTGTTTCCTAAGAATTTGTCCATTTGTTCCAGGTTGTCCATTTTATTGGCATATAGTTGCTTGTAGTAATCTCTCATGATCCTTTGTATTTCTGCAGTGTCAGTTGCTACTTTTCCTTTTTCATTTCTAATTCTATTGATATGAGTCTTTTCCTTTTTTTTTTCTTGATGAGTCTGGCTAATGGTTTATCAATTTTGTTTATCTCCTCAAAGAACCAGCTTTTAGTTTTATTGATCTTTGCTATTGTTTCCTTCTTTTTCTTTTATTTCTGATCTGATCTTTATGATTTCTTTCCTGCAGCTAACTTTGGGGATATTTGTTCTTCTTTCTCTGATTGCTTGAGGTGTAAGATTAGGTTGTTTATTTGAGATGTTTCTTGTGTCTTGAGGTAGGATTTTATTGCTATAAACTTCCCTCTTAGAACTGCTTTTTCTGCATCCGATAGGTTTTGGGTCATCATGTTTCATTGTCATTTGTTTCTAGGTATTTTTTGATTTCCTCTTTGATTTCTTCAGTGATCTCTTGGTTATTTAGTAGTGTACTGTTTAGCCTCCATGTGTTTGTATTTTTTACAGATTTTTTTTCCTATAATTGATATCTTGTCTCATAGCGTTGTTGTTGGAAAAGATACTTGATATGATTTCAATTTTATTAAATTTACCAAGGCTTGATTTGTGACCCAAGATGTGATCTATCCTGGAGAATGTTCCATGAGCACTTGAAAAGGAACTGTATTCTGTTGTTCTTGGATGGAATGTCCTATAAATATCAATTAAATCCATCCTGTTTAATGTGTCATTTAAAGCTTGCATTTCCTTATTTATTTTCATTTTGGTTGATCTGTCCATTGGTGAACATAGGGTGTTAAAAGTCCCCTACTATGATTGTTTTACTGTCAATTTCCCCTTTTCTGGCTGTTAGCATTTGCCTTATGTATTGAGGTGCCCCTGTGTTGGGTGCATAAATATTTACAACTGTTATATCTTCTTCTTGGGTCAATCCCTTGATCATTAGGTAGTGTTCTTCTTTGTATCTTGTAATAGTCTTTATTTTGAAGTCTATTTTGTGTGATATGAGTATTGCTACTCCAGCTTTCTTTTGGTTTCCATTTGCATGAAATATCTTTTTCCATCCCCTCACTTTCAGTCTGTATGTGTCCGTAGGTCTGAAGTGGGTTTCTTGTAGATAGCATATATATGGGTCTTGGTTTGGTACCCATTCAGCCAGTCTATATCTTTTGGTTGGAGCATTTACTCCATTTACATTAAAGATAATTATTGATATGTATTTTCCTATTACCATTTTCTTAATTGTTTTGGGTTTGTTATTGTTGTTGTTTTCCTTCTCTTGTATTTCTTGCCTAGAGAGGTTCCTGGAGCATTTGTTGTAAAGCTGCTTTGGTGGGGTTGTATTCTCTTAGCTTTTGCTTGTTGGTAAAAGTTTTAATTTCTCTGTCAAATCTCAATGAGAGGGCTTCCCTGGTGGCGCAGTGGTTAGCAATCTGCCTGACAATGTAGGGTATATGGGTTCGAGCCCTGGTCTTGGAAGATCCCACATGCTGTGGAGCAACTAAGCCCGTTCACCACAACTACTGAGCCTGCTCTCTAGAGCCTGTGAGCCACAACTACTGAGCCCACACACCAGAGCCCATGTTCTGCAAGAAGAGAAGCCACCGCAATGAGAAGCCTGTGCACCACAACAAAGAGTAGCACCGGCTCACCGCGCCAGAGAAAGCCAGCCCACATAAATGAAGACCCTACACAGCCACACACACACACAAAATTTGAATGAGATCCATGCTGCATAGAGTAATCTTTCGTGTAGGTTTTTTCCTATCATCACTTTAAATATGCCCTGCCACTCCCTTCTGGCTTGCAGAGTTTCTGCTGAAAGAGCAGCTGTTAACCTTATGGGCATTCCCTTGTATATTATTTGTTGTTCTTCCCTTACTGCTTTCAACATTTTTTCTTTGTATTTAACTTTTGATAGTTTGATTAGTATGTGTCTTGGCGTGTTTCTCCTTGGATTTATCCTGTATGGGACTCTCTGTGCTTCCTGGACTTGATTAACTATTTCCTTTCCCATATTAGGGAAGTTTTCAACTATAATCTCTTCAAATATCTTCTCATTCCCTTTCTTTTTCCTTTCTTCTTCTGGGACCCCTATAATTTGAATGTTGGTGCATTTAATGTTGTCCCAGAGGTCTCTGAGACTGTCCTCAACTCTTTTCATTCTTTTTTCTTTATTCTGCACTGCGGTAGTTATTTCCACTATTTTATTTTCCAGGTCACTTATCCGTTCTTTTGCCTCAGTTTTTCTGCTACTGATTCCTTCTAGAGAATTTTTAATTTCATTTATTGTGTTGCTCATTATTGTCTGTTGCTCTTTAGTTCTTTTAGGTCCTTGTTAAACGTTTCTTGTATTTTCTCCATTCTATTTCCAAGATTTTGGATCATCTTTACTATCATTTCCCTGAATTCTTTTTCAGGTAGCCTTCCTATTTCCTCTTCATTTGTTTGGTCTGGTGAGTTTTTACCTCTCTCCTTCATCTGCTGTGTATTTCTCTGTCTTCTCATTTTGCTTAACCTACTGCGTTTGGGGTCTCCTTTTCACAGGCTGTGGGTTCATAGTTACCGTTGTTTTTGGTGTCTGCCCTCAGTGGGTAAGGTTGGTTCGTAGGTTGTGTAGGCTTCCTGGTGGAGGAGACTAGTGCCTGTGTTCTGGTGGATGAGAATGGATCTTGTCTTTCTGGTTGCCAGGACAGTGTGGTGGTGTGTTTTGGGGTGTATGTAACCTTATTATGATTTTAGGCAGCTTCTCTGCTAATGGTGGCGTTGTGTTCCTGTTTTTCTAGTTGTTTGGCATGGGGTGTCCACCACTGTATCTTGCTGGTCATTGAGTGGAGCTGGGTCTCAGCCTTGTGATGGTGATCTCTGGGAGAGCTTTCTCTGTTTGATATCATTTGGTGCTGGGAAGTCTCTGGTAGACCAATGTCCTGAACTTGACTCTCCTACCTCAGAGGCTCAGGCCTGACACCTGGCCTTAGCACTAAGACCCTCTGAGCCACACGGCTCAGAAGAAAAGAGAGGGAAAAAAAGAAAGAAAGAAAGAAAGAAAAATAAAATAAAGTTATTAAAATAAAAATATTACTAAAAATAAAAAATAAAGGAAAGAAAGAGAGAGCAACCAAACGAAAAAACAAATCCACCAATGATAATAAGCACTAAAAACTATACTAAAAAATAAATAAATAAAACGGACAGACAGAAGAACCCTAGGAGAAATGGTAAAAGGAAAGTTATACAGACAAAATCACACAAAGAGGCATACACGTACACACAAAAATAGAAAAAGGAAAACAATATATGTATTTTTTAAAAAGGGAAGAGAGCAACCAAATCAATAAACACATCTACCAGTGATAATAAGCTCTAAGTACTAAACTAAGGTAAACATAAAACCAGAAACAAATTAGTTGCAGAAAGCAAACCCCAAGTCCACAGTTGCTCCCCAAATCCACCACCTCAATTTTGGGACGATTCGTTGTCTTTTCAGGTATTCCACAGATGCAGGGTACATCAAGTTGATTGTGGAGATTTCATCTGCTGCTTCTGACACTGTTGGGAGAGATTACCCTTTCTCTTCTTTGTTCACACAGCTCCTGGGGTTCAGCTTTGGATTTGGCCCGGCCTCTGTGTGTAGGTCACCTGAGGGCATCTGTTCTTCACTCAGACAGGATGGAGTTAAAGTAGCAGCTGATTAGGGGGCTCTGGCTCACTCAGGCCAGGAGGACGGAGGGGTACAGAATGTGGGGTGAGCCTGCAGCGGCAGAGGCCAGCATGATGTTGCAACAGCCTCAGACATGCCGTATTTTCTCTCATGGAAGTTATCCCTGGATCACGGGACCCTGGCAGTGGTGGACTGCACAGGCTCCCGGGAGGGGAGGTGTGGATAGTGACCTGTGCTCGCACACAGGCTTCTTGGTGGCTGCAGCAGCAGCCTTAGCATTTCATGCTCGTCTCTGGTATCCAGGCTGATAGCCGCGGCTCACGCCCATCTCTGGAACTCGTTTAGGCGGTGCTCTGAATCCCTCTCGTTGTGCACCCTGAAACAATGTTCTCTTGCCTCTTAGGCAGGTGCAGACTTTTTCCCGGACTCCTTCCCACCTAGCTGTGGTGCACTAGCTCCCTTGAGGCTGTGTTCATGCAGCCAACCCCAGTCCTCTCCCTGGGATCTGACCTCCGAAGCTGGAGTCTCAGCTCCCAGCCTCCACCCGCGTCAGTGGGTGAGCAGACAAGCCTCTGTGGCTGGTGAGTGCTGGTTGGCACCAATCCTCTGTGCGGGAATCTCTCCGCTTTGCCCTCAGCACCCCTGTGGCTGCGCACTCCTCCGCGGCTCCGGTGCTTCCCCCTCCACCACCCACAGTCTCCGCCCGCGAAGGGGCTTCCAAGTGTGTGGAAACCTTTCCTCCTTCACAGCTCCCTCCCACTGGTGCAGGTTCCGTCCCTGTCCTTTTGTCTCTGTTTTTTCTTTTGCCCTACCCAGGTACGTGGGGGGTTTCTTGCCTTTTGGGAGGTCTGAGGTCTTCTGCCAGTGTTCAGTGGGTGTTCTGTAGGAGCTGTTCCACATGTAGATGTATTTCTGATGTATCTGTGGGGAGGAAGGTGATCTCCGCGTCTTACTCCTCCTCCATCTTGAAGATGCCCCCTGCCACACATTTTTTTTTTTTCTTTCTTCTGTCCTCTCTGAGGGTCTTCCTTCTAGACTTGAATTTCATAGAGATTTCCCTGGACCTTTATTTCTCCTTACTCAACATGAGCGAATTCTACCTCATGCCTTCAAATATTATCGATGACTTCTAAATGTATAACTGTAACTCATTTGTCTCAACTACTGGACATATGATGTCTCACAGGCATCTCAACATTTTATTAAACTGAACCCATATCTTTAGTATTGATCTTTACCCTGTGTTCTCTTAGTTGTTTATGCTAGAATCCAGGAAGTCAACCGTAGCTTCTTCCTCTGCATTATACCTTCATTCAAAAATGACCTAATTTTTGCAAATTTGTCCAAAAAATTCACCTCATAAGTATGCTGTTATTTTTTTTCTATTTTTTCTTTTATCTGAACTGCTGCAGTAGCCGCTTCACTGCCCTCCTAGTATACATCTTTGCTTCCTTCAGATCATTCTTTATACAGTAGCTAGAATGATCATTCAAGAATGCAGAATATCACCATGTCACTCACCTATTTCAAACCCTGGACTAACTCCCCTGTGCACTAAAATTATTACTGTGACCTAAAAAGTCTTCTGTGGATACTTGATTTTTGTCTGTGTCTCAAATATGTTTTTCATATGCTGTTCCCACTGCCTGGAATACACTACTCCCAGATTTTCTTATCACCTGACAATTATTCTTTAACTTTCAGCATAGAATCAATATATTACTTTTTCAGGGAAACTTTTTCAAACTTCCCTGGCTAAATTGGCTTTCCCGGCTAAAGGCATTTATCCTTTCTTTCTCAGATGCTTTATTAGGATCTTAAATTAAGTATAAATTTTATTTCCTCTCTCCCACATTAGACTAATAATTTCACGAGAAATAAGACGATGATTTTTGGTCTACCACTAGGCTGTCAGTGTCTAGAAAGTATCTCAAACATAGTAGTCCTTCAATAATTTCAGTTGAACATTTTATCGATATACACACATACATATATATTACACATCCATACCCATGTTGTCTTAGTCTGCTCAGCCTGCTACAACAAAAATACCATAGATTGGGTGGCTTAACTAACAAACATTTATGGTTATGGAGGCTGGAAATTTCAAGATAAAAGTGCCAGGAGATTTGAGTCTGGGGAAGACTAATTTTTTGCACGTTTGTGCTGTTTTCTTTTAGGTTTTAGGAAAGACCATATTTAGGTATGATTCCAAGTCTATTTCCTGATGTTTCTGAAAATCAATACATTTGAACAATAATTCAGAATTATGGATTTTGTAACTTTCCCAGGAATCCTGGGTACCACCAAGCATGTAGTAGATGTTCAGTAGGTGCCTATTGATCAAGTAAGTGATAGAGTAAAGATAATTGTAAGCCACGTGTGATGGTTAATTTTATGAGTCAACTTGGCTAGGCCATGGTACCAAGATATTTGGTCAAAAACCAGTCTAGATGTAGCTGTGAAGGATTTTTTTTTTAAAAGAAATTAACATTTAAGTAAAGCAGATTGCAGATTATTCTCCATAATGTGGGCAGGCCTCATCCTTAGAAAAAAGACTGAGGTCCCCTGAGTCAGGGGGAGGTTCTGCCTCTAGACTACCTTTGGGTCTGAGCTGCAATATCACCTCTTCCCTGGTCTCCAGCCTGCCAGTCTGCCCTGTATATTTCAGGCTTGCCAGCTCTAACAATTGCATGAGCCAATTCCTTAAAATAAATCTCTCTCTGTATATTTACATATCCTATCAGTTCTGTTTCTCTGGAGAACCCTGACTAATATGCCATGTGGTCCCTATTTTGTGATCTGGAGCTTGAGTATATGAATTACTGATATAAGTTTGAATTTGAGATGCCCTTTCATTTCATCTCACCGCCAGTTATACTAAATTATGTTCCAAAGTGTGATTTTTTCCCCCTTACATTAACATATCCACTCTCTACTTCAGTGGAATTTGGTTAAACAGGTGAATTACATGAAAAAAGTGTGACTAAATCTTACTTTCCAGAACGCAAAATAAATTACCCTCCTAATTTGAAAACTTAAATGAAAATCTTAAAAGTTCCAGGCTCTGGGATAAGTGTTTACAGTCACCATATGACCAAGGGCAGCTAGGGAGCGTCTAATGATCTATTTTATATTCTCTGAGGCTGAATCTGCCATGGAAAGCTCGAGGCTAACAGGAGACCTTCCTTGTAAACGGGCAGGAGTTCTGACGTAATGAACTGTGCTCCCAGCGCGGACACCATAAACTTCGTAATGAATAACACTCTTTGAACGTCTGGACAAGAAAGATGTCTCACTCCAGGAGGGATGTTTTCCTTTCTGTAACCAAACTGAGCTTAGCTGATATTTGAAGCCTGACTTCACACTCTTTGGAGCTCCTCTTTGATCCAACACCGTTTAGTCAAATTGACTCTGATATGTTTGCAGATTGGAGTGGGGGTTAGGAAAATGTGGGAGTGGGAGTGTGAACCCATATGTTTCTCTTCAGCTGGAAATTTGCCAACATCTTTCTCTAAGGAAATAAGATTCTCTTTCCAGTTTTGACTGATCGATGGTAAGAAGAGATTTGGATATAGGTTTTGGCTCCACATGGATTGGGGAGAGTCCCAAAGAAGAGCCACAAAGGTGGGTTATGGTTTGACAAGTGAAATGGAGACAGGAAGATGAAAGAAACGTCAGCCTGGAGGAGAGAACATAGCAAACAATTGACTAATGGTCCTCAAGTATGGAAGAAGAGGGTTGATTACTTCTCCAGACATACAAAGGATAAAATGAGAAAAGCACGAAGCTGTAGCTTGTTATGTTAATGCTGAACAAAGAAAATTCATGTCAGTTTATTGAATTAAAAAATAATTATCAATGGAAATCATGAAATGGTTTCCAGGGTCTTGATAATGTAGCAGTTGTCCACCTTTCTTTTCTCTTTTAGATGTTTTAGAAGTCTTACATTAAAGAAATGTAAACTTTTTACTCTATGAATATTTGTTGTTTATATTATTATTCAGCAATCATTTACCCCTCTCTCACCATCTGTGCCCCACAGTTTCATGGGAAGAGTTTGCCCACACATTGATTTTGGGCTTGGCTCTTCACTGCTTTGGAGAATAAAATGTGGTTAAATATAAAAGGTACTAGTTCTGAGTCTAGGCTTTAAAAGACATCACATATTTCCGCTTACCCATCTGGCAGCTTCTGACCTTCACATGAGAAAAACATGCCCTAGGTAGCTGTGCCTCTGTAACCTGGACCCAAACTGAGAGAGTATACAGACCCAGCTGAGCCCCAGTCTGAAGCACAGGTGTCCTAGGTACACTGTAGGCCCATGGGTGAGACATCAAGGCTCACTGTGTGTGCCACTGACATTTTGGAGTTGTATGAATGGGTCCAGTGCTTATTCATTCAGTAAGCCTTTTTTTTTTAACATCTTCATTGGAGTATAATTGCTTTACATTGTTGTGTAACTATCTGCTGTATAACAAACAAAGTGAATCAGCTATACGAATACTTTTATTAACATATCCCCTCCCACTTGCGTCTCCCTCTCATACTCCCTATCCCACCCCTCTACGTGGTCACAAAGCTCCGAGCTGATCTCCCTGTGCTATGCAGCTGCTTCCCACTAGCTATCTGTTTTACATTTGGTAGTGTATATATGTCCATGCTACTCTTTCACTTTGTCCCAACCTACCCTTCCCCCTCCACGTGTACTTAAGTCCATTCTCTACGTCAGCGTCTTTATTCCTGTCCTGCCCCTAACTTCTTCAGAACCATATTTTTTTATTCCATATATATGTGTTAGCATACAGTATTTGTTTCTCTCTTTCTGACTTACTTCACTCTGTATTACAGAATCTAGGTCCATCCATCTCACTACAAGTAACTCAATTTCATTTCTTTTTATGGCTGAGTAATATTCCACTGTATATATGTGCCACATCTTCTTTAACCATTCATCTGTCAGTGGACACTTAGGTTGCTTCCATGTCCTGGCTATTGTAAATAGTGCTGCAATGAACATTGTGGTACATGACTCTTTTTGAGTTATGGTTTTCTCAGGGTATATGCCCAGTAGTGGGATTGCTGGGTCATATGGTAGTTCTAATTTTAGTTTTTTAAGGAACCTCCATACTGCTCTCCATAGTGGCTGTAGCAATTTACATTCCCACCAGCAATGTAGGAGGGTTCCCGTTTCTCCACACCCTCTCCAGCATTTATTGTTTGTATATTTTTTTGATGATGGCCATTCTGACCAATGTGAGGCGATATCTCATTGTAGTTTTGATTTGCATTTCTCTAATGATTAGCGATGTTGAGCATCTTTTCATGTGTTTGTTGGCAATCTGCATATCTTCTTTGGGGAAATGTCTATTTAGGTCTTCTGCCCATTTTTGGATTGGGTGGTTTGTTTTTTTGATATTGAACTGCATGAACTGCTTGTATATTTTGGAGATTAATCCTTTGTCAGTTGCTTCATTTGCAAATATTTTCTCTTATTCTGAAGGTTGTCTTTTTGCCTTCTTCATGGTTTCCTTTGTTGTGCAAAAGCTTTTAAGTTTCATTAGGTCCCATTTATTTTGTTTTTATTTCCATTTCTCTAGGAGGTGGATCAAAAAGGATCTTGCTGTGATTTATGTCATAGAGTGTTCTGCCTGTGTTTTCCTCTAAGATTTTTAGAGTGTCTGGCCTTACATTTAGGTCTTTAATCCATTTTGAGTTTATTTTTGTGTATAGTGTTAGGATGTGTTCTAATTTCATTCTTTTACATGTAGCTGTCCAGTTTTCGCAGACCACTTATTGAAGAGGCTGTCTTTTCTCCATTGTATATTCTTGCCTCCTTTATCAAAAATAAGGTGACCATATGTGTGTGGGTTTATCTCTGGGCTTTCTATCCTGTTCCATTGATCTATATTTCTATTTTTGTGCCAGTACCATATTTTCTTCATTACTGTAGCTTTGTAGTATAGTCTGAAGTCAGGGAGCCTGATTCCTCCAGCTCTTTTTTTTTTCTCAAGATTGCTTTTGCTATTCAGGGTCTTTTGTGTTTCCATACAAATTGTGCAATGTTTTGTTCTAGTTCTGTGAAAAATGCCACTGGTAGTTTGATAAGGATTGCATTGAATCTGTAGATTGCTTTGGGTAGTATAGTCATTTTCACAATGTTGATTCTTCCAATCCAAGAACATGGTATATCTCTCCATCTGTTTGTATCATCTTTAATTTCTTTCATCAGTGTCTTATAGTTATCTGCATACAGGTCTTCTGTCTCCTTAGGTAGGTTTATTCCTAGGTATTTCATTCTTTTTGTTGCAGTGGTAAATGGGAGTGCTTCCTTAATTTCTCTTTCAGATTTTTCATCATTAGTGTATAGGAATGCAAGAGATTTCTGTGCATTAATTTTGTTTTCTGCTACTTTACCAAATTCATTGATTCGCTCTAGTAGTTTTCTGGTAACATCTTTAGGATTCTCTGTGTATAGCATCATGTCATCTACAAACAGTGACAGTTCTACTTCTTCTTTTCTGAATTGGATTCCTTTTATTTCTTTTTCTTCTCTGATTGCTCTGGCTAGAAGTTCCAAAATTATGTTGAAGAATAGTGGTGAGAGTGGACAACCTTGTCTTATTCCTGATCTTAGTGGAAATGGTTTCAATTTTCACCAATGAGAAGGATGTTGGCTGTGGCTTGGTCATATATGGCTTTTATTATGTTGAGGTAAAGTTCCCTCTATGTGTACTTTCTGGAGGGTTTTTATCATAAATGGGTGTTGAATTTTGTCAAAAGCTTTTTCTGCATCTGTGAAGTTGATCATATGGTTTTTCTCCTTCAATTTGTTAGTATGGTTTATCACATTGACTGATTAGCATATATTGAAGAATCCTTGTATTCCTGGGATAAACCCCACTTGATCATGGTGTATGATCCTTTTAATGTGCTGTTGGATTCTGTTTGCTAGTATTTTGTTGAGGATTTTTGCATGTATGTTCATCAGTGATATTGGCCTGTAGTTTTCTTTCTTTGTGACATCTTTGTCTGGTTTTAGTATCGGTGATTGTGGCCATATATAAGAGTTTGGGAGTGCTCATTTCCTCTGCTATATTTTGGAAGAGTTTGAGAAGTCTAGGTTTTAGCTCTTCTCTAAATGTTTCATAGAATTCACCCATGAAGCCATCTGGTCCTGGGCTTTTGTTTGTTGGAAGATTTTTATTCACAGTTTCAATTTCAGTGCTTGTGATTGGTCTGTTTATATTTTCTATTTCTTCCTGGTTCAGTCTCAGAAGGTTGTGCTTTTCCAAGAATTTGTCCATTTCTTCCAGGTTGTCCAATTTATTGGCATAGTTGCTTGTAGTAATCTCTCATGATCCTTTGTATTTCTGCAGTGTCAGTTGTTACTTCTCCTTTTTCATTTCTACTTTTGTCGATTTGAGTCTTCTCTCTTTTTTTTCTTGTTGAGTCTAGCTGATGGTTTATCAATTTTGTTTATCTTCTCAAAGAACCAACTTTTAGTTTTATTGATCTTTGCTATTGTTTCCTTCATTTCTTTTTCATTTATTTCTGATCTGATCTTTATGATTTTCCTTCTGCTAATTTTGGGGGTTTTTTTTGTTCTTTCTCTAATTGCTTTAGTTGTAAGGTTAGGTTGTTTATTTGAGATATTTCTTGTGTCTTGAGGTAGGATTGTATTGCTATAAACTTCGCTCTTAGAACTGCTTTTGCTGCATCCCATAGGTTTTGGGTCGTCATGTTTTCATTGTCATTTGTATCTAGGTATGTTTTGATTTCCTCTTTTATTTCTTCAGTAATCTCTTGGTTATTTAGTAATGTATTTCTAGTCCCCATGTGTTTGTGTTTTTTACAGGTTTTTTCCTGTAATTGATATCTAATCTCACAGCATATGGTCAGAAAAGGTACTTGATACAATTTCAATTTTCTTAAATTTTCCAAGGTTTGATTTGTGACCCAAGATATGATCTATCATGGAGAATGTTTCATGAGCACTTGAGAAGGAAGTGTATTTTGTTGTTTTTGGATGGAATGTCCTATAAATATCAATCAAATCCATCATGTTTAATGTGTCATTTAAAGCTTGTGTTTCCTTATTTATTTTCATTTTGGTTTATTTGTCAGTTATTGAAAGTGAGGTGTTAAAAGTCCCCTACTGTTATTGTGTTCCTGTCAATTTCCCCTTTTATGGCTGTTAGCATTTGCCTTATGTATTGAGGTGCCCCTATGTTGGGTGCATAAATATTTACAATTGTTATATCTTCTTCTTGGATCAATCCCTTGATCATTAGGTAGTGTCCTTCTTTGTCTCTTGTAATAGTCTTTCTTTTAAAGTCTATTTTGTCTGATATGAGAATTGCTACTCCAACTTTCTTTTGATTTCCATTTGCATGGAATATCTTTTTCCATCCCCTCACTTTCAGTCTGTATGTGTCCATAGGTCTTAAGTAGGTCTCTTGTAGACAGCATATATGTGGGTCTTGTTTTTGTATCCATTCAGCCAGTCTATGTCTTTTGGTTGGAGCATTTACTCCATTTACATTTAAGGTAGTTATTGATATGTATGTTCCTATTACCATTTTCTTAATTGTTTTGGGTTTGTTATTGTAGGTGTTTTCCTTCTCTTGTGTTTCCTGCCTAGAGAAGTTCCTTTAGCATTTCTTGTAAAGCTGCTTTTGTGGGGCTGTATTCTCTTAGCTTTTGCTTGTCTGTAAAGTTTTTAATTTCTCTGTCGAATCTGAATGAGATCCTTGCTGGGTAGAGTAATCTTGGTCGTAGGTTTTTCCCTTTCATCACATTAAATATGTCCTGCCACTCCCTTCTGGCTTGTAGAGTTTCTGCTGAAAGAGCTGCTGTTAACCTTATGGGGATTCCCTTGAATGTTATTTGTTGCTTTTCCCTTGCTGCTTTCAGTATTTTTTCTTTGTATTTAATTTTTGATAGTTTGGTTTGTATGTGTCTTGGCATGTTTCTCCTTGGATTTATCCTGTACGGGACTCTCTGTGCTTCCTGGACTTGATTGACTGTTTCCTTTCCCATATTAGGGAAGTTTTCAACTGTAATCCCTTCAAATATTTTCTCAGTCCCTTTTTTTTTTTTTCCTCTTCTTCTTCTGGGACCCCTATAATTCGAATGTTGGCGCATTTAATGTTGTTCTGAGACAGTCTCTGACTGTCCTCAGTTCTTTTCATTCTTTTTTCTTTATTCTGCTCTGCGGTAGTTATTTCCACTATTTTATCTTCTAGTCACTTATCCATTGTTCTGCCTCAGTTATTCTGCTATTGATTCCTTCTAGACAATTTTTAGTTTTATTTATTGTGTTGTTCATCATTGTTTGTTTGCTCTTTAGTTTGTCTAGGTCCTTGTTAAAGATGTCTTTTATTTTCTCCATTCTATTTCCAAGATTTTGGATCATCTTTACTATCATTACTCTGAATTCTTTTTCCGGTAGCCTGCTTATTTCTCTTCTTTTGTTTGGTCTTTGGGTTTCTACCTTGCTCCTTCATCTGCTGTGTATTTCTCTGTCTTCTTATTTTGCTTAACGTACTGCGTTTGGGGTCTCCTTTTCACAGGCTGTAGGTTTGTAGTTCTTATTGTTTTTGTTGTCTGCCCCCAGTGGGTAAGGTTGGTTCAGTGGGTTGTGTAGGCTTCCTGGTGGAGGGGACTGTTGCCTGTTCTGGTGGATGAGGCTGGATCTTGTCTTTCTGGTGGGCAGGACTGTGTCCGGTGGTGTGTTTTGGGGTGTCTGTGAACTTAGTATGATTTTAGGCAGCCTCTCTGCTAATGTGTGGGGTTGTGTTCCTGTCTTGCTAGTTGTTTGGCATGGGGTGTCCGGCACCAGAGCTTGCTGGTTGTTGAGTGGAGGTGGGTCTTAGCATTGAGATGGAGATCTCTGGGAGAGCTCTCGCTGATTGATATTATGTGGGGCCGGGAGGTCTCTGGTGGTCCAATGTCCTGAACTCTGCTCTCTTCTCAGAGGGTCAGGCCTGACATCCGTCCAGAGCACCAAGACCCTCTCAGCCACACGGCTTTGGGGAAGTCTGAGGTCTTCTGCCAGCATTCAGTATGTGTTCAGTAGGAGTTGTTCCACATGTAGATGTATTTTTGATGTACTTGTGGGGAGGAAGGTGATCTCCATGTCTTACTCCTCCACCATCTTGAAGGTCCTCTCTGGAAATCTATTTCTGACTGGGGAGTCTGTACTCGTTTGTGGCTCGGTGCTGCTTAATTACCGGAGAGTTTCTATTGAGGATTTTTAGCCCTCTTTGAGTCCAGACCTTTCTGGTCATGTCTTACTCATCTAGCACTGGGGCCTTCCTGAACCAGTTCTGTTTTGCACAATGGGCAACAAGCCAAAGGCTGAGTTGTTGAGGTTTGCCAAGGCAGCCACGCGAGGAGACCGGTGAACACGCCTCACACCCCCCTCCCCAGAGCTAGGGCTGGCAGATTGGGGATAATAAATGAAGAAGCAGGCTGATCTGAGGCATGGGGAGCATGGCCTATTTTTCTTTTTTGGCTGTGCTGCAGGGCTTGTGGGATCTTAGTTCCCTGACCAGGGATTGAACCTGGGCCCCGGCAAGTCCTAACCACTGGACCGCCAGGGAATTCCCTCATTCAGTAAGTCTTTATCAGGTATTTACTATGTAATAAGCTCTGTGCTAGATCCAGGAGATACAAAAGACCCAGTCTTCAAAGAGTCTCTAGGCTGCTGGAGGAGACAGATAGCTACACAGTGAGCCGGGTTCATATAAGCCACCATGATTAGTGCTATAAGGGCTAAAATTATAGTGCCATGTGGTTGGGAAGCTGAAGAGATAATGTCCAGCTTGGAGGGGGTAAACGTATATCAGGAATGATAAAGAGGGATTTTTGAATATATTAATTGGAGACATCACTTGTGTAAGTTTTATTGATCTGTTCTTTCATGTGTGTGTAGCCATGTGAGATACATGCGTCCCACACTGGGGATATGTACCTGGGGTCATGCATGAAGCAGCTGTTATAGAATGAGGATCATGCCTAAGTATGCACAGCATGAGATAAGTTTCAGAACAATTTCAAAATGCGACAAAATGCCTGTTTATCAGTTTCATCTGTATTCATATAATATAAGAACCATATTACACAAACTGGGACTTATAGTTCTCAAATGATGATAAATGTTCAAACTAAGTTGTTGAGTCTTTTTTGGAGCAAAAGTAGTCAACTCTTAGGAGGCTATTCCTTGTGTAAAACATCAAACTTCTCATCAAGTACTAGTACTTTTGGAGTCATTATCAAGGAAATCATATTTATAGCTATAACAAGGAAATCGAATAAAATGTCAGGAGAAAAAGCTTTGAAATGAGAATTTGATTTCTGACATCTTCCTCTGTGCTTTAGCTTTCAGTTTAGTTTTTGATTAAAGGAGGAGGTCAAGGCTTTAAAAGATTATGTATTTATTTACATTCAAAAACAGAGTCACATCCTCTCACATTGAGAGCACAGGCTGTGAACTTAGGCTGCCTGGGGTTTGGATTCCATGTTCGATTTTTACCAGAAGTGTGACTTTGGGAAGTTCTAACATCTCTAAGCCCCAGAATCTCTTCCTGTACAATGGAGGCGATAATGATAATGCCCTGTAAGTTGTTGAGAGAATGCGTATAAAGTGCTCGGCACCGTGCCTGGAATGTGCAAAGATCTCAAGAAATGCTAGTTGCTATTATGACTGTCGTTGTTATGAAAGTAACTAATTCCTCCAGCAGAGCAAGCTCAACATTTAAAAGGTAGTAGTAGTTATTATTTATGAAGGATTTGTGAGTGGGGATATATGCGTATAAAACCCTGCCACCTTCCCGTATACATCCATATTTTGGATTATTTTGACTTCAGGTGGCTGCGGACAAACTCTGAGCTCACGTGAATTTTCTAGACTTTAGAAAGTAGTATCAGTCTTGGAACAACAGACAGCGGAGAGAACCACATTCTCTGCCTTTAACCTCTGTCTTTAACGGATGCTAATATAAAACATCAATCATCTGAACCATCTTGGATGTGCACTACAGCTCAAGTCTCTCTTCCTCAATGATTTTCTTTTAAACTAAATCTGTAAGAAGTATTTGGGTAAATAACATTTTTCCCTTTTTTTGTTTTTGGAAATTTCCACATGTCAAGCGTAGAGGAGTATAGCCAAACGATTTTTTTCCACATTACTCATTTTAACCAGGAGCCCTCAGAAAAGTTTGGGAAGAGCTTTCAGAGAAACATTTTTAATTGTTTTTAATTTATCTAAAAACAGGCTAAAAAGTTTAATTAACAGCCTCCAAGTAATAGTTGTACCATTTTTCCTCTGCTATCAGCCTTCACTTTTATTTACGATGGGTGTCCCCATGTCTCTTTTACACCAAAGTCCACTATCACTAATATTTCTGTGATATGTGAATAAACCTAAATGTAAAGTTAGCACTTGCAATCAATGCAAATTAATGACTTTAAAAAAAAATTTCAATCAGGAAAAGCAGCTTTGTAGTTGAAAATCCCATGCTGGCCCTAGAGTGGGAGTTTTTCCAGCCTCTGCTTAAATCCAAAAAAATACTGCAATCTTCTGGCACAGGCCCACTGTAATGCTTTAAAAACAATTTAGCAACTGTCATTGCTGTAATTACAGTAACTAATTACCATCCTTAGCAAACAAATAGCTTAACATAATACGCAAGCCGAATCAATTTTGAAGAAATGCAAATTCCAAAAGTGAAAAAGGGCATTTTGGCAAACCTGAAAGAGAAGCAGGAAAATAATACACTTTGTTTTATCTGCACATAATTCCCAGGGAATATCATATCATAAATATTTGCATTCAGTTCTTATCAGGACATTTGCATTTGCTTCTTATCAGTGTGCAGACCGGACTCTGCCAGATAGAGAGAGGAGCGCCCCACCATGCACATATTTCTAATGAATCACGTCTCGGGCCCAGAGAATATTTTGGCTGGAACTTTATCACCCAGATGAATAGGTCATTTACTCTCCGAGTTGGTTCATCTTGGAATTGTCTTGAGATTTTGATGTGATTCACCCGACGACGCGGCATTTATTTATTTCTTTATTTTAGACAAACACTGGAGGCAGTTTATTACCGAACATTTCTTCCAAAGGCAGCTGTTCAAAGGACACTTCTCCCCTTGCCTGCCACCCCCTCCCCACCCACTCCCCAACTTCTGCAAAAATGAAATCATATGTAAATAACACCGTTTCCAATTATTTCAGATTCGGTAATAGGCACGGCCATCTTTATTTTGTAGGAATCAATAAAGAGAATAAAAGCACGACACAGGATAAATCAAGCCCTACTTGACCATCATTATTTCGAAATGTAGTGCCAAATCCTGTTGTAGTTCTCCAGAAGCACATTTGATTAGCAGCTGTTTCCTTGGTAAGGGGAGGCTGTGCTGATGGCTAGGAAGCCACCTTACTAATGAGACCATCAGATTCCTCTAAGGGTTTAGCCAGATAAATCCATTTCTCATCTTATTATAAGTAAAGTGCATCTTACCCATGAGCACACATAAGGTCAGTAAGCAAGCTGATAGCAGCTTCTCTCATACATGAATGATAATTTTGTCCTTTTTAACCCTTGAATTATCAGAATCCGGCACTCACTGGCTTGCTGTGCCTGGACATAAAACACTCAAGCAGTCTATTTTGTTTTGGAGAGAGAAGCAGGAATATTATTCATATTGACTGGATCCTTTCTGTTGGTCTTGGCCATTTAATTAAACCGGATTTGTATTTTAGTGCCTTGGTAACATGAGGTTCAAATAGGTAGGGGTATTACATCCTTATGGAAAGCAAAGCCGGGTTGGTATACCAGACTCAGGGCTGTGTAAGAGTTCTACAGGAGTGCTGTTATTACACAATTTTCCCTGAAATTTTATCAGCTACTTGATATTATTGCGCAAATTCTGAGGTCAAACTTCAAAGTAAAACTCTGGATGGGATCAACTGGAGTACTAGGATTTCAATTTCCAATTATAAATTAAAATATAGGTATAATGGAAAAATTTGTCATTTATAATAGCAGCAAAAATGCATTTAATTGTACCTCATAGTGATTTTATTCATGAATATGGTCACTTCAACTTAATTTCACCCTTTGCCCAAGTAGAATTTCATTTTGGTTTATTTGTTTAACACAAAAGAGAACTTCTGGTTTATTATGATTCAAATGATTGACACATCTCTATTAGGATCCAGAAAATGTTATTTAAAATCTCGTAAGTACGTAAACATCTCGTGAAACTTTATTCCCATAACAACAGAAGAACTTTCTGTCAAATTATTTGTTTTAATTATCACTTTAAAAAATTCATAGTTTAAATTTTTTCCTAGATAGGCCTGTTAACATAAGGGTTCTTTTTTGTTTTTTGATTTCAACGTAAATTATCTTGTTAAAAAACATGTAGACACAATTACTCCTATTGCTCTTAAGAATTTAAAAGTGTTTAAGCCTTAAATGAACATTTTATAAAAGTATCTTATGAAATTATTTCTTTAAGAATTTTTCAAATATTAAATGTGAGATAAAAATTTATATATAAACAAAAGGGTACAATTATGTGGCGTCTTGAAAGAAATTCACATGAAATTTTCAAAAAGCTTATTTCTTTTACCTAAGTTCAGCTCTTGTGTACATGTTTACTTTATGTGTTATGCTCTAAATCCAGGATGCATCATGTATTATATATAAAAAACGTAAAATCTCCTATTTAAAAAAACAAGAGCTAGAAAAGGAATAACACTAAAAACTATTTGTGGGATTCAATAATTCATCTGGAAAAGACATTACATCTATCTTTCATGTTTTATCATTGTTTTTAGCTTTTTCTTTGAGGTGGGAAGAGCTTATAGTTAAGAGCCCATTATCAGGGTGAAGGATGCAGGAAATCCAAAATATTTATGTTTGTACATGGCACACGGACAAAAGACAGTTCTCAGGAAAAGGGCTTTCTGATTAAGTGATTCAAAACATTCTGGTGTATTTTAATAGCTTCTTCTATCCAAGAGATAACATCATCTTCATCCTTATCGCTATTCTGAAACTTATTTTAAACATTCTCCTGTGCTCTTCCAATTAGATACTCTGCTCTCTTGGCTTCCTGTGTCCTCACTGCAACTCATCTCATCTGTTTGCTTTCTCATTTTTGTCAGCAGGTTGGGTGTAAAAAGAGGCATTTAACAGGTAATTGAAGGGACATAGTTTCCAGAGTCAAATTCATCTACATGTCATTCAGCCACAGTCTCGCAGCGATAAAACATGGGTGTGTAAATCATCAACTTGCACTTTGCAAAAGCTTAAAATATCGATGATTGATTGAATGGCATTACAGAGGATGATCAAGAGGAATCTGCTCATTTCTAAGTGAGAATTGATAATGCCCAAACAGCAAATATAAAATCATGTCAACCACTTGGCCAAAATCTATTTAAGGGAAACACATGTACTGAGAAGTAGTTTACTATTATCTACACTTGCCCATCCCTCTGTCTAGAATACTTTTCTCCCAGATTTTTGTATTGCTGGCGCTTTCTCATCAATCGGGCTCAACTGAAATGGCCCCTGTTTAGAGAAGTCTTAAGCTTTTCCTGACCATCCTAGCTAAAGTAGTGGCCCTTCCCTCACATACATAGTTTATTTCTGGTTCTCGTTTTATGTATTTTTATTGCATTTACTCTTGGCCGTAATTTATATACGTTTTATGTATGGATGATTTTATAGTTTGCATCTGACTCCCTCCTAGTGAGGCCAGGAATTTTATACTTGTTCACTGTTATAATAACAATACAGAGAATATTTCTTGGTTCAAACTAAGCAATTGTTAATTGGTTTTTATTAAATAAATACATTTATTGAAATCCAGGTACTGGGGTCAGCCTTTTAAAAATAACTTTCACAGCGATCCCATGAGATAGGTACTACTAATAAATCCATTTTATAGATTAACATCTAAGACTTAGAGAAATTATCAGTGACACACAGCATACGCACTGCAGCTGGGAATCAACGTCCAGTCAGCTCAGGGCTTCAAAGTTCCTATTCTTAATAACTCTCTGTTTTCCTATGTATAATACTTCAATTAATTCTACTTTTATTAGATAAGTGTATGTTTTAGTACAGCCTGGGACAGAGGTTGTCATTGGTATGGGGAACTTTAAAGAGAAAAAGATAAGTGATCTTTTTGCTGCTTTGTCCAAAAAAATATATTTTATTGACCTTTGAGTTCCCTCTCTTTTGGGCATTCAAATATTCAGCAGCACATGGAAACCCAGGTGACAGCTATGACTCAAAACGTTCTTTTCCCTTCTGCACAAAGAATGGACATTGCAAATTTTCCTCTCAGGGAGGATAAGATAAAAGAGAATTAGAAGTGATATTATTCTTGAAGTATTCTGCAGACCAACAGACCAGACAGAGGATATGGATAAAGGTTTCCGAACGCAGATTACAAAACTGGCCTTGAAGAGAAGGGAAAATACACCCGTCGGAATGTCTGCTGAAGTCTTATTCTACCAAAGGCAGGGCATCTGATAAATTCTAGACTTGCTGACAACTCAGAAAGATGAAGAAGCAAGGAAAGAAAACAATATTCTGGACCAAATTATGAAAGAACTGTTTGTGATAGAGACGTGATAGGGACTTTTGTAGGAAGTAGTCAAATCATTTGAGATACTAAATAAAAAAATCATAGGAGACACTCAATACTGTATCTTAGGCTTTAGGAAATACATTGCCTAGAGTTTATAACAAGGGCAAGCCTTGTTACATGGTCAGGAAAGTCAAAAGTTCATGTGGCTCTAGAGGAATCTTTGAAAAGTAGAATTTGTAACAACTTAACACAAACGAGCCTAATTACGTGATAGCTAAAGTTAACAATGCAGCCAAAAAGAAGCCCTCTGATAAAGTCATCTAGTAGAAGGGCATCTACAAAAATGGAGGGAGGCCTTGGCCCAGATGCACACGGGAGTAGGAAGTGCATCTGGAGAAGAGTATCAGGAAAGCTAAAGTCCAGGGTGAAAAGTAAGTTTCAATAAGAGTTGCATACAACCCAAAGGCCTTCTTGCTCTCTGTAGAGCAAGGAGAATACGAAAAAGATAAGTGCATCTGTAAGTGCTCCAGTAGATATATGCCCAAGGTAATAGAGAAATTATTTAGACCCTACTTTGATTATATGTTTTCCAGCAAGCAAGACCATCTTCAAGCTCGACTAGTCAGAACAAAGATCATTAAGAGGATGTAGAGGCCCAGGTTAGATGAGCAAATAAATTGTAAAGAAAAATCTATTAGCTTTATGTGGGTAAAGTCTCAGAGGAATTAAATTGTAAGGTACTGGAAGATCATGCAGAGAACACCATAGTGTTCGTCTGGTGCCCTTTTAGAAATCATGGCGGTAGAGAGACTTACCAAAGCACTGTAGATGGGTATATGACATGCTTTTAAAAAGGGGCAAATGGTGGAATTTCTAAAATTTTTTGTTCAGTAAAATACTATCAAAACCTGGCAATGTTTTTTGAATAAATGATCATATCTGTGGTTTATTAACACCTATTTTTAAAAAAGTGTTGATACTTGAAGCAAATGTTGACTCATTGATACTATCCAATTAATTTCCTTCTAAAATGAAGCAATTGGAGTGATAGAGCAATGGCATAGTAATGGCATCTTTGATTTCAGAAGGCATTTATTGGACAAAATAATTCATGGAATTTTGGGTAAGATGGAAAATATGACTTGGATTGGTTTATCCTAGTGGTGCTTTATCCTACACAAAGGGTTTTGAAATTTTGATTTAATCAGTGGTCTTGATTGATATACTACGTTTTAGTTTAACTCTGGTGAAAATGTGTGTTTACTACATTTGCAGATGGCATGAAGTTGAGTATAATGGCCTGTGCTTCAGAGAGGAATTGTTGGACTGCCCAGTTGTTCATCTCTAAGATTCTGTGATCTGGTGTGTGGTCTCATCTCCTCCTGTACCTTCATGCCCTTATAACCACAGATTACTCTGGAGGCAGCTATCTAGACACTAGCGTCAAGTCTGCAGATGCTCAAGGATGCTGCAATCTGTGAACACTCAGTGGAGTGTACCACAGAAAGTGACTTGTTGGCTTTTTAGTGCCATTCGGGTTGTTGACTGGAACAGTAGAACTTTTGTTTGGATCATCCTTAGTTGAGAAGTGTTTATTTATCATTCTTTTTCTCATTCCCCTACTTCCGTTCCTCCCTGTATCTGATGCTGTTGGTACTCCACCAAAATGTCCTTTATTGGGCTGGTGCATCCTTCCCCCACCGGCCGGAAGTGTTGGCTGGGTAAGCTCACAGCTGCTTCTTCCTCCAGAATATTGTTCCCTGCTGGAAGGAACCACCCCAAACAGAGACGCCTGGGAGCTGGAGCCCCACATCCAGGGGTAGCCCACAGCCATAGACAAAGTGATATGGGGATATAAGAAATTGAGACCTGGCCTCAAAATGTGTGTGTGACTCATGCCCTAGAGCTCCCTGAGGGGTCAGGCTGAGGCTAGACTCCAGCGGAGACCCCCTCTCTGATTAGCTCCTTCTCGTCTGCTAGCTTGCCTCCCTCACCCCTTTCACCTGCACGAGAATTCCTGTCTCAGCCTCGGCCTCCGGGGAACCCAACGTAAAACATCCCACTTTCTCTCTTTGTCATTTTCCTACTTTCTTTCTCTTTCCCACTTTCATCATGGCAAATAAGATTAACCCATGATGAGATGTAGTCCTCTCTGTAACCTCAAAGAAGACTTCACATTTTCAAATCAGCATTTGCCTCAATTAACATTATTTCTGGGTTTGGTTTCAAGACTACTGCATCAGAATCTCCTGGGAGGCTTACTGGGATGCAGATTCTTGGGCCCCACTTCAGACTGGCTGAATCAGAGACTCTAGAGTGAGGCCCTAGAATCTGCAGTTTATCAAGTTCCTCAGATGCTTCTATGCAGAAAAGAATATGAAAGTCTTTTAGGTAGACTATAGTTATACTGTTGCCAAAGTTGTGGGTTTGATCCACTTGGAGGCCACTTAGGTAAGCATTAAAAAAAATCTAATATAAACAGAACTTTTCCAAGTCCATGAACTGTGCTCTAACTTTGCCAGGCGTCTTGGAACATATATTAGTAAAATCTTCTCATATGTATATGTACAGTGTTCAAGCTCAATGTCACCTCAACTTTGGGGCAAAAAGCACATCAAGGCTCTGTTGTGGAGCTTCTTCAAATACCAAGGGTCTGAAATTTAACACAGATGCTCATCATCTTGATACAGGTTTCTAGGTGCTACCCTGGGGGGTGTTAGTCACTTGTTTTTCTGCTGATGTTCCTTTGGTGACAAAGAGACAGGGTACAACTACTGGACACAGCAAAACTACGGTAGTCAGCATCTCACTAACAGGAAAGAAACAGTTAAACAGAATTCCTGCTTTCTGGCAGTAAACATCTTCAATCTAGTAACTTGTACAGATGCTAATGTTAGCCTCATTAACCCTACCGTGATAAGGGGGTTGGTATTTGCTACTTTTTCTGTTCTTCGAAGGTAAAGGTTAGATGTGGAACTTCAACATCTGTCTTGTCACGCTTTCCCATCCAGTGATGGTATCTGAGAGTAAAGCTGCCTGTATGGCATTGCCTCGTGGCTCTTGGGAGGAAGGAAGAACAAACAACAAACAACGTATCCCATAGGGGAAATATTTGTTATCTCTAACCAAGCTACGATTTCTGAGCACTCCACGCTTGCCACTCCTCCATCAGGCCAGTTGCAAAGTCTAAACTCTCACGTCGGGCCACACACCAGGCATGTCATTCCACGTGCCATCTGGGCTCTGCCTGCACTGTGGTTGTTGAAGAGCCCCCTTTATAAGCTGGTTGAGGTGACTCTGGCGTTACCATTGGTAAGTCAGCATCACACCCAGGTGAGAAAATTAGACTGGGTTAGGCATCAGTGAACGCTAGAAAATAGTGTACAGTGCAATAAAGACGACATCCCCAATGACATGGTGGCTTTAGAGAAGTCAAACAGATTTGCTCTTTCAGGAGGAAAAAAAAAAACATGGCTCTGGGCTCTGCAACCTCCAAAATTCACAG
The DNA here is from genome assembly GCF_011762595.2 of Tursiops truncatus. Lineage (NCBI taxonomy): Eukaryota > Metazoa > Chordata > Mammalia > Artiodactyla > Delphinidae > Tursiops > Tursiops truncatus. Next base: position 47,373,771 of record NC_047050.1, read on the forward strand.
CTTGGAAGGGTGTGTAATTGTTAATATGAGAAGCTGAAGCAGGACAAGAATAATTTCCAGAGCTCTGCTTCCAACTCCCTGAGGCCTCTCCACCTGAGTGAGCCATCCGAGCCCTGCACGGTGATCTTGCCATCTGTCACATCCCTCTGGGAAGCAGCTGGCCTTTTGCACAAGTTTCTTACTGGAGGGAAGTTTGGCAGCTCTCAGGACCTTCTGAACCCACCTGAGGAGAGTTTGTGGAGACCCACAGAAGCAAGTGTTTAAAGAATAAGAAGAAAAGAAGACAGAGAAGTGGAAAAGATGTGCCTTCTCTCTTTCCTTGAGTTATGCCCCTTCCATTTCTGACTTACTTCCACGAGGCAAAGAAGGGGAAACAGCACAGAGGCAAATGAGAATACAAGTATTCGGCCATGCACTCTAGTTTTTCTTCCTCACAAAAATATATAAGCCAGGTGTCCAAACAGATGCAGTTCTAGAAATGAATAGGTAGCTATATAAACATACAGTTAGAAGATTATTTAGATAAGATCTAACACTGCTTGAGGAGAAAATGGTGAGTGTGTGAATTCACAAGTGTGAATAAGTGTGTGCACATGTGCGTGAACAGTGTATGTGTGTGCATGTCTGTGCTTTGCAGGCATGCAAGTGTGTATGTGTGCATGTTTGTGTGTGCAAGTGTGCATATGTGTGAGCTTGGGAGTGTGTATATTCCACTTAAAACCAAACATATTTATTTAACAGGGGAGGGCAGTTAGCCATCCATGATCCAAAATTCTTTCTGCTCATATTTCTAATGGAAACTACAAACATTTTTTTTTTAGGTTTAAATGGGATGGGTTTCACTTATGACCTCCCTTGTCTCAGGGGATCTCCATCACTGAGAGTTGAAACTCCGTGCCTGGTATTCATGGTCCTAAATGACCTTTCCAGTCATTCTCCTTCTCTCTAATATCTATCCTCCAAAGACCTGAATTGTTCACTGTCCCTGCACACACCATGCCCCTATGATATTGCTTATTTTCTATTCCTTGCTCAGAATAATTTCTATATTAGTTAGTGTAATGCCGGTGGCTTCAATGAGTAAGTCCCTAAAATGTCAGTGGCTTAGCAGAATAAAAGTTTATGTTTTGTATAAATACAAAGCAGTATTTATAAAGCAGTATTTATATAGGTATTCTGGTCAGCAAGAAGAAAGAGAATGTGGGAAAAACAAACCTGTGTCTACACTGCCTTGGCAATGGAGGGACCCACATCACTTTCACTCAGATTCCACTGATGAGAATTAGTCATGGCAGAGGGGCTGAGAAATATTGGCTGGTTGGGTAGCTCCTCACAAATGACTGCTCTGCTACAGAAGTGGGGTCACCTATACTGGTGGACAACTGTCTTTGTAAAATGACCGGTCAAAGATTTCCAATGATCTCCAGTTGGAAGCAATTTCTCCATTTTCTCTAATCGCCAAACACTATTGTTTATATGTTTCTTATAATAAGCATTATGTTATTATTATCATTTTTACTATCATTGTCACTTTTATTTGTTACTGCTACTGTTATTACTATCGTTATCACTATCCTTTGTTTTGGAGTATAGCACAAAGTGGGAAGTAGTAATCAAGAGTACACAGGCTTTGGATCGGGTAAGACTGGCTTTGAATCCTAGCTCCATGATTTGGCTCTGAACCCTTGGTGATTTAGTTAACATCTCAAAGGTTCTGAATTGTTGGATCTGCAGATGATAATACATACCTCCTAGGACTGCTGTAAAAATTAAATTAAATCAGGCATATAAAATACTTAACAAAATGCCTGGCATATAGGAAGGGATTATTTGACAGTGACTAGTTATGAGCTCTGTCTCCCCAGTAAATTATATATTTACTGAAAATAGAAGAATCTTTGTAGATTTCCATCACCGGGTACAGGGCCTGACACATGAAAAGGGCCCAATAATGTTGAAGTGATTTATAAGAGCTTGTCTGGCTTTTGCAATAAAAGTATAAATAGAATCAAAACAAATTCATTTTCTCTGTTCTATTTTCTCTACATGGAATTAATAGCCATCTATTGTAATTGGCCTCTCACTTATCTGTAAAGCTGAAAAGCACTGGGAGAGATGGTTTTACTGATGCTTCTGTGATGAAGCAACTTGGTGTTTAATCCATGGGTCTCCTGGAAGTATGAGTCTCTAGGTTTCCTCGGTTTCCCAGTCCAGTTCTTTATCATCCAATGCCAGGCAGGTCTTTCTTAGGTAAGGACTACAGTTCCCCTACGTTATTCAAGGTTATTTCCTACATGAAAACCTTTTGTTGAATGCAGAAATTAAATCAGACTTTGGTTTCTGCTGTTTAGATTTTTTAAATCATTTAAATTTTATTTACAGGATGTATCTTTTTAAATTTAAATACTTTTATCCTTCCTTCCAGCACTCACTTTCTTTTTCAGAAATGGTATTGCAAACTGGATATATGCTCTAATAAATGTCTGTCTAATAGTTCTCTATAGAAAGGACACCATCTCCCACTGTTGACAGTCATGGCTTCTTAAATGAAGAAAGACTCTCTCCAGTTCAGATACGAGAGTTGGTCCAAACCAGAAGCAGAGGCATAGGGTCAGCCTGTGTGTCCCCCAGGCTGTAAGTTTCAAGATGTAACGTTTTGCTCCCTTTTGCTTGCCAATGTAGCCGTAAGGCCCTGCGCATATTAGGTGGTGTATATCTATGATACTGGTTGAACAAATAAACAAATTATTTAATTAAACAATAAATCAACCAACCAAACTGGTTGGTGGCAGGAGGTGGTGGCTGGTCTCTAAATAAGATGAAACTATTCATATTTCTCTTTTTTCCTATCTTATTAAGCAATTTGAGATTTTTCTTCTCCTAGCACCATTGCCAAAACAAATAGAATCATTACTTATGTTTATAGGTTCTGTAGCTGACTTTACGTACTTTTGGCTGTTCTAAAACTTTTCTGAGCATTTCAATTCTCTTTGTCTTCTAGGAACTTGGGGACAAAGTGAAGCACAAATAGTCTCTGCTTCCTGTCCCCACCCCCCATTTTCCCCACTCACACAATCTACATATATTCGTCATCAACAAGGAATCTAACAGGCACTTAGGATGGTGAAGATGGCAACAGTTCAGAAACACCCTGGAGAATGACAGGCCTATTAAACGAATATCCCAACTGTACTTCCAGATTGATATGGTCTGGGGAGAAATCTTTCAGAGTAACCCTTTACAGGGATATCCAGTTTACAGAGTGCTTGCATGTACCTTATCTCATTTGATAATGAGATTAGGATCACATGGTCAGGAAATCAAGAACACGGTCCTTACAGCCTGCCCTTCTGATTCCGAGTTAGAGCTGCTAGAAGATCTGCCTTTGCTCCTTATAATGACTATGTTTCTGCCGGAAGCTAATTGAGTATTCTACCCTCACTTATTTTCTGCACGTGTAAAACTCACCCAAAGGAGTTGAATTCCTACAAGCCTTCATTCATTGATTCTCATTTCCAACAGCTATTTATTAAGTACACTTTACATTCTAGGCACTGTACGAAGTGGTAGGATACAACGCTGAAGAGCATAGACACAGTCATGGCCCTCTCGGGGCTCATAGTGCCCTGGAAAGTGAGCAGTGGGATACAGAAAATGAAAAACTCGGATTCTGCCGGTGCACTGCAGAAGCAGCCTCTGCAGTTCCACTTAAACCCATCACAGACGAATAAGCGATCCATAGACCATACCTAAATGTTTTTGGCTGCCAGGTTGTGCCTAGGACCCTGCAACCGTCATTGCAGTTGCTAAGTAATGGCTTGTGGAACTATCATTTCAACTGCTAAATAAGTTGCTTCTAAATTGTTTGTGTGATGGGAATAGTATGTGTTTGTGTGCGTATTTACCGAACTAAACTGATGTAGTTAAAAAAAAACCCCTCAGATTCTAATATAGTGTAATACGTGTTAAAATAGGGAATTTTCTGGGGGCTCAGGCAGTACGCAGTAACAGCTTGTATGTAGTCACTGTTTTACCACACACCAGGTTCTGTTCAAGGGGCTTCTCTTGGATTAATTTATTTAATCTTCAGGACAACCATGTAAGATGAAAACTGCTATTATCCACATTTTTTTTTTTTTTTTTCCGACAGGGATTCCAAAGAACAGAGAGGTTAAGCAAATTTCCTAAGAAACTCGCTCCAGAGTATATATCCTAACCACTGCATTGTAAGACACAACTAAGAGACTGGGGAATTCTTTGAGAAAGTGCATATAAATTATGCCTCAGTTTTCTTGTGTATAAAACGGAGACAAAGGGAATTTCTACCTCCAAGGTTTGCTCCAAACAATAAATGAGATAATATATGTGAAGTCAATAATATAATACATCTAGTCACTGTAAGTAGTCAGTAACATTCTTATTATAATTATTATTAATAAAACAAAAAAGGGAAGTTGATAATTAGTCAAGCAAAGTGAAATGAGGTGACAAAGCGTATCCTTAGGGAGGAAATGGCCTGTGTGAAGGTCCAGAGGTGAAGGAAAGGATAAGATCAGATTCAGATATTTGGTCTGATATATTTTGACCCTTTTTGTAGTCCGGCATTTTTTTTTTTCTTGGCTATATAAATGCTTTTGTCTTTGCCAACTGGATAATTTGCTGCCTTGATGACAAAAGCCAGAAAAAGTTTTTAGCATAGAATTACCAGGGAGTTGGTACAAATTTAGTCTCTACCTATGAGGGGTGATGATGAACAAACTTTACAGTTTATGTAACATCTCTACAAACATTTCCTCATCCACATCTTCATCAGCATCTCTAAAGGTCATTGTTATTAACATCAATATCAATTAGAGCTGCAGAAAATAACTTGACCACACCTGGACCTCTCTCACACATAAGGTTGCCTCACTTGACTCTGAACTCTCATGTCTCTCTGCAGCCTTACTTACATTGTTAGAGGTAAACTTGTTGAAAAGCTACCGTAGATTTCCAGTTTAACATGGCAGATAGACCACGTGTGTATTCACACTTCCTCTGCGAACCTCATTAAGTGGCAGGAAAGCTATGGAAACACAAGGGAAAGAGATTGTGAGAGGAAATGAGAGTAGACGGTCCATGTCAAAAAAGCTGGCAGTTGGAAAGCAGTTAAGTAAATGGTAAGAGACCGTGTTGAACAGAAAAAGTTGACAGCTAAGTGTGTGGAGGGGTAGCACGGAACATCCAGAGGGGACAACATAGCTCACTGTTTCCTGAGAGTCAGGAGTTGTAGGTAGTATGTACCCCTCAAGGGAAGAGGAGAGGTATGAGTCCAGTAATGGTGTGGTTGCCTGCTTTTAAACGAGGTGATGAGACTTTTTATACTCCCTCCTCCACCCAGGCTGAAGACTGGGGCTTTGGTTTCAGGAGATGCACAATAGAGTCTGGTGTCTGCACCAACAGGCAAAGCAGAGGTAGGGTAGGTGCTACATGGAAACGGGGATTCAGTGAAAGTTTTATACTAAACGAAGAAGTCCCTATGCCTCTTTTCCATTTTTACCCCCCAGAGCACAGGAAGTCCCTCTTTGCCCACTGACACAGGAGAGGGAAGGATTTCTTTCTGAGGAAATGGACCCTCTCAAGGTTTACAAGAATGGACATTTAAGATTTCCCTGGCAGTCTGGTGAATGCCTTCCACCCAACTCCCTTTACCGAAGCCCCACTATTTGACAAATCCCACGCACGAACACAGATATGGTCCAACCAGCATTGTACTACTTTGCTGAAGTTGAAGTGGACCCAAAAGATTACCTGAGTTTTGAGATAAGACTCTAACGTAAAGACAGCGACTGAAACAAACAGGAAACAGGAAGCCAGGGATAAAGAGACCATACAGGGAGCTAACAAAATCTCAAAGAAACTATGTTTACTATCCCAAGAGAGATAAGGGAAGATACTACATTCATGAAAATGAAATCAGGATAAAGTAAAAAAAAAAGTAAAAAGTGATTCAGTATTAGAGTATAAAAGAGAGTTTTTGGAAATTAAAACAAATAGGAAATAGATATTAAAATTCAACATAAGGGTTGATTAATATACTTGAGCAAACCTTCTAGAAGAAGTAACAAAAAGTCAAATATATAAATCTATAGGAAAGAAGGACAAGAAAGTTAGTTCATTCTAGCAGTTCCAATATCCAAAAAACAGAAGTTACTGCAAAAGGTAACAAAGGAAATAGAGGGAAAGAAATTATCATATAAATGTACAATGAACTTTGCCAGAACCAAAGGATAATAATTTCTAGACCTAAAAGTCTTACCAAGTGAAATGCCCGCCATGGCACGGACCCATAAAAATGCAAAATGTCCAGGACCATTTATGACATTCAGACCAGCAGAGATAAAAAGCAAATCCTAACAGATTCCAGAGAGAAATACACAAATGTATAGGTCGCGTGGTCACACATAAGGAAAGTAGCAGGGATAGAAATGATTTTAGGCTTTTCAACAACAGACCTGGAAGCTTACTGACAAAATTCTGTGACAGCCACTGTCAGTCAAAACCCGTGTCAAGTGGTGTGTTCACGTAATGAACTCAAATGCAGCTGCAAGCCTTACAACTTGGTCATAGTTGGTGTTATTGCCATTGAAGGAGGATTTTTGTGCCTTTTTTCTGTGGACAATTTGTTGAGGATCCAGAGTGAGCACTCTTTTTTGGACATGAGTGAGTTAGCTTGTAGTGTGGGTATAACCAGTGCACTGCATTGCACAGACTTTTCATAGAGGGACATCAAAGAAATAGATACAGTAAACACAAGACTTTGCCTTTTTACTTGCATCTTTCGCATATTGAAGGGAATCAATTCATGATGCATCCTATACATCTTAATTGTGTTCTCTCTTTTCCCTAACTCTGCAGCTCTGGAGCTGCTCAAACACCAAACTTTAAAAATTCTCCCCAAAACCCAGTCCAGGAAGGCTCTCTGTGTTACACCTCTGGTTGCTTTTCCTCCTCAAGTCTTTATACTGTAGATCAGTTTAAGTCCCTTGGCTTAATTTCCTGTCTGGGTTTTCAGTAACAGAGGAGAACTCAGTAACTGACTCAGCAGGGAATTTGTCTTCCATTTTTCTCTTCTTTAGAATCCCATAACTTTTTACCCATGTTCTTGATGGAGCCTCATAACAATGTGGTAAGAATAGACCAGGCCTTAGAAAACAAGGGCAAATTTAGCTGACCCTCAAAAGACAAAATTATTTCTGGAAAAGAGAGAAGTATACCTGTAAGCTGAGAACACTCACACATGAACAAGTTTTATTGTTGATAGGTAGGGAAAAGTTTTCCTTTGAGGTTCTAGAAGTACTGTAATTTTTATATCAGCTCAGGCGTTTGTATACACAGGAAACCCCAGCTCTACCATTGTCAGGAGTGCTAACCATCATCCTATTTTCTGCCGTCTGAAACAATGAAAGAAAGCTCTTTACATCCAGAAAATATACTGATTGAAATATCATCTTTGGGAAGTCTGTTCTAAACACACTAATTGATATTGTTTGAGGAAGTGTAAGTATCTGTCATGAAAACCATTTTAATGGCCAGCTTGTTTTCTTCTTTAGTTTGCTTAACTTGGCAACATGTTAACTTTCCTCTTAGAAAACCTCCTATTTTGATTTATGAATGTTTTCAAATTTTTAAGATTCTCCAAACCGTTGTTTCACCTGTAAGTAGAGAGATAGCTTGTTTGGCTAACTGCCTTGCATGACTCTGTGCCAAGCAATGAATAATGCCATGTTCAATATTCTAAATTTGTGTTCCAAATTCTGAATTTCCAATGAGCTGCATGGAACTCTACTGATAACTGACTGATTTTCCCTGCAAGGATTGTCTTATTTTAAACTTCAAATTTAGTTGCCTTACTTTATTCAAGGCAGTTTTGAATGGATTTTAAAGTGAGGATGAAGACTATTCATACTTTCTAAACCTAGAAGGCAGAAGAAGGGAGCTAACGAAGGCGGGCCTCTTATCTAAGAGGACTGCAGGTCTTAACAGTAGCACACAGGGAAGGCTCTTTCGTTTGCAACGGTGCTAGCCAACCTTTAATAGAAACCTCAGATACAAAGTATTACCAGAGTTGCTAGTATTCACCCCAAAGGATTTCTCCATGTTTAAAAATATAAACATATTTATGTTCATGGAACCAGAGCTGAGGAAACAATAATGAATCATACGAGTGACTAGGTATTCCTTCAGCACTAAGGTAGGCTGATTGGGAATTTTAAAATTTGGATGAACTTAAACATATGATTTACCCATTTTGTCTTCCTCTGCACATTTTTTCTAGGCCGTAAGGACCAGGATAACATGAGAAAGCTTTTCTTAGAGCCTTTCCAGCATAACGGGAAAGAAGCATTGCCAGCAGTCACCCCTCAGAGAATGGTGGTGAGTAGTCCAAACCAATTGTGTGAACTTGAGCATCGTTATTTTTCCTGTCTTTTTTGTTTCCAGGAAACAAGTCAGTCAAGGCAGCACCTAACTGCACCTGAGCTTGCCTAGATTCTCGAGCTTATTTAGGTAGTGGAGGTGGTCTGAGCGCGAGTGCTTAGATGATTCATGCAACTTTCTAGACTGACCTGGGTTGACCAGATGAGCGCACGCTACCCCACGTCTCTTTAGCTTTGTAAGTCTGTCAAGACACTGAAAACAAACAACAAAGACTTTATTTCCCTAATTCATGTTTCAAATATATTCAATATCGTTAGTCAGTGGTTTTGTATACTACATATTTTGACTTAAAGGTATGAGAGATGGATTTATATTGGATTTAGGGACCACTGCTATGGGAGAAATGGTCACGCTAATGTCTTTTCTGGAAAAGACAGGTCCAGTCTCTTTGTGGCTGGCACTGGGATTGAACAGGCAGGATTCTTTCATTGTCTGTGGTAAAATCAGACTGGTAGTTGATATTAGTACATTATGGGAGGGCCAAAACAAAACCGATGATAAAATTTCCAGTAAATACTGAACTAGGAGAAAAATACAATGCGGGCAGCCAGGATGGCAGTCAGATTCTGCCCACGGGGATTAGAAGTGTGTTAGCGTTGGCATGCATTCTGAGTGAAGTGTCCTCCTGAGAAGCTTTTTTGTCCTTCGCTAATTAGGTGGGTGTGCTTAGTGTTGCTTCCTCTAGTAAGGGCAGGAAAAAAAGTATAAAAGCCAACTAATGGGGTCAGGTGACCACTTCACATTTTGTTCTGACCTAGAATGGGGAGAACGTGTTCAAGACTGATGGATGCATATGCAGATTCTGCCATGAACCTGCTGGATAGGGGTCAGAGTTGCCAACTTTCCTTTACCCTTTATTTTGAGAACGATCTTATGTAAAACACAGACTCGTTAAATATAAGAATGAGTTTTAAAAAAATAAAGGAATAGCTTGTGTTAACGTCACCTTTGCCCACTTCCACCCAAGAATGGCTTATTGAGGGGAATTATATGGTTTGTCCCAGAAATGTCAAAGTGCTTTGAGTGGTAGAAGTAAAAGTAGTGACACCTACGGGCGGTTGGGGGGATCCATTCCTCCAGTCCGGGGATGGGAGATGCTATGACAAAGGCCAGTGGCACAGAGAACCTCAGGGAATGGTGTGAGAAACGGAGCCAATTGTCAGGAAGGCAGATCTCTGAGAGTCCATCTAGAATGGCGGTGATTAAGTCAGAGAGCATCGGCAAATGTTCACCTGTGTGACATGTGACACAGACCAAGAAATATCAGGCCTGCCGTAACCATGGGTAAAAGAAGCTGCTTCTTATCCAGTTTCCTGGCACTGCGTATGTCCAATAGATTTGCATGGTACAAAATAGAGTGGTGACGGGTGGCCTGATGACTAAGATTGAAATTCTCCTCAGTTCAGTGGTTGTGGGCTTGAAGCAGACACAATTTGATTCAGAGAAATAAAAAAAAAAAAGTGACGCCCTTAAACTCTGATGTTTCAGGCTTAAATTCATACATCTCTTGGAGGTGAGAAGTACAAAGCACCTAGTTCAGTGCATGGCTAATGACAGGCAATCATTATTCCTTCAGTACATGTTTATTGGTAGCTACCCTGTGCCAGACCCCATGCTAGATGTCAGGCATGGCGAGGGGTAATAACAAGATGCAGCCCCTCTGCTTGTGGAGGTTACCTAGAGGGAGAGGGACATATTAGATGACTAAATACCCAACTGATTTTTAGTTTCACAAAGGGAGCCGGTCTCAGGACAAACCTGACTCATAGATGAGGTCACAGCCAAGGGAACTGAAGAGAGGTGGAGCCAGAGGCCTGATGACACCATGAAAGTTTTGATTAAATCCCCTGGATTTCCAGCTACAGGAGGGAAGAGGTTTTCCTACACACACACACACACACACACACACACACACACACACACACACACTCACTCACTCACACACTCACTCACTCACTCACTCACTCATTCACTCTCCTTTTCTTTATTTAAGCCAGCTAGAGAGTTCTGACACTTGAAACCAGATGAATTCTATACCAAGAGAAAAAGAAAATAAGAGAATGCCAGATGTATATCAGATTTAGGGATGGTAAATTAGAAAAATAAATAAATCAGTAACAGGAAATGTAAGCATGTTCCCATAGCCCAAAGACCAGAAAGGGAAGTTGCTCAAAACAAACAAACAAACAAAAAATAAACAAACAAAAAAAGAGGCCCAGTGCCTTTCACATAGCAGGCGTGCAATAAACATTGTTTTCATTGAATACAGAGTTCAATTTACCAATATTGGAAATCTGCTGCTATAGTAAAAAGGATACTGTTTTCACCCAGTTTTATTGAGAAGTAATTGACATACATTGCTGTAGAAGCTTAATGTGTACAGCATGATGATTTAATTTACATATATTGTGAAATGATTATCACAATAGGGTCAGCTCATATCCGTCATCTCATATAGATACAATATAAAAAAAAGAAAAGAAGAAAATATTTTTCTCCTTGTGATGAGAACTCTAAGAACATACTCTCTTAACAACTTTCCTAGGTCTCATACAGCAGTATTAACTATAGTCCTCGTGTTGTACATTTATTCCCTAATATTTATTTATCTTATAACTGGAAGTTTGCACATTTTGACCACCTTCCTCCAATTCCCCTTCTCCACAATCCCTCCTCTGGTACCCACATGTCTGCTCTCTTTTTCTATGAGTTTGTTTTATTTTTTTGGAGATTCCATGTATAAGTAAGATCATACGGTATTTGTCTTTCGCTGTGTGATTCATCTCACTAGGCATACTGCCTTCAAGCTTCATCCATGTTGTCACAAATTGTAGGATTTAAGAAGACACTTTTAAGGAAGATGAGGTGACTGCTACAGGAAACTCTCAGTCTTTAAGCATTCATAGAAAAGAGAAAGGGGCAACCATAGCCCAGAAGGAAAACAACAGAGAACAGTCTGTAAGAATTCCATTATACTACAGAACAAAACTCTAAGATGCTGGGGTTTGTGAAAACTGCTAAGATCCATAATAAGGAGTTTCCAGGGGGTTTCCCTGGTGGCGCAGTGGTTGAGAGTCCGCCTGCCGATGCAGGGGACATGGGTTCGTGCCCCGGTTTGGGAAGATCCCACATGCCGCGGAGCGGCTGGTCCCGTGAGCCATGGCCGCTGAGCCTGCGCGTCCGGAGCCTGTGCTCTGCAACGGGAGAGGCCACAACAGTGAGAGGCCCGCGTACCACAAAAAAAAAAAAAAGAAAAAAGGAGTTTCCAAAAGTTATGGAATAAACTCTCCTAACTGACCTCTGCCTAATGGCATGCCAGATTAATGGACACACTTCATCCTGTTTTTAAAACATCCTTGATAAAGACTGCAGGCCACTAGGCTCATGGTTCCTGAGCTCTTTCTAGAATGCCTATGAGTACCAGGCAAAACCTGCCATTGGAGCTATATATATCCCAAGGCTCAATTGTTTTTCTCCTCAATTTATGCCAGTTTTATATGTTGTGATAGTTAAATATTATACAAATTCATGAAATGACTGGGAAAGAGTTTTTTTTTAATAAATTACTACTAAATTAAATGTTTTAGAAAGGCTATAAAAATGAGTGGCTAAAAAATAATAATTAAAAATTACATTATAACTAAAAGAGATTGGGAAAAAGGTGAAAATTTGGAAGATTACTGCATTCAGATGATTTTGCTAGTGCTCTAAATTTTTATTGCACTTTAAGGAAACGAAAGTGGAAGATTGTAGCCTACGTTTTAGATGTATGGTATATGCAAAAAAGTAGTGCAGAACTCCAAACAAGGGATTCACAAAGAATAAGCCTCACCTTGTATCGAAGAAATGGTGAAACAATGTACACTTAGAGAGTTGAAGTGTAAAACACACACTTAATCCATCAACTACTACAGCTGAGTCACATTAATTAAGGGGTTTCTACACTATATTCAGAGTAAAAGCAATGAGAAGGAGCCAGTCTTCTCTACAGGACAGTTTGTGTTAGGAAAACTGGTGAAGTGGACAGAAGCACTACCCAGCTCTATTTCTGTTCTATCTCTCTGTCAAGAACAGTGAGCGCTCTGTGCACAAAAATAATAGAGCAAATCCTAGTGAAGAGGGGGTTAAACAAACAATGCAGTGGGAAAAGTATGCCAAGATGTTTTAAAAGTTCAACTCTCTGGCTTTAATGAATTCATCCTAAGGGTTTCAAGAGGAGTTCTTGTTGAACGTTAGAGGATAATGAAAAATGGAAGAAATGATAGAGGACTTGTTCCAGGTTTCCAAAAGGGAAGAATTTGGATTCTACATATTAAAGATCAGTACATTTGATTCTATGCCTAGGAAAACACTGGAATCAATTATTTAATGTATTATTTATGATAATTTAGAAACAAAATCAGCGATCATTTAGAAATCACACGAAAACAACCTCACATCCTCCCTCTTACTGTTGTGATTTTTTAATATGACTCTGAAACACAGGAAATGTTCAGGGAAACTCTAGTATATCTCTCATGATATTCTGGTGGACAAAATGAGGAAATATGCTAATACGGCTAGAAGGAGCTGACACGGATGGAAGAGCTATATTCAGAGCAGAGGAACCAGAGGATGAGTATCAGCCTGAAGAGAGGTCTACAGTGGTGCAATTGGGTTTTCCTCTTTGTCTTGTCCTAGCTGACTTTATTATCAAAGAGTTCTGATCAAAGTTTCAGGTGACAAGAGACTAGAAGAAAGGTTCAGTACAAAGGATGATAGAATGAGGATCAAAGGGAACATAACCAAATAGAGTAACAGGCTGAAGTCTATTAGACTGAAATCTAACAAGATTGGATTTAATTGGATATAAGTCATGCAGTTATGGGGAGCTGAACTTGAAACTAATTTATTCAGGTTGGTTCAACAGGAAGTCTTGTAGCAGGCGCTTGACTTAATGGTGTGGAAGCACCGTTAAGGGACTGTATTGTTGATGGTATGAAATTGGCAATGTCTACCTTGTAAAATGTTGAGGTTAAAGATCATTAGCCATTAGATATCGTCTGTGGGGGAGGTTCAGGTGCGTGTGAAATACTGTAGTCTCAATCTTCATTCCAGTCAGTTCCAGGGCATCCTGCTCAGAGTAGAGAATAGCCGTTGGAGACATCTGGCCATGGTGTGGGTATTTAGAATACCAGAGAGAGAATCAGTTCATGATTCTGAGAAATCTGTCTTATAGAAAGAATTGTTGAGGGAAGTATAGCAAAAGGAAACAGTGAAAATTAGCTAGCATATAGGCACCCATGGATGGGACTGGAGTGCTACAACTGGGGTCATAGCTGAAATAACAGAGTGAAACTCACGTACCTCCTTCGTTGATCAACTCAGTAGAGGCAAGAGAAAAGGGTCAGGGATTGACCAGAGACTATATGACGAGAGTAAATATATGGAAGCGCTACCTTTGGACTGTTCCTTCTAGAACAGTAGTTCTTTTATTGGCTGAGCCTACGCTTGGACTTTCGAGGGATGAACAGCAGCACTCACGTATCTCTCTGTCGGCAGCATTAATCTGATTTCTCCTTGGGAAACTCATCTCACACACTGTGTAGTCTTGGTGGGACTACAAGCCAGGCCACCTTCCCACCTCTAAGCAGTGTGAGCACATGACCCAAGCCAAACCACTGGACTCTGTCTAGACTTTGAGCTTTAAGCAAGGTGAGATGCAAAAACAAAGAAAAGTACAGTTAAATCACTTTCTTTTTTCATTTTTGGTCCCTCAAGAGGTTTGTTGAAGTCCTTACTTTTCTGAGCCTCGTCTTCCTGACTTCCTGTTTATCATGTAACCTTCCAAGGAAGTTATTTTCTGCTGGGAGAAAGGAAATTTGGTGCAAAACTCTGGCATGACATTGTCAGAAATGTACTCAGGTAGTTGTTTGTATATCAAAACAGACTTCAAGCTGCTTTCTGGAGAACATTTCGCCTTTTCCTATAGGTTCCCCGAGAGGCCACCTCAAGGCCGCCATTCTCCACCAAATCATTTTGACACATTTGTCTATCACTATCTGTTGGGTGCCATGAATGATTTGTTTCTGTAAAGTAGTGGTGTTTATGAATGGTTTAAGTTTTCTTATAAATTGAATCAGATCCAAGGCTCTCTCTCATAATAAGGTCACTCACACTCAGTTTCAAAAGCCTTTCTTAAGTGGGAGAGAAAAGTCTGGAGTGACCTGTAGTTAGTGGAATTATTCATACTCTGGTACAGGCCGATGGGAATGTGTCATGCATGGGAATCCCTCCAGTATGGACTGACTGCTTTCAAGAGCATAGTGAGGCCATCGGTTCTTATTAAAAGGCCAGCTGACAGGTAATATTACCTTCAGGAGTCTAAATTCCATCCTGGGATAAAGTTTCCCAGCCTACACTTGAGGCTATGTAACATGCACTTTAAGATTTCGCTCACTATGTTTCTAATTTTAAGGAAACACGAGAAAAAAAACCCACCAAGTTCTTACGGCATATGCTGTACAAATATTGCTGAGTATTTTTTGAGTACTTTCTGTGCTTTAGATCCCATGATAATCTCTGGGTGCACAATGAGAATGAGGACAGATCCAGTTGCTGAGCTTATGAAACACATTCTAGAGGACAATCGTAATCAAGTAATCACAAAAAATAAACGTTTGATGACAAATTAATTGTTATAAAGGAAAGACATAGTCTTTCACAAGGGGTTCTCCCCTAATCCAGCGAGGAGCAGAGGCCAGGGAGGCTTTTCTGGAACTTGTAGGATGATTTGAGAGCTAAAGCATGAATGGGAGTAAAGTGCCCATAGGGGCAGGGCGGGGACTCACATCTACAAATTTGCTGGCACTTGGGTATCATTATTGTTTCTTTACCTTTCCTCAATTCCTGGATGCAATTTCAACTCTGGATAGGTTGTATTCTTTACTTTGGAAAATCTGTTGGAGGCAGAAAAAGGCTTATCGTTGTAACTTTTTGAAAAATGGAATAGTTTATCTCTTTTTTTCTAGGAACATTCACTTCCTAGTTTGAATTTAAATCTTTTTTTTAAATTGATCTGTTTTGTAAATTTTGGTTGCTATGACAATAAATTGATTCATTTCAAAGGCTATTAACAGCTGCTTGGCTATTCTGTTTTCTTCGCTGAGAATATTATCATAGGTAAAATGTCAGCAATAATGAAGAAAATTTCAGGAACAGGGAAAAATGGTACAGGAGTTTGGCAAGATGTGATATACTTTCTGATTTAAACATATAGAATTTAATTTCTGGTGAAAAACAGAGACATTAATTCATTTCATATGAAAAACCATAAGAGTAGGTTTAAGAATGATAACCTTTATTGGGTTTTCACATAGTTCTGTTCATTATTTCAAATCAATATTTATTGAGCTTCTACTACGAGCCAAGAACTGTGCTAGTTATAGAAATAAAAGATGAATAAGACAAATCTCCATCCAGTGATGAAGCTATAAACCTGAATTTTCATGGCACAGTGGAGAACCATTAGAGCCAGAAAAAATGTAGTAAAGCTGTGATGCCAGGCAGGTTTTCCTACTCTTAGGCAGCATATTATAAAAAAGGCATGAGCACACCTGAGCAAGTGACATTATTTTTGGTGTATTTTCCCACTTTCTAACAACAGTGGGTATGAGGTAAACATATACTCAAACACATCACTTGATGGTGAATGCACCATCCCCATGGACCCCCAGTCCCAAGCTGAGAGGGTCCATGAATTACATACCCTGAGAAGAGGTGATGTCAATGAATTAGCAACCAAGAGTTTTCTGCCTGAGTTAAAAGCTAGTCTGATGCTAGTGTGAGAATACCTGCATGTGAATTCCACAACTGCCAGCTAATGTCTGTGTAACATGGGGAAACCCACCTATTCTTTTCTGAGTTTCATTTCCTCATGTGTAAAATGAGAGTAATAGTTACCTACCATATGGGGTTGTTATGAGGATTAAATAAGTTAATATTTGTAAAGGTGTTAGAATAATGCCTAACACATAGTAAATGGCGTGTGTGTGTGTGTGTGTGTGTGTGTGTGTGTTTGTGCTAAATAAAATAAACAGCTACATATGGCAGTAGTGCATGCTTCTTTATCTTAGGAGGAACCAAGGGCAGGAATGCACAGGTAACACTCAGAGCCCACTTTAGTCCTTATCTCATCATTCTTCTACATTAGAATTGCTATAGAATTTTGAATAAGAATATTCACTGATTTCCAACTTCAGTCCTTCTATATTTCATGGCCCAGGAAACTTACTAATAAGACATTGAATATATAAAAAGCAAATAATATGAAACAGAAAGATCAATAAAAGGCATGGATAATTTAGAAATTGGAAAATAGATCCTGGATAATTGAAAGGTGATGGCAGACATTGAGCTATGAAGTCAATCCTTTCCCCACTTTAGGAAGAGCAGTGGAAGTGACTTGAAGACAGTGACTGAATGGTCACAATGGGAAGATGGCCTCTGGAGTGTCGCAGATCAGAGCTTTCACATTGGACTTGCCAATGACTAGTTGTTTGCATGTGAACATTATTTAAAATTTTCTGAGCTTTGGCATCCTCATCTATGAAATGGGTTTGTAAAGCTGGGATCAATTTATGTCAAGTTCCTGTAATGGCATTGGCACAATGTAAATGTTTAAGAAATTGTACCTGTTACTCTTCTTACTATGAGTTTCTAGCCCAGTTAGATGTATAGACTGAATGAGATTTTTTAAAATGGGAAGGTGTTAGAAGTTTGCTTCATTTTTAAGGTTAGAGGACTAAATAATGCAATGATATAAATAGTACCTAAGGAAAAATAGCAAAAAGGCATTGAAATAAAGTATGTAATCACAGTAGTATTTTCACACGTTAAACTGGACAGCCTAAAATGTTAGACCTAAAAATGAAAAGGAACTTGATATGTGCAACTGTAAAAATAAGCAGGTGGATCCTTAGTAAAACACACTTGTCTTCAAATTTACATGTAAACGATCACCAACGACCTGGGAGAGGCTGGAAGGAGTCTATGCACTTTCACTATCACATTTTACTGACTATGACATGCCACTCCTTGGTCCATATAGAGGGTTGGACTAAAGCAGTCGCCAGGCAGACATTTTTATAAAGTGAGTTACTTTCAGTAATGAGTTTTCTGTTCTTATTGGACTGAGAGCTGATCAAAAGCAGCGCCTCCTGCAAGTGACCATGATTTATTTGTACCCTGAGGGGAACCAACGCTGCAGGGAAGCACCTAATTTCTACAACTACTGGATAGCTTTGGGGACGTTCACTTTATGTCTGTGTGTGTGAGTGTGTGTACACAGGCATATACATACATATTTTTAATGTTATAGATTATATACATTTAAATCCCATATTATTGTTTCCCACTCAATACCCAAACTAACTTCTATCATAGCTACTTTTAAACCAACAGCTAGGTTGGTTTTGCCTGTATCTGAATATCCGAACCATTCGTATCCATGCCAGTCCAGAGTCAACCGGATCCTACCTCCTTGAAGGCAGCACCTCACCTTGTTTCAATAGATTCCGAAGTATGTGCCAGCGTGGGAAGTGTAACACGTGTTCTGAAGCATGCTGCTAGTAGAGGTTTTATGTTTTCAGAAGTTTCATAAGTAGGCTTAATATGCCTCCTACTCCACTAACCCCTCACCACCAGCCCAGTCTTGGTTTCTTTTTAAAATTTGCATAGCAAGATTTTTCTTAATCTATAGTCTAGCCCAGGACACACTGTCACAAATTATGCATTAGTGTAGGCCTAGTTAATAACGTTTTACCAGACTAAATCCGTATCTTATTTTTTCTACTATTCCCAGGTTTATTCGTCTTATTTTTGGTAAGGATGAACCCCTCCATCACAAAGGAAAATTACTTAACAAGTGACCTTCCCAAATGACAGAAATACCAGTATATGTAAAAAATATGCCTGTAAACAGTAGTGACTCACACTGGTCTTAACTTTATTGAAAGCATCATTGTGTTCCTTGGCATGAGGAAAAGTAATACTTTAAATCTATCAAATGCGATAATAAGAGGCTGTAGTGCTTTAGGAAATTGGAATCTAGAAGTCATAGGATGGGTCAAGAGACCAGTTCCTCTCTAAGGAGCCTGGGTAGAAGGAAAAATGGCTGCATTGTGCTGGAGGTCTAAGGAGATGCCACCAGCAGGGGTCTCCTGCTGGACTTCCACGTCACTTTCTGAATGCTTTGAAAAAACTTGCACTCTTACGTAATTCTACAGCTGTAAATTGGCAAATCGGCAAGTGTCCTGAATAGCCTTGAATTTAAGGTTGGAAAAGGAGGACAAAAAGGATATTTTATGAGGTCTTGGAAACTTATTTGGATTTTCCTCAGAGACCAGACCGTCACAAAACACCCATTTTGACACTGAATATGTCTTACACAACCTCCAAGAGGCCATTGAATTCTTATCTGTTTATATTCAGACAGACACGTGTGTGTGGGTGTGCGTGTGTGCGTGTGTGCGTGTGTGCTGTCTTTAGCAAGTGCAGCAGTTGAATGTTTTACCTTTTTTGGGGTCCTTGCAAAATAACTTAAAAACAGTTATACAGAAGTGACATAAATTTATTAGCTTGCCTTCCTAAAATGATTCTTTCTTTTTAGAATAAGAAAGCTTTAAAAAAATTAGCTTTGAGTTGATACGCTCCCCTCCCCCAACTCTGGTATTGCTTTTTGTTTGTGTTTTTGAGGTCGAGGGTTATCTATGACTCATTGGCAAGCTCCAGTTCAATCAATTTAGAGGGATCTTTTAGGGCTGAGTTATTTTTAAATGCCTGAAAATGAGGGAGCTGTAAATGGAAATCTAATCACAGCTTAACCTGTAGTCATGCAAACAGTCAACTATGAAATCAAATGAGTTTCCAACCCTCTTAACCCATTAATGGTTACTGACTAGCTATGTTGCCCAAACATCATTTTTCAAAGAGCAGGAAAGGAAAAGGCACATATCTGGCTGGGGGTGCAGTGGATATAGGAAGGGAGGGGTGCTGCGGATGCAGAGAAGGAAATCTCTAGGATACAACAATTTCCTCATAGACACAAGCATGTGCGCTTACATAAGCACAGATCTTTCTTTGTTACACATTGTTCCTGGTTGTTTATGAAGCCTTTCCCTGGTAAATAAATATCAAGCAAAGGGCTGTATTGTCCTTGTTAAACTGCATCTGATTTTGAATACTTGACATCACGGAGGTTCAACCCCTGCCGTCGTCATGATTGAAATTGCTGAAAAACACAGTCCCAGGATTTCTTTGGAGTTTTGTGTCCATCTGAAAACTATATAACTTTGGCTGGCTCTCTCCCAGCCACCTCCCATCAGCTCTCCTTTCTTTGCAGGTTTCCATCTACTCTCCATTTCTATTTTCTTGGCTTCTGACTCTGTCTTCTTTTTCCTGCTATGTTTAAGGATTCTCTCTGCTCTTTTATCACATGCTCAGCTCAACTTTTATTTTATTACTATCTATCCTAAGAGCCACACCCCAAAATAACAAAAGAAGTGTCCCGAAAGGCGAATTTGTAGGGGGGAACCCAATTGTCTAAACACCCAAGGATTCCAAGTAGTGAGCAGTGTGCATATAAGAAAGGAGATGTATGTATGTGTATATGTATGTGTATGTGTATGTGTATGTGTGTGTATGTATGTGTGGCATATATAAACACCAATACATGTAGTTAACTGATGTGTGTTAATTGTCTTACTTTCAATGTTGTATTTAGTCCTCTTCAGAGAAGGCAGGCATTCCCGTATAATGGCAAGTACAGCAAGTACGCAAAATAACAGTTTGGGATTGTTGAATTAATATTCTCTAGTCTGTTAAATTACCAAGTCTACTTTCTTAACTTCTGAATTGCCACTCCAACTAATCTGAACCAAGACCAATGTAAAAACCTGCCTGAATAAGGAAAGTCCAGTTTGGCATTCAATGAAAGCCATGCTTGACTATTTCATCTCTCAGTAGAAAAAGGCAAGCTTGTTAAATGTCACTCTAGTGCCAAGTGGTAATTACCCCCAAGTGATTTCCTGGGGTTGGACCAAGCCTCTTTTCATGAACATTTACCTCCAATGGCAGAGTATGACTGAGAGGAAAAACAGTCTTTCTTTCTCTTACACACATTCATAAAGATGAAAAAGAAAAAGAAAAGCCAAAGTAAACAATTTTTTTCTTTTCTTTTGTTAAACGTGAAACCTTGAGTAATGCATCTTTCCCTGTGTTTTCGGAAAAAGGGCGACTGGGAACATGGCCCCTTGGTGGAATTTATATAAGCTGCACATATTTAGCTCAGGAAGTAGCTGGTTTTTAAGCTATTACACTTGTACCCAAAGGCCCACCCCAAATGGCAGGAAAGAAACAATGTCTTGGTTTTAAAAAAGTTGAAATTGAATGGAAAAAATAAAACCTCTCTCTCTTTTTTAGAGCTGTCATTGTTCCTTTACCTAAGACCCCCATGTGCCATTGTACACTTATCCATTATGAATACTCTGCCACATCCACACCACCAAATGGGTGAACACTGGAAAAGAATGAAAACTGCCTGCCATAGCATATGCGGCTCTCATTTCATAAATCGATATGAGTAACGCTGAAGGGCTTACGTGGTCTTCCTTCGAGATATGTTATCACAATATTTAATAGGTTGGCTGTTGATTCATCTTCTAAACTGTATTCTAAAGGATCTCAAAGTCCTTTCAAAATATTGTGAACATGCAACAAAGTATTTTGTCTTAAGTTTTTAACATTTGTGAGAGTTATAAGCTGCTTTGTCATTAATATCCATCAAACGGAGGACATTTGGCTGAAAATGAAGAAAAGATTTATTAAATTTAGTTTCAGCTCCATCCACGGATCTGAAATATATGTAGGAATATGGAAAAGACTAATGTCCCTATGTTAAAGAAGTCTATTTCCAGGGTGCCTAGTAGAAAAGTGTAATTGAAATTGACCCATTAAATGATTACATTATTTGTGTACCAAATCTATTTCACAAAACTATACAGCTGTTTCAGTAACTACTTGCCAAACTGTGTATATTGTTACTAATTAAGTTTTATAAATGTACTTATAGAAATGTGATGTAGCAGAATTATCCAAGTAATATATCTCTACATTTATGAAACTTGTTCCAGAGAACTAAGACAAGGCAGTGCATTTCTAATCTCATGACTACTTCATGACTAGTGAAAGCTATAATAAACAGTGACAAAATGAATATTCAAGGGAAGCTTCCCAGTTAAATTTCTAAAATATAGTTGGAAATACACCTATCTCTTTTTTAACTTCTAGCATTGCCCCGGTAAATCACATTGTAGTAAACACTTGACCTTTACAAGTGTATTTAAAACTCATTTTCTGTGTACCTACTATGTGCCAGACACATGCATTTTCAAATCTGTAATTTTCCTTAACCCTGGCAACCACTCAGTAAAACAGTTCTTACTATTCCTGTTTGGCAGGTGAGAAGTGATGGGCAACTCAGTTAAGGTACAAAATGTTTAATTTGATGGCTGCTTTTAATCTTTTCTCCCCCTTCATTATTAGACTGTGTGTTTCTGAAGGACAGGAATAATGCTCTATTCATCTTTGTATTGAAAGAATAAAAGAAAAATATGTTATTTTCCATATGATTTAAAGGTCACTTCCCCCTTTGGTTTTGTTTTGTTTACGTTTCATTTTCACTGAAAGCAAATAATTAAAAGACTGTAAGATACTTTGCATTTTTCCAAGTTACCAATTGAAATGTATTTTTTAAAAAAGAGGATAAATAGTATAAAATTCTCTTTAGAAGAAAACACGTTCTCCTTCATATAAGAAGATGATGCTACTGGCCAACTTTATTTTACTTCTTAAATTATCGAGTATAGGGCTTCTCTGGTGGCACAGTGGTTAAGAATCCGCCTGTCAATGCAGGGGACACAGGTTTGAGCCCTGGTCCGGGAAGATCTCACATGCCGCGGAGCAATTAAACCTGTGCGCCACAGCTACTGCGCCTGCACTCTAGAGCCCGTGAGCCACAACTACTGAAGCCCGTGCACCCGGAGCCCGTGATCCGCAGCAAGAGAAGCCACCGCAATGAGAAGCCTGCGCACCACAATGAAGACTAGCCCCCATTCACCGCAACTAGAGAAAGCCTTCATGCAGTAGCGAAGACCCAACACAGCCAAAAATAAATAAGTAAAATAAATTTAAAAAAATAAATTTTAAAAATTATTGGGTACAAAACATTCCTGAGGCACTATTTTAAGCACGTAGAGGAATAAGGCAAGATTCTCAAGGAGTTCTGGAAAATTGTGAAATAGGATGTTTGTCACCCTCTTCTGCTGCTTTTGCTCTCTCTGGCCCCAAGGGCTTATTCCTTTCCCAGGACTATCTCTCCTGGGCAGAAATACATACTCCTTGTTAATTGTAAGGATAGGACTGGGAGTGATCCTTTAAATTTATGAAGTGACATATATAGGGACCGGCTTCAAGAATTGGTCTCTGCTTTGTAGTACTGAAAGACAAATCTAGCTGTAGAGTACAGTGTCTACAAAACAAAGATAAAGGCAACAAGCAAGGTTTTGTTTAGTTCATTCATTTTGTTTTTTTAGATTCCACACATAAGTTAAATCATTAGGTATTTGTCTTTCTCGCATGGTACCCTCAAGATCCATCCAAGTTGTCACAAGTGGTTAAGATTTCATTTTTTATGGTTAAGTAGTATTCCATTATATTTATATATACCACACCTTCTTTAACCATTCACCCATGGATGGACACTTAGGTTGGTTCCACATCTTGGTTATTGTAAATGTTGCTGCAATGGACATTAGGGTGCATATGTATTTACAAATTAGTGTTTTCATTTTCTTTCAAAAATATCCAGAAGTGGAAATGCTGGATCATATGGTAGTTCTATTTTTAATTTTTTGAGAAACTTCCATACCATAGTGACAATACAAATTTACTTTCTCACCAACAGTGCATGAGGGTTCTCTTTTCTCCACACCCTTGCCAACACTTGTTATTTGTTGTCCTTTTGATAATAGCCAATTCTAACAGGTGTGAAGTGATATCTCACTGTGATTTTGATTTGCATTTCCCTGATGACTAGTGATGTTGAGCATTTTTCATATGCCTGTTGGCCATCTGCATGTCTTCTTTGGAAAATTGTCTACTCAGATCCTCTGCCCATTTTTAATGAGATTATTTTTTTGCTGTTGAGTTGTCTGAGTTCTTTATATATTTTGGATATTAGCCCCTCATCAGATATATGATTGGCAAATATTTTGTCCAATTTAGTAGGTTGCATTTTCATTGTGTTGATGGTTTCCTTTGCTGTGTCAAAGTTTTTTACTTTGATGTAGTCCAACTTGTTTATATTTGCTTTTTTTTGCCTTTGTTTTTGGAGTCAGATTAAAAAAATCATCACCAAGACCAATGTCAAGTAGCTTAACACCTAGGTTTTCTTCTAGGAATTTTATAATTTCAGGTCTTACATTCAAGTCCTTAATCCATATTAAGTTAATTTTTGTGTATGGTGTAAGATAGTGGTCTAGTTTCATTCCTTTGCATGTGGCTGTCCAGTTTTCCCAACACCATTTATTGAAAAGACTGTTCTTTCTCCATTGTATAATCTTGCCTACTTTGTAGTAAATTAATTGGCCATATATGGATTTATTTCTGGGCTCTCTCTTCTGTTTCATTGATCTATGTGTCTGTTTTTATGCCAGTACCATGCTGTTTTGATTACTCTAGCTTTGTATTCTTTTTTCTCAAGATTCTTTCTCAAGATTGCTTTGACTATTTGGGGTCTTTTTGGTTCCATAAAATTCTTAGGATTGTTTTTTCTATTTCTGTGAAAAGTGCTATTGAAATTTTGAAGAGATTGCATTGAATTTGTAGATTGCTTTGGATAGTATGGACATTTTAACAATATAAATTCTTTAGCTCTATGAGAATGGAATATTTTTCCATTTATTTTATGTCTTTTTCAGTTTTGTTCATCAATGTCTTATAGTTTTCAGTGTATAGATCTTTCACCTTCTTGGTTAAACTTAATCCTAGGTATTTACTTTTTCTGATCCAATTGTAAATGGGATTGTTTTCTTAATTTTTCTTTTTGATAGTTTTTTTTTAGTGTATAGGAATGCAACCAACTTCACACTACTATATATAAGATAGGTAAACAAGGACCTACTCTATAGCACAGGGAACTATATTCAATATCTTGTAATAACCTATAAGGGAAAAGAATCTGAAAAAGTTTTATATATATATATCTATATATACACATATATACATATATATGTAACCGAATCACTTTGCTATACACCTGAAACTAATGCAGTGTTGTAAATTACCTATACTTCAGTTTAAAAAATGGTAAAAAATAAATGCAACCAATTTTTGTATATTGATTTTGGACCCTGAAACTTTAATAAATTTATTTATTAGTTCTAACAGCTTTTTGGTGGAGTTTTAAGGATTTTCTGTATATAAAATCATGTCATCCATAAATAGTGACAGGTTTACTTCTTCCTTTCCAATTTGGATGCTTTTATTCCTTTTTCTTCCTTAATAGCTCTGTCTAGGACTTCCAACACTATGTTGAATAAAAGTGGCAAGAGGGCATCCTTGTCTTGTTCCTGATCTTAGAGGAAAAGCTTTCAGCTTTTCACCACTGAGTATGATGTTAGCTGTGAACTTGTCATATATGGCCTTTGTTATGTTAAGGTATGTTCTCTCTATACCCACTTTGTTGAGAGTTTTATTATAAATTGATGTTGAATTTTGTCAGATGCGTTTTCTGCATTTATTGAAATGATTATATGATTCTTATCCTTCGTTTTGTTAATGTGGTGTATCACATTGATTGATTTGAGGATGGGCTAGTGCCCATTTAATTGCAGTACCTTATGTATAGTTTCTTCGTCTGTAATATGTGGACAATTATAGTTTCTACTTCATGTGAGTCTCATGAGGATTAAACAAGTTAAGAAAGACACATAGAACAGGATCTTGCATAAAATACGTGATGAGCAGTTGTTAATTACTGTTGTTTTATAATCATTAGCTTCATTATCATTATTATTTGCCCTTGCTAACCTAAATAGAATAGGATGATTTCCTGAAGGATATTGAAGGGTATAGAGCTTTTAAAACAGAAACAACCTTCTTTCCCTTCATATGAGACAGTTTTGAGCAAGACAATCATTTTGAGTCATTTTTTTTCTAGTAAAGGTGATGAATTTTTGTCTATCAACTAAACTTTCCAAGGACCCCAGCTTGAAAAATCATTGCTCTAAGAGGCCAAGGACCACAAACTCAAATGCCTCCAAGGCCTGGCTAGTAACACAAATGAGAGAAGCAAATAGGGTGTAATTCATTAGAGATCTGGATACTCTGGTGAACTGGAGCACCACCTACACATAAGAAGGCCACTCTCAGTTAGAAGTGGTTTTGGTATTGTGGTGGAAAGAGAAAAAAGGCCATTTCTTATGATCACAGCTTTTTCAGAAGGTAATGAGATAGGTTAGAGGAATAGAAAATAAACATGATTCAAGTAGTGAGATAACTATAGACACTCTTGAATTTGAGACTGATGCCTTAGTAAGATAATTTGGGTTTAACATGGTGATACTGATTCAGTGGTAAAGGTGACTTATTTCTTCATTTAACTACATTTAATTAAAAACAAGAAGAAATAATATAGATCAGTGAATAGCAGATAAAGAATAAAGATTACCAGGAAAGTCGGTGTTTGCTGCTGAGAAGCTGAGGTCCGAGGAAGAAGCTGTGCATTTGGGGAGTGAGTATTCTTTGAAGGCAGAAGAGAGTGGCCTGAGGCGCAGAGGCCCAGCAATGCTAGGGACTCCACATTCCTCACTAAAACGCTCTTTAGATGTGCCACAGTGAAGCATCAACGTAACGCAATGAGTCATTCTTTGTAACAGGGAATGCCAGCAGTTTTTTCTCCATGGTATCCATCCAGTGAAGAGTGAATCTGGGACATGTGCATTTCAGTGTACGTGTGCACACAGGACTGAAAGGTTTAACGTCACCTACAGATATTCCTGGAAGTCCTGCATACAGATTGCTGTCCTTTTGTGGTAAATCTACATATATTCCTGAATATTCCTCTGGCTTGAAAATTTGGTTTTCATTAGAGCTTGTCATCTTCCTAAAGCCAATCCATAAGTAGCCATGCACCATGGCTCTATTATATGATACTCCCTCCCAAGACCAATCTATTAAGTTAGTCTAAAGGCCTCAGCCACATCCTCCTCCTTTGGTTGGTGGATTTCATCCCACCCTTCTAGTAAATCTCCTTAGCATCCTTTATTTTCTCTTGTAAGTGATACTTTTGAGTTCATCCTATTCCTTCTCCATTAAGTGGGAGTTGGCAGTGGTTCCAGGTAGCATGTTTACTATAATATCCACTTGAAGCCACAGGAGATTAATTTTTTGCTCCAGATGCTAATTTTTTCCATACAGATGCTGAGCTTCTCTCAAAATATGTCTCCATCAGTCCCTGTCTCTGCAATCCACTGGTCACCTTCAGATGTCAGGCTTCACCTGCCTGGTTCAGAGTAGGGGTTCCTTAGTCAAGTTCCAACTCAGTCTCTGGGGTTGACTGATCCAATGAATGCAGATTGTAGTGAGGGGCTGAATTCAGAGGGGACTCTTCTTGGACTGGACATAACCCAAGAAAGAGGCATCTTTGGTTTGCTGAAGAAAAGGTCAATGCTTTCTTCTGACTTAGAAGCCAGGGTCAAAGTGAACCTCTACAATCTCACACAAAGACTCCTCTCTAGGACCCTCCCATCCGCCACACCTGTGGCTCAGGTTCTTCTCCAGAAAACAGGCTTTGGAGGCAGCAGTACCTGGTGCTGAAAGAACACTGATCTATATTTCTAGACTGAGCAGAGTTTTGTCATAGGCAAAGGATTTAACTTCTCTATGCCTCATTTTCTTTCTCCATAGAGTGGTGTGTTCCTGCTAGACGATTACAAATGTTTTTCAGCACTAAGATTCTAATCATCTATGATAGGTGATAGGGAGCCATGGTAGATTCTTGAGCAATACAAATTATTGTGAAGACATATGGGCAAGATTGGGCTACTGCCACCAAATACAATTTTTAGCAGATCAAACTGTCATTCCCCTTCCACATTTTCCCATCATAGGCCCTGCTTTCCTACAGTTCCTAGACACATACAGAAAGCAGATCAATAAGGACCAAACAGAGAATGGAAGAAATAACATGGTCACACAAATGGGAAAACTTGACTTGGTATATCAGGATATTTTATCCCTCCAGACAGATCTAATGTGTATCAGAAGGTAACTTAGGATAGAAAAATAAGATGAAGATGTAGTGTTAGATAAACTGAACTTTAAAAAAATCAAGAAAAGACATTCTGATGCATCCATTTCAGGGTAAGAAGTTTACTGCTAATGGGACCTGAAATCTGCTGAATCTTTTGATTTTTATCTCCATGCATTCATCCTCATGCTCGAGATGGCCTTCCGTCCTATTTGGCAAGGACACACTGACATCCCAAACCCCCTTTCTTTTGGACAGTGCTTAAGTAGGTACAGCCAGCGTTTGCTCTATGATTCTCCTTTTGTATGTGTTCTTTGCTGACCGAATCTTTATTAGTTGCTATTTTATTTTTCAGATAGTTTTGTTTATTGAAGCAGGATACAGTCCAGTCTTGCTGACTTGAGAATCACTTTTTCTCCTTGGTGTGACTTTACACATCTCTGCTTTGCTCCACAGTTGATATCATTCTTGATTTCTTGGCGGGAAATCTTATTTCTCTCCTTTGCTAGTGCATGAGAGGTGAAGACCTCAGTGAATTCCCAACTACTAGCAAGAAACTAACAAGAGTTTCATTTTCATTCTTAGCATGACTTGTACACAATCTCACAGGAAGAAATTAGGATGTATTTCAATATTATGTTCTAGTTCCATAAAGCTTTGTGGGAATTTATTAGAATCATGTTCTATGAGACTCTCCTTTCTCAGTTATGGTAACAAGTTTTTAAATTAATAATTGTCCCCTTGCTCCCCTCACCCCTGCCCAGTGTTACCTACTCAGCTTTGCTGCCTGACTGTTTGCTCCATGGGGACAGGCACTGTATTTACTTTATCCCCAGATCTGTAGGGCATCAATATGCTATGCTAAACAGCAAAAGGGATATTTATCCATAATATGACTCAGCCTCAACCCCACTCCTATCCATTACCTTTCCTCCCACTTCCCGTCCTACCTCTTTGTAAAATGGTACGTAACTTTACCCAGAAGTATGTGTATAGCTATGTGGCTTTATTTGAAAATATAATTATACTTTCAAAGATACCATTTTACAGTTGTCTATTTAACAAGAATTATGTGAATGTTTGAAGAAAGAAAAGTCATAGCTTGCCTAAGGAATTGTTTCCTATTCTGAACACCTACCACTCTCTATATCTTCTTTAAATCTAAATTGACCTTTATCTAGATCTCTATCCCAACACAGTACTGACTTGCCATCATCACTGCACAATTTCACTTGGGCAGAAGTCATAAGCTTTCCTGAATTTACCCAGATGATGGTTTGCTATTTTCGCAAGAGAACACTGCCATTTCTCCAAAAGTCTTCTGTCTTTCAGGAAGTGGCTGCCAGTGCTATTTTCTTGGGCTGCAAATAGGGCAACAGCTGTACCTTTATGCCAGACTGTGGATACCAGGTTGCCAGAGAGGAACTGTTCTAGACACCGACACACTATGATAATCAGCTCAGCCATGCAGGTGAACTTAAGTGCTTTTCTCTCTTGGAATGACAGGAAATTTGGGACTAAAAATAGGTATTATTTAATTTTGGGTAACTTCTGTTAAGCCTCTGAAGTTCACTAGTTTGAACTGTAGTTGACAATGTTGTGTAGGGAAAAAACCTCTGGATTGAAAAAGAGAATTTGGTCCTCGGGATTGCTCTGCCTTGCTGGGATATATACTCTAATTTCCTTTTTGAGAATTTTGTTTTGCCCTATATAAAGTGGGGTTATTGTACGAGATGATATTTAAGGTCTTTGGGTTCTAAAATTATCTGTGAACATGTACCTCTAATTCTAGAAAAGGGCAAGCTTTTGATGGGGAGGTCTGTTTGTTTTCTGTGTGCTATGAAATTTGCAGGTAAGTTTTTGTTAGGCCAGTAAATCTACCTACGCTAGTAAGTCTCCACCTCTAATTTACAAGATGAAAAGGTGAAATATTATTAGAGAAGTTTACAATCATATTTTACCTTGCCGTTCACTCAGACTTTTTCATTTAAGTGCACAGCAATTGCAAGCTCAGTGTGGGGAATCTTCTTTCAACGGAGGCATCTGTCTGCTTGTATTTGTGCCCCTATATTTTCTCTCTGTTGCTCTGTATCTCTGTGTTTCTGTCTGTCTGTCTCTCTCTCTCACCTCATTTCACTACCTGTTCTGTGGTTTAGCAATTTGAAAAGAGAGATCTTCAGAGTCCTAATCAACACTCCTTATTATACAATTGAACTATGTAGATGGTCATCTGAGGTCATTTAGTAGTTCACGATTTGCGAATTCCATATAGAAACTCAGAATGTATGTCTTTCACAAAGAAATGGATCCCTCATACTCCTTTGAGTCAGCAAAGATCTCAGCTGGGCTTCCTTGTCTTTTTCACAGTGTGTTTCTGCCTAAAAACGGTGCCTTTCCAAAGCCACCCTCACACCCCGACATTTAAGAGTCAGTGTCATGTTCTCTCTCTAGCACCAAGCATTGTTCTTTCCAGTCATATGAGTTTTGTTTTAGCAAGCAACAGCATAAATCATTTATTTGTTCTGCCTGAGAAAGGAAAGGAGAAATGTAGAGTTCAAAAAATTCTTTTCAAAGAGCCACAAGATGTAGTTTTTCATTAGATTATATAAGATTTTTGCTTACTTAAGCCAAAAGAATATGGAAAATAATAATTAGCCCATAGTAAAGCTACCTGAGAGCTTTTTGAAGAGTTAAACTGTGGTATTATTTATAGACAAAAAGGTAATATTTTCTGTGTTTCCTCGCCTCAATTTGTCTTGTTGCTTTAACACATTACACGTTATAGTGTAATCTATGAGATAGAAACAATACCAGGAGTCCTAATTAAATTAAAAGTAATTACCAGTTGTACAGATAGGGCTTTCAATTGAGGAGCAGGAAGTTGATATTTTGTCATCCCCAGTTTATCTCCATGCACCGAGCACGATTCTTTGTACCAGTTATTAATGGCGTTTTCTCAACGGTCATGAAGAGTGTGGGAAATAGGGAACGAGGAAGAGAACAAAAGGAAGAGAGGAATTAGAGGAGGCTCAGAGGGCGACAGAGACAGAGAGGAAGCTTTCTGCTGCTGTTCTTCAAACAGGATCCAGGGAAATTTTTCATACATTGAGGGACCTACTGCCGTCCTTTACTCACCTATGAAAGAAATATTTGCCCAGCCCATATTCGTAACATATCCTAATTTTTCTTGACCACAAACAGAATTTTAAGAAGAGAACCTCACACATTCTATGCTCAAGGTGTGGTTTATGATGTGACAGATTTTCTATTTTCAGGAAGAAAAAAAAAATAGTTCCAGCTCCCAACAGGAATTTAATTTGAGAGAGGGAGGGAAATGGCAATATATAAAGATTTCCTACTGTCCAATTTCTTATTCTGCTTTTCAGCTGGGCATCTTTTAACAATTGGAAGCATTGCCACTCTCCCACCAGGAAACACAGCACAGGCTTTTAAAGAGCATTTACAGGGTGACGTCCATTTGATTGACCGTTATCTTGCCGGCATGCTGCTGCTACATATATGAGCAATTATTGGAAAAGCAGTCAAATTAAATTTTCATAACTATAAAACTGCATTTTACCTTAGGGGCACAGCTTCCTTCCTATTTCTACAATCTATTTTCTATGCTTTATATTAAATCTAAATAAATGAATGTTTATCAACATTAATATTTTAACAGAGTATGCCAGTCTGTGCCCTCTCTCCCAACAACTTTTTCATCTTTTTTTAGGAATGTTCTGCAAGAGAGTTTAACTTTTCCAGTATGATGTGGGTCATTTTGTATAGGCTATTGTTAAGGTGTTCTTTCTTATCCACGAAAAGTATACCTTTGACTAATTCTTGCCTTTAATAATCAAATAAAATCAACAAATGTCTTACATGAAATCAAGTTTAATTTTTTTTAAGATTATTCTTACCAAGGTATTAAAGACTCAATAAAGCCATCCAATATGGATGACAAATATTGTAAGTGGTAGTTGGCTTGCTGTGCTCCCTTCCCATACTCACGGCTGACGTTGCTAAATGATTATAGCACACAGTTCATAATTGAGACCAGATATTGGCTCTTGGAAGCTATTTCAACTGATTTGAGTTGACAGAAAATGTGAAATCTATTTTACTATCCCTGTTGTTTTATCTTTGTGCTCTTTCGTCCTGTCTGGCATTTTCCCATATCTGTCCATCTTAAACTACACTGGGAAACCCAGCCTCACCATGTCTGGACACTTACCTGAACCACCAAATCCTGTTACTCCCAATTTTATCCTTCAGATCTAGCTCAAATCCTATCTCTTTCATGCAGCATGAAGTTTCCCCCAATTTTTCTGGATCACATTGGTCTTTCTTCTCGGGTGATTATGCCCTTGTTGCTAGAGTGACCATCTGTCCTGGTAATATGACAGCAGAAAAGAAAAATCCCTGGAGATGTAATCTAAGTTAGCATCTCATTTAGAGAGCCAAAGAGTCTCAAAATTCTGTAGTTGAGTATATCTCATCTGGATATAAAACTGGGCAGATCAAAATTAAAATACTTCTCAGTTCTTCTGTTGCTTGATTTCTAAAAGATGAAATTTTGATTTGAGGAAAGGAAAAAATCTTTCCGGGAAACAGCCATGGGAAAGGATAAAGAAGGAAGGAAACATCCTAGGAAGAAATGATAGGTTTTTTGGGGAATCCGTCTATAGAGCTGCTGGATATGATGGGGCATTTATAGCTCACCTCATTGACTTTATTCATCATCAATAAATATTAATAGTGAGTATGTTAAGTCAAAGATTTATTCATGACTGTGACCTTGACCATGTGCAGTATTGCTATTTGGCAGGACTATTATCATCCTCTCACTTTAGCTGCAGCTCTGTTTTAAAATGGCAAGAAAAAGGAGGAAAGAGTAGGAAACAAACTCTCTACTGTCAGGACAAAATTAAGTAAAATGTTGCTTGGAATACAGAATGGTGAGGAATTAGAGAAAGTTCATTTAACTGCTCACTCTTAGGCACGGCACCAACCCATGCATATACTACTTTCAAGTAGTTGAAAAATGAGGGAGGATAAAATATTAATTTAGGGAGCTACATGATTTATTATGTTAGAGACTGTGTGTGCAAAAGCATGATGCAAACATGTTTGTTTCCCTAATAATAGTTCACCCTCTTTCTTTCATTCATCCCGTGCTGATATGTCTTTTTGATGATTTTCTTAATTTTTTTCCATCTCAAAACTGTCATGCCAATGTTACATCCAAAGTGAATATTAGCAAGGGAGCTGCTAATCTTCCAAATCTTAGGCATTTGTGTGGACTGAAACGGCTTTAGTAAATGGGAAGAAATGAAAGAAATGTGGGAAGTGATTCATACCTTCCCCATGGTAAAATATGGGCAACTGGACTGAACATCTGTGTTTCTCAAGGGAATCAGCCCTACAGTTTCAGGCAGTGAATGACATTTTTGAATCCCTTCCAAAGGCTACCCACCTTTCTTGGCCACATAGAACTGGGCTAGGCAAATACTCAACAGCATTTTTTATCTCTTTCTGTGCTGAACAGTACACTAGGTGCTTTGGGGAAGGATGCCAGAAGGTGTATATATGGTGCATTGATATGGCTGCGTACTCTATTCTTGCTCTTGACTTATTCTCATAGGTCTTCTTTCTCAGGACAACAGCTGGATGGGCTTCTTCTTACTTCAGCAAAGTGATGCCAAATATTGGTTTCTGAAACTGGCCCCCTGATACAGTCCTTTGTTTCCTGAGAGACCCAGGCTTCAACCACCTAGGAAAGACCTCAATACACCTCATTGCTTCATTTGTTGAGTTGCCAATTGACGTTCAGGATTTTCCAGTGTGATTACCAGCACAGACAACCACTCTGAGTACTCCTTTTAGCATCATTTTCTTAATTAGATGTTTTGGGAAAATTATTGGATCCTGATTCAGGAGGTACATTCAACTGTGCAAGTGAGACAATTCATGTTTACTTAAAATTATTCGATGATTCATCTTAGTTTCCTACTTTAGTTATTCATTTGTTTATTCATTCCACTAGTCATTTATTCAACAGTCATTTAAAAGTCTATTATTTGGCAAGTTTTGTGCTCACTGCTGGGAATTCAAGCAATGAAGAGATGACAAACAGGTTACTGGATGCAATGAAACTTAACTGTGGTACTGGAGATCTGCATTACAGAGTAATTTTTGACTTTCAACTACAGTAGTATAAGGTTATTTTCATTCATTAAGCATTATGAAGTATCTACTCTGAACTCATAGGCAGTTCTAGATACAACATTGAGTGCTACGAAAGGAATGCACTGTGGTTCTTCCCTTCTAGGAATCCTAATGTGACCCCAGATTCAAGCATATTTAACATTATTCTTAGAAGTAAGACATTTTAGGAATAAATGAAGTGCTACGGGAGGTAAGGGAGGGAGAGAGCAAGAGAGAAAATGAGGGAGGGAGGGAGAAAGAGAGAGAGAGAGAAAATTTGGGAAGATGTCTTGAAAGAGAAAGGGTTGGAATTGAAACTAACACACACTGAAAGGGTGGAGGGGTATTGGGAAGAGAGGGCAAGTCTTTCCTAACAGATTAAAACCAACCAACCAACCAACCAACAACCTAGATGTTAAGATAAGCAAGTAAGCCTGATACCAAAACCAGACAAAGATACAAAAAAAGAAAATTACAGACCAATATCACTGATGAATATAGATGCAAAAATCCTCAACAAAACACTAGCAAACAGAATCCAACAACACATTAAAAGGATCATACATCATGATCAAGTGTGATTTATCCCAGGGATGCAAGGATTCTTCAATATATGCAAATCAATCAATGTGATACACCATATTAACAAATTGAAGAAGAAAAACCATATGATCATCTCAATAGGTGCAGAAAAAGCTTTTGACAAAATTCAACACCCATTTATGATAAAAACTCTCCAGAAAGGGGGCACAGAGGGAACCTACCTCAACATAATAAAGGCCATATATGACAAACCCACAGCAAACATCATTCTCAATGGTGAAAAACTGAAAGCATTTCCTCTAAGATCAGGAACAAGACAAGGATGTCCACTCTCACTACTATTACTCAACATAGTACTGGAAGTCCTAGCCACGGAAATCAGAGAAGAAAAACAAATAAAAGGAATACAAATTGGATAAGAAGAAGTAAAACTGTCACTGTTTGCAGGTGACATGATACTATACATAGAAAATCCTAAAGATGCTACCAGAAAACTACTAGAGCTAATCAATGAATTTGGTAAAGTTGCAGGATACAAAATTAATGCACAGAAATCTCTTGCATTCCTATACACTAATGATGAAAAATCTGAAAGAGAAATTAAGGAAACTCTCCCATTTACCATTGCAACAAAAAGAATAAAATACCTAGGAATAAACCTACCTAGGGAGACAAAAGACCTATATGCAGAAAACTATAAGACACTGATGAAAGAAATTAAAGATGATACCAACAGATGGAGAGATATACCATGTTCTTGGATTGGAAGAATCAATATTG
This sequence comes from Tursiops truncatus, assembly GCF_011762595.2. NCBI lineage: Eukaryota > Metazoa > Chordata > Mammalia > Artiodactyla > Delphinidae > Tursiops > Tursiops truncatus. The sequence continues at coordinate 47,409,124 of NC_047050.1, forward strand.
TGAAAATGACTATACTACCCAAAGCAATCTACAGATTCAATGCAATCCCTATCAAATTACCAATGGCATTTTTTACAGAACTAGAACAAAAAATCTTAAAATTTATATGGAGACACAAAAGACTCCGAATAGCCAAAGCAGCCTTGAGGGAAAAAAATGGAGCTGGGGGAATCAGACTCCCTGACTTCAGACTATACTACAAAGCTACAGGTGGTCAAGAAGCACACGAAAAGCTGCTCAACATCACTAATTATTAGAGAAATGCAAATCTAATCTACAATGAGGTATCACTTCACACCATTTAGAATGGGCATCATCAGAAAATCTACAAGCAACAAATGCTGGAGAGGGTGTGGAGAAAAGGGAACCCTCTTGCACTGTTGGTGGGAATGTAAATTGATACAGCCACTATGGAGAACAGTATGGAGGTTCCTTAAAAAACTAAAAATAGAATTACCATATGACCCAGCAATCCCACTACTGGGCATATACCCAGAGAAAACCATAATTCAAAAAGACACATGCACCCCAATGTTCATTGCAGCACTATTTACAATAGCCAGGACATGGAAGCAATCTAAATGCCCATCGACAGATGAATGGATCAAGAAGATGTAGTACATTTATACAATGGAATATTATTCAGCCATAATAAGGAACGAAATTGGGTCATTTGTAGAGACGTGGGTGCATCTAGAGACTGTCATACAGAGTGAAGAAAGTCAGAAAGAAAAAAACAAATATCGTATATTAACGCATGTATGTGGAGCCTAGAAAAATGGTACAGATGAACCAGTTTGCAGGACAGAAATTGAGACACAGATGTAGAGAACAAACGTATGGACACCAAGTGGGGAAAGTGGCGAGGGGTGGTGGTGGTGGTGAGATGAATTGGGAGATTGGGGTTGACATGTATACACTGATGTGTATAAAATGGATGACTAATAAGAACCTGCTGTATAAAAAAGTAAATAAAATTAAATTCAAACAAAAAAAAGATAAGCAAGTAAGGTCAGTTTCCAAGAACAGTAAGAAAAATTGCTGTAGATATAGTTCAATCTAGAAACGTGAGTAAAAGCTGTGTTGTGAAGGAATTTAAATAATAGGTTGAGAAAGTCGGACATTATGGAGCATGTGGAAGAAAACTAAAGGAAGCTTTTCCAGCAACGGAGTGACATTGGTTTGATCTGTTTCAGAAAATAATGTTGGTGGCAATACTCAAGATGTATTGAAAGGGAAAGAGCCTGGATATAGGTTAGGCAACAACCTTAATTGTTTGGGTGAAAGATAATGAGATATCCAACTAGGGCTGAGGAAGTGATTATTGAAAGGAGGAGATAGATTGGAAAAAGTGAATTGAGGCAAAACCAATAGAGATTTTGGACCAATCAGATGGTAGTGGTGTGGTACTTGTGAGTGAAATGAGAGGGAAGCTCGAATGGGGCATTTTCTAATACCTGTATTCTATGACTGAGTACTATATTCTATAGCATATTGGATTTTGCAATTAGTAAGTTTTTGATAATTTTTAAGAGAGCTGTTTTAGTAACTGTTAGAGATAATACCACAATCATAATAAATTGCTTGCAAAGTGGAATTTCTATCAGTGAATAAGGTCAACCCAGTTTGTTAATTGCAGAACTAAAAACTGGTCCCCCAAATCAGATTGCTTCAAAATCAGATTTCTTCATTTCTTAGAGCCAAATATATGTTTCTTTGATGCAAGAAAAGATTATAAAAGTATTTCCTTATTTTAATAATAAAAATGACAACTAACATCTATGGAGTATTTGGTGTGTGCCAGGGACTGCTCCAGATTGGCTTATATGCACAATGAGAATGCAGATCATATAGATCATACAGGAATTGGTATTAGCACTCATCAGCAGCAGTTCATTTTCTGTTAAAAATGATAAATACGAAAAAAAGGTTGAATCCTGATATCTAATTCGTAAAATGGTTTGGGTTTTTTTTTGGTCCGATATTTGTTTGGATACCCATCATGCAGAAATCCTGATGCTGAAACAGTAAATGAAATGAAATATTCTGCAATTTCTAGCTGGCTACTTGGCTCTCCTGAGCCCTTAGCTTCAAGGATTTTTCAAAATATATTTTTCTGCACCACAGCTCAGAGTTGCTAAATCCAGAAATTGAAACATTCTGAGAACCAAATCATTTCAGGGTGAATCAAAGCTCTTGGAACATTGCCCTAGGATTTTGAAGATAGTGTTTAATAGTGAAAAATGTTCAATATTTTTAAGGAAATCCCAATTACGGAAGGCTGCCCCATTCACATCCCTGACGCTGCAGGGTGTCTGACACAGAATGCCTTGTGTCAACCTTCACTCCTGTGAAGAGCCAGGACCCCATGGGTGAAGGTGAGGGTCTTCTGACTCCCGGCAGCTCTGACAGCACTGCCCTCTTGTAATTACCAATTGTGAGGAAATCGGAGGCTGATGTCTGTTTCTAACTCCACCTTAAAACCTGGAAATATGTTCCCTCCTTTATTCCATTCTAACCAGCTTCTATTCCGGCTGCCATCTTAATTCCAGCAACTGTGACTGTTTTGAAGCAAGAGTTTGTCTCTCTGCTCAAACCCTCTCTAGTATCTAGTCTGTGTTTTTGCTTGTTTGTGTTCTGCAGCACTGGTGATGGCAACAGAAGATGGGAAGAGAGAGAGTGAACATAGTTAAACAAACCTTAAGACTAGGAGGTGTTTTAACATAGTGGGAGGGGCATGAATTATGGAATCAGACAGTAATGTGAACTTACTGACTGTGTAACTTGGGGCAAGTTATTTAATGATTTTGTATCTCAGCTTTCTCATCTGTGAAATGAGGATAATAAAACTTACATCATAGGATATTTGGGAGAATTAAATGAAATGAACATATAGATCATATTGTAGGTGATTAATACATGGGGATGGGTGCTATTATTAGTAGTAGTAATATTAATAACAGTGAAAGAGTGGAATAAAAATAAAGTTGAAGCAGGAACAATGGAAAACCATGGGGTAAAGAGCCATCAGCTGCAATGCTTGACAATTCAGAAGATGCTCTAATATCTCTCTATAAAGTGATGGAGCGACTTGACCATCTTAATTCCACAGAAACTTTGCCTCTCATAGACAGGAATGTAAGGTAGTGTGAAGCTATGTTAACCTGAAATAATGTTTCTCTCCTTTTCCCAAGTTCAACTCACTTTTCAGAGGCTACCTGAGTTATCTTTTTCTAGGATTCTGTCACCACTGATCTACCAATGACCTCCTTTTCTACTGAATTAAGGCAAAAATTACATACCATCTGGTATGTCCTCTGATTACTTCCTGGAGGTGTGGTTTCCAAATGAGATCAAGGTTTCCTTGAGTAAAAGAAACTTGCCTTATACTTCTTATATATTCACCATAGGACATTGGGTGTTTGAGCAAACACAGAAACCCTAAACCAAACACCGTAATGAGGAGATGAAAAGAGTAGTAGCCTTAAGTTTCTGGTACCAGAGAAAGTCCATTAAAGGGGCGGGGGTTTTTCTTTCCTCAATAGATAATAAATTTTCTTCCAGTTGTATAAGGAGTATCTACATTTTCCTTGTTAATTTCCCACAATTTAGCCTCACTGTCCCCTCCTTCATAAAAATTCATAGACCCTTGACTTAGATGGCCTCTTTACAATTATTTAATGTTCACATTTGAACCACGAGTACAATGTTAGCCCAAATACTGTAGTGATAATAATTAAGTGAGGTTTGATGCCCAAGACTCAGAGGACTTCAAGCCCAGGGTTCTCATGGCTTTTCACCCTTAATGAAAGATGACTCTCTAGCTGACCATCTATATACACTGCCTTATTATTATCTCTTATTTGCCCCCATTCAAATCATTTACGAAAGTTACATTTCACAGAGATGAAATATATGTTTAAGCAGGGATTTCGATTGGGCTCAATTAAATTTTGCTAGGGTTCTATGGGGCAATTCACAGTAAGGCTTTGTGTTGTGAAATTAATTTTATTTTACATTTCTAAACTTGAGAAGAACACACATACGCCTGCATATATGCATAGGTATGAATATAAATGTGTATATATACATACATGCAAACATGCACACACACTTCTCAAATCTCTTCTCTCTGATAAGCAACATTCTTATCATTATTCTTTACACTTGTTTGTCCCAGTGTAATAAAATGCTGTGTCAGAAAGCATTCAGTACAAATATTGTCGTTTAGGTCAGAATATGTAACGTGGGGGCATGGAGGTTGACAAAACCCAAGTAAAAAAGGCACAAAAATGAGAGGGGAAACTTAAATAATTCTCGTGTTCTCCAGTCGTAACTTGATTATCCTAATACCACGTCTCCTCATATTGTTCTCCCACCTTTCCTCTATTGTATTTGTTGATGGTTCTTATGTAACAAATTATTCCCGATCTTAACAGCTTGGAGGATCTCTTTAACAGCTTACTAATTCACACAGTTTCTGAGAGTCTTAGCCTCTTACTTCTGGCTCAGGGTGTCTCATGAGGTTGCAGTCAAGCGGTCCGTGGGGGCCGCAGTCATCTGAAGGCTTGACTGGGGTTGGAGGGCTTCCTTCCCAGCTCATTCATGTGGCTGTTGGCAGGAGGCTTCAGCTCTTCACCATGTGAGATCCTCCATATGGCTGCCCACACATGGCTTTCCTCAGAGCAAGTGATGAGGGGGTGGGGAGGATGAGTGTGTGTGTCTGTGTATTTGTGCGTGTGTGTGTGTTTGTGTGCGTAAGAGAGAGAGAGAAAATGATAGAGGGACGTCACAAAGAAAATGGAGCCAGTGTCATTTATAATCCAATATATGGATCACACAGACCCACCTGGTACAGTGTGTGAGGAGATGACACAAGGATGTGAATACCAGGAGACAGGGATCGTTGGGGGTAATCTTGGAGGTTGGCTACCACATCTCCCCTCCCTCTTAACTTTCCTCCTCTTTTTGAAACCTCTCTCTTTGGAATGGACTGTTAGTTGCCAACTAGTAACAATTTTGCTTCATTGCTATTTGTCTACATATATCATCAATTTTCATTGCTTGACAGAAAGGTTTTCATTTGAAAAATTTAAATGATTTGTTTCTTCAGAAAATGTGACCAATGCTCTTTTCACAGTGTTACTGGACAGTAGAGGGTGCTGTTGGTGTGTGTGGACCTACATTGAACACTGAAGGTCGAACTAAGATGGGGCTGGTCCAGTTCTCATCTTGAAAAATAGTCAGATGGTTTCTAATCTGATTGGTTTCTAAATATCTGTATTTCAATTCTAAAAATTAAAATTTCTTTTTCTTTGGCCAATAAATAGGCAACATTAGGCTTTCCATAAATGCTTCTTTTAATTCCCAATGGTCTATTTGTAGTTCTCCTTGCTGCATGCTTTTTGGCCCTAATAATGGCTGAGAAGAGGTGAAGGAGGAGACACACGATAGTTACTTTGACATGGATTGTGCACAGATCATGAGGGACAATACCTTCTTTACTGGCTTTGGCTTCTCCTTTAAGATTGATGTTTTTAAGATCCTTTTTGGCATGTTGACATATTGCAGGAGTATTGACTACAATCAGTCATTTCTATGACGGATACTGAGTTGATAAGGGATGAGTTATTTTCTCCTCCATTAGAATGGGATGAGTGTTTTGCAGGGGGCCTCGTGGGGAATGTTTTTTCTGTCCTTGACTCTTCCTTTCAGAGAGGATTTCCATCAGTGGTATGGGTCTTTTGGGGGGTACTCAATTGTTTTTAGACACATGACTATATGAATAAATTCCTAGTATTTGTAACAATATCTTGATGAGACTGTTGTGCACTTGGCATGGTAATTTCTAGAAGAAAGACCCAGTTTCATCTCCCTAGTCTGAAAAATATTTTTCTTCTCTATCATATTTCACAAAATCGCATTTGGTCACCACTTATCCTATTGCAGTGTAGCGCAAAAAGCATTAATTTTTGAGGTAAAAAAGACCGAGTTTCAAATAACACTGTTTCTTACTTGCTGGGTGGAGTCTTATGCCTCACTTTGTCCCTCGGAGAAGTGAAAAGTAGTAATAGTAAGTATATTAGGTACTGTGTTAAGAGCTCTGCCTACATTCCATGGTTTAATTTTTATAGTAAGCTTTTGCCATGCGTACTAGTATTTTCTGTATGTTTAAAAAAAAGGAAATGAATTTGAGATAAAAAGAGTTTAAGTAATCTGTTCAAGGTTATATAGCTGATAAATCATAAAGTTTAGATGCAAGCCCAAATGTGTGTAAAAGTAAAGTTATCCCCTTAACCATTTTGCTTGAAGCAACCCATAATAATGCTGATATTAGTAGTTTGAGAATTACATATGAAAATGAACATCTATTAGCCAGCAGAGTCTTGTATTGTTAACACTTTAAATAAATGTTAATTCCCTTTACTTCTCTTTTTTGGAGCCATTTAACTAACAGATGAAAGGAAGAACATCTGTTTAGAATGATGACCTCTGCTTAAAAGAGGCTCTGTCGTAGTTTTGCATAATGACACCATGATTGTTTTTCTTGGAAAACAAATTATAAATGTCCTTAAAATTGACAAAGGAACAAATTGGGCACCCCTAGATTCTTTCTGAAGCTTGAAAATCTTTGTGAAAAAAAACCACATTAAAGGGAGTTTTTCCTCTCTTAAGTAGTGCCTATTTTAATCATAACCTTTGGAAGAAAATTTAAATGTAAAAAGGTGAAAATTAAAAGAACTATAAATAACAACAAATGACTACCTTGTAAATACAAAGCCACATTCACTCCCAGGGCTGTTATGTCTACAAACTATTTGAACAACAGTTAATAAGCACATTCCCAATGAAAGAAAAAGCTAACTGATGTTCCATCTGAGTGCACTCTTTGTTGAGCATGTTCAGAAATGGAGAGCTTGTAGATAGGGATTTCTGTGCTTTTTGCCTTAAGACATGTGCATGTGCTCACCAAAGAAAATGAAGGGTTTTTCACAGTTTTCCCAAATATTCCTTTACTAAATATTCATCTCTGTCAAAAAATAATAATGTGCTTTACTTGGATTAACTGAAAAATCATCTTCCTTTCTTGATGGTTTTCCTTTTCTCTGTGTTCTCATGATGAGATAACCCACTTATGGTTCCCAGGCTGGGGTTATCTTGATTTACATGTTGGTTTTGAGGCTGTTTTTTGGGGGATCAAAGGACTGGACCAGAAACAGTGAAGAGTCTAAATCTTTGTGAGGGCAGACCAGTGAGTTGCTGGCCTACCTGAATTATATCTCATCCTTTACATTCTTAACTATAAACCTGGGAAGCTGTAGGGCTTACTTAGGCTTGTTGTTTAGAAATTGGATGTCATATTCTTTGGGCCACAGAGGAGGCAACCCCAAATACTAAATCCTACCTTTTTTTTCATATTCAAATTCCTATAATTCCCCTGAATCTCTCTCTTTTTTTCTTTTTTTATTATTATTTTTGGGGCAAATGTCATTATTCCAGATCATATTATTTTATATGAGAATAAATCTATGTTTTTGAAAGATCTGGCACATGAACAAGCTATTGAAGTGATTAAAGCTAGCATATAAAGGAAAGAATCACTTTTTATAATTGTTTGGGTTTTGGCTTACCTGGGTTCAAGTTCCAGCTTCATGAGTTACCATGTTTAATCATGGTTAAGATATCTAGCGTTTCTGAATCTTAGTTTTTAGTCATGAAATGGGGAAAGGTAATGCTTATTTGGTACCGTTGTTTTGAAAATTCAATGAGATGGTCTATAAAATGCTTAGCATGGAGTCTAGTAGAGTTACATTTTACAGCCTGTGCCCCTTGACTATTTGAATTCACAAGGACAAAGAAAATCATCTGGATGTAGTACCAGAATATATTACAATTATAAATTAGTTATGCAAAACAATCTATTTCCTCTAGCCTACAAATATAGGTATCCAGAAGAAACATCTATGGCCCATAATTATTATTTATTAAGGACCTAATATATTTGTGGGAACCAATGTAACTCGTTTTTAAAAGATATATTATCTAAATGAACCCTTCTAGTCACCAATCTCTACTTTATAGATGAAGAAACCACAGAAGCTCATAGACAGTGAAGGTCTTGCTCATGATCAAATAGTTAATGGCAGAGCAAGAATTTAAAAACAGGGTCTGACTTAGCCACTATCTTCCATTGCCAACCCATTAGAGAAACTAAAACACAATTGTAGGACTGCTCACAATATAGAATCATAGCCTTTATTTCTAAAATAAATATTACTTGTATATTTCAAAGCGTACATTCTATTTTTAAGAGCTTTAACCAGTTTATGTCCCGAGAAAGAGCTTTTGAAAACCTTTGGCTCCATGAAGCTTTACACGGCTTTATTTTGACCACTGCTTTAGTTAGACTACGGCTGAATTTCTTCTATAAGGTTTTCTTATATTTTTATGTTCACGTTAATTGCACCATGTACAAAGGAGTTTCACATATGTTTACAAAACAAACCCTTACTATACTTTTGTAATTACAAAGTCTGCCACTAAATCACTGTTTCATGTGTTTGTGTTTCAATTATTAACTGTGGCGGCATATAACTAAAGCTGAAAACATGTCATTTCTATGATAACAAGTGAACGCAATTAGCAGCATATCTATTCCACACACAAAATATATTCATTTTCATTCTGTCTCTATTTAACTGTATTTAGGCCAAGTCATGTCATTTCTCTGTTACCTTTTTTCAATCTAGAAGAAATCTGTCTTATTTTATATAAGTGCTTTTATGATGTCTAAATTAACAGAGTTGTGTGAGGTGAAGATCTGCAGACATATGCCTTACTCAGTTGGTTAATTTTCTGAATCTTCTAAAGCTCCCAATCTTCAGATTTGTGGTGATTATTTTTAAATTGATGATATGTGTGCATGATAGAGCTTTGCAAATAAATGATATAGTTTTACAAATCTGACTGATGAATAAAATCTCTTTACTGCTTGCCAGCCATAGGTAAGTGGGAAAGTAACTATATTTGTTTGTGTTGTATTCACATTATATCAACCAGAACTTTTTGGGTGATAAGTAACAGAAATTCAACTCAAGCTGAATAAGTAAAAACGTGAATTAATGTAAGGAATTTGGGGTTTCACATAGAACTCAAACATCAGACTGCAACTGAACCTAACATGAATTGACCAGGAGCTTAAAGCCAATCTGACTTGGGTTCTTTCTCTGTTCTCTGAATTTCTGCTTCATTTGTCTCTCCTCTCCACATTCTGCCTTATTCTGCTTTGATCAGCCAGTCAGCTGTGGCCAGGGGGTGGAGCTTGCTGGGTGGGCCATGGGGTGGGCCATCTCGTTCCAACACGGCAGCTCCTTCTGTAATCTTGTGGATTGATCGCACGTTTGTGATTATGAAGAGATATTCCTAGGAACAGGAATTCTGGGCAGGCATTCCTATCCACTACTTACACACGTGTGCAAATGAGCATATACAAATTAATGGTATATTTAAATGACCGAAATGTATTTCCAATAACATTGCCTGCTTAATGCCATGTCCTCAGATTACATGAAAACCAAACATGCTATAGTGAAAGAAGAAAGGACCATGGTTTCACTAAATGCAGTGAAGTAATAACAGTAGTTGCTGTTATTGAGCTGCTACCACAGAGCAAGGCACTGTGCTAGATGCTTTAGAAGCATGATCAAATTTAATTTTCACAACAATGCTATGGAGTGGAAAATAGTATTATCCCCTTATAATGAAAGAAAAGGATGATGATGAGCTCCAAGACTAACATTATTATTACATGATGAAACGGAGGTTTAGAGAGGGCAAAAGCCATCTCAAAATTGCTCAGTCATGAAGGGGCCTAGCTTAGATTCATTCTGTGGGCTTTGGGCCTATAAAGCCCATGGTTTTAACCATGAAACAGTTCATAATTGCATTTTACTTTTTATAGTGTGCCCTCTGTTCAGAATCTCAAGGTCAATTCCTAAAAACTAAGGGTCCAGAGCATTCCATTCTGCCATGTTTTGATGGATTGAGATAAAGTGATAAGATTCTGCTTATTACAAGGGAGTTGTAATTGTAGCAGAAATTGTCTCGAAATGGTTCTTGAACTTTTGTATCTTACTCCAGGTCTCTGTTGGTTTTAACCAGTTCTCCTTTTTAATGTCCATCTTCTTCACCCTGTGTACCATTTTTTCTACTCTTGTTCTTGAGAATAGGGTTCTGTCTTTGTTATTCTGCTTTTTCCTTCAAATTTTGAAGGCAAAAAACAGACAAACCAAAAAACCCTGTAAATCAAACCAAAACCAACCCAAACAAAAAGGTATAAAGGATACTATATAACACCTGTGCACATGCCATCCAAAGTGAATAAACATTGGCATTTACTCATATTTGATTCCGAACATCTTTAGGAACTAAAACATCGGAGACAATGTTGAAGTCCTTCATACTCTCTTTTTAAGGCCCCCTCCCTCCCCCTCACCAGAGGACAGTATGTATACAGTCCATGATGTTAGCCTTTACCACGAATACATTCTGTTGGGCTGACTGTGTACATATTTTTAAATTTACATCATTTGTATCATACCATACATAATGCTATGCTATTTGCTACTCAGTATTGTGGGTTTGAGATCTCTGTTGAGTAATGTTACCTAATCATTGAATAATAATCTAATACATTAGTATTATAAGATTTAATTATTAGTTAACCCATGAATGGACAACTAAGCTATTTCCAAGTTTATACTATTTAACATAATGCCACAATAATATCCTTATACATTTTAAACAAATATTTGAGAGTTTCTCATATATATGAGCTTATAGTCCAATGGGGAAAGATGTCTTATGTTGGTGGTTATTCATAAATGCTATGAATAAAAATAATGGTACAAGGGGAAAGAACGTGAATATGGTGAGGAAGAAGGTTGTTCAAATATCTTGGAGGAAGACTCATCCTGGCTAAGGGAATAGAAAATATTAAGGTCCTGAGACAGAAAAGTCCTCAGTATACTGATATTTTATCCTGAAATACAGATGCACTCCATTATTTATTTCAATTATTTACCTAGAGTTTCTATTGCATTTCTGCACATAAGTATAGCATGATTTATAAATGATGCGAGGTTATCACTGCCTTATCAAACTCTATGCCAATTATTTCTTTTTCTTATTTAATGATGGAATGTAAACTCCAGTATAATGTAAAGGAAAGGGAAAGAGAGAGCTAACATAGTTTCTTTAACTTTAATGAGAATATAGCAAAATGTTTAACATATCTTTAGTAAAAGCCCTTCATGAGATTAAGGATGTTCTTTTTTCTATCCTTTCACTGTTAAAATAATTTTTTAAATTGGTAATAAGTTGTAAATTTTTCTGCCGAACTTTTAATGAAAAATAGCAATACCACTCCTAACTCTGATTCTTATGCCAAGATGTCACCAATTTTGGTTTTCTCCATCCTTCCTTTTAGAATTTCCTTCATATTTCTGAATAATATGCTAACATGACTATTTCTTGATTTCTTTAGTGTTAGTTTAGACTTCCTGCTAGAGGATTTAACTCTCTTTTCTCTACTCCATTCACACTTTCCCTACCCCTTTCTTATGATAGATATATAAAATTTTCAGTTAACACAATATTCAGTGTTATTATATATAGAATACATATCTCAATCATGTATATGTAATAACATAACATAATGTATATATGACAGCCAAGCTATGTAGTATGCTATGTGTGCCTTTATTCTCTTGTATATCTCTGTTCCATTTCCCCCTTGCTTTTGTGGAGCACATCCTCCAATAGTTTCCCCAAAAAGGATGCCTGTGGCAGGTAGTACATATTTTAGATCTCTACCATCTGTAAAATTTTTTATTTCTACCCTCATACTTGATTGGAAATCTGGATGGAAAGAGAATTCTAGAATATAAAAACACTCCCTCAGAACTGTGGAAGAATTTTTGCATTGTCTTCTGCTTGCCAGTGCTGCTATTAAATGTCTGATGTTATTTTAATTAATACTTTTTCTATGATTTTTTTACATTAGAAACTGTTTTTAAGTTTTTTCTTACTAGAAGCTTATAAGTTCTCTTTATCCTTAGTGCCTTGAAATCTCATGAAAATGTGGCTCGAAGTCTGCAGTCCTAGGAAATCCTTTTCTTTATTCTTTGATAATTTTCTCCCTCCTGTTTTTCTGCTTTTTCTGAACTTTCATTCGTTCAGATACTCTTTTAAAAATCTTTTCTTCCTTATTTTTTAAAGTCTCTTTGGGTTTTTGTTCTATTTTCTAGGAGATTTTTCCAACTTTATCTTTCAACTCTTCTATTAACGGAGTGTTTCTTTTATAAGACTTCCTATTCTTGTTTCAGGAATGCAGTATCTTCCCTTATCTTTGAGACTATTAAATTATTTTTTTGGATGTTTTCTTCTGCTTCCTTTGTCTCTGAATCCCCCACTTTTCTTTTGTTGCCTTATTTATTTGTTTCTGTCTCTTTCTCCAAAGTCTGGTGATCTGTCAATATTTGCGCATGTTAAAGTATGAAACACAAAAAGGCACTAACCAGATATGAAGATATTGGGCAGTGAGTTGATTATAAAGTTATGGGACCGTTATTGTAAGTTTTTCTCTTAGGCAGACTGGTTTCCTCAGAGAGGAGTCTCTTAATTCTCTGCCTGAGGATTGAAAGTTTCTCTCCCAGGGGCAAAGGGAGAAGAGGCTAGTGTTCTCACATTTCAAGATGTAAACATTCACTGAGCCTTTTGCTTCCAAGACAGTTCCCTTAGCTCTAATGTTTGTGCTCATGTTCCCTCTTGTTTAAGAGAGTAAACATCTTCAGCCAGTTGTCTAAGACTAGGTGGATGGCAGTGCTGCTCTGTGCGTTGATGAGGGTATCTAGGACTCTAATGTCTTCAAATGCAAAATTTCAATCAATCCGCCTGTTAGTCCCACTGACATCTTGAAAATATAATGCGTCTCTAAGTCCTGTTTTTCAGGGCTCGGAGGCATGAACTGGCTTATTTTTGGCTCCGCATTACTCTACCCCGCTGCTTCCCAGTTCAAACACTTTGTCAACATCATCATTTCTCCCATTCTTTTCTCTTGTGGACTTTTTGCCCTTTTGATATCTTTAGCATCATTTAAGTGGGGTTTCATAAAGGAATTAAATGCAAGGATAGTTTTCAAATATCAGGGCAGTACTGAAAAGACGAAGTTGCTAACTTAAATGGATTCCTACTAGTCAAATTGTGAAAAATTTGAACATAAAATAATATCAATACTAAATGTAATAATTAATGTTATTATGGTTAATTGGAACAAGTTGAGTCTGTGAAAGGTCATAGATCCTTAATGATTCTCATATAAGAGAGAATATAAAGTGTAAAAAATTAGATAATTGTAATTCAAATAGGAATAAATATAATGGGATAGGTTTTATTTTCATTGATTTTAACAATTAGAAAAGGGTTTATATGTGGACAGGTTGTTTCTAAACTATGAACATATGTAATTGTTCATATTTTGATGATCAAAAAATAGGAATTCCCTGGCAGTCCAGTGGTTAGGACTCTGTGCTTCCACTGCAGGGGGCACAGATTCGATCCCTGGTCAGGGAACTAAGATCCCACATGCCTCATGGTATGGTAAAAAAATAAAATAAAATAAAGAACACATGGAACTTTGAGTAAGCCACATAATTCTAGAACAAGTGGGGAAAAAGGATGACTGAAAATGATGGACTATGAATGTGTAGTTTAAAAAGACTTCTACAAAAAAATAGAATTCAGATTATAAATCATAATGAAAACTATATACAGAGGTTGACATTCTGACGTGGATGGAGTGCGGTGGCATCTAGATCCTCTCCTGTGTGCTCCTCCAGCATCAGTCCAGACTAAAAGCTCACTGACTCAAGATTTTTACTTTGCTAAAATAATAGAAACTTTATTATACTCAGTAATTAGCCTTATAATAAATCAAGACTGTAGCTTCTTTAAGGAGTTATAAGCTTCCAAATGATAAGAGGAAGTAGACATTTTACTAAGTAGCATAACAAAAAAGAAAGCAAAGACTTTCCCCATGTGTATGGTGTGTATTATAGGACCACACACAAAATGTCTAAATTTAGGTAATGTGAACTTTAAAGTAATCAGGTAGGAAATTAGAAGAACTAGATAGGAGGAACTGAGTATGGGATTATATCATTCTTTTCCTTTTTCCTTTGTGTTCTATTTATTTTGACGTAAGCTGGTCTTAATTGAGGAATTCTCAATTTTTTCTGTTGCTGGTATTTCTGTTCTCTTGCTTGAAGAAATGGATAATAAGGAGACGAGGGGAGTCACATCCCTGAGGGTACAATTTATGTGTTATTTTTTAGCATGATTTTTTGGGAAATCTGCAAGTTTAATTTATTATGTTTCATTATGAGTCTGAGTTATGAAATTGGGTGTTCCCTTTAAGTTTCTGATTTTGCGTGTTCCTTTGACTGTGTAGCATACACTAATAAATGTCAGGTTTCAAATAAAATGAATTATCTGGTCCAGTTACACATCTAATATTTGAGTTTTCCCAGCAACATTCCTACCAAGTGGAAACCATCAACCTCTGAATGCTAGTAATGGTATTGTCAATTCACTTCCTGTTCTCATATACCTACCATTTTTTCTAGTCTTATCCCTTGCATCATTGAAACAAGCCTAATGTATTGTGTTCTTTCTGCCTAGAATGCTTTTTGCCGCCTTTACAAGACACAGTCATACCAATATTTGAAAAATTAAATTTTATTTATTCTATGTGTGTTCCACTAGTGTTTCTTGGTTATTATAAATAATTTTTGACATTCCTTCTCTCAGAAAAAATAATTGCTCTCTCTTTGGTAACATGGGAAATTGTCTTAAGCATCAGTATAAAAATTATCACATTAGGCATGGTTAGTTATATAAACATTTATGTCTCTACTATTAACCAAAATTTTAACCTACTTAAGATGCCATATCATAGTCACCTTGTACTTCCCAGTATGGTGTCTTAAACAGTAAGTGTAAACAAAATACTTTGAAATTAATTTATTTGAAAAAAATCTCCCAGCTCTATGACTATTTTTATGGCAATGGGCTTCTTAGAGAAGTGTGGTATAAAACACAAGGCAAAACAAGCAAGATTCCATATTCTTGCTGTAAAGGGGACTGTAGAATTTTTAAATTTTACATATAATTATTCATCAGCTTTTAAGGGGCAAAACTAAGCTGCCACCAGCTGCAAAATACTCTTCTTCTTGAGCAGCTGTAAACCAACATCTCAACAAAACATAAGAATACACCCAAAGGAGTAATGGGCACTTCATTTCTTCCAGACTATGTGATGAGCTTTTGGAAGACTTTCAGGATTCTTCCAACGTCAGAGCCATAGTTACTATACCCAACAAGTTAGTGGGCAGATCTGTGTTGGGTCACCACTTGTTAAGAAAGAAGTTTACTCATGTTGATTAGTGGTTGCCTCTTCTTAAACTTGTTTTGCTGTTGAGGAGATAATTAAACCAGTATTGCTAGAGGTGACACTGATTTTGTTGGGGTTAAAATCTTAGGGCTTGAGGCTAAAGAGACATTACTTCAGATCTTTGATCTTCTGGGATAACATAAGAACCTATGACAAGTCCAATAGCTTATATTCATTTCCCTTTTCTCAGCTGAAAAAAAATGGAAAAAAAGATCTATTTATCTCTGACTGATGTTCTGTAGATTATATGGCATATTTAAAGCATTTGCTAAGTGCCCAGCACTAGTAAATGCTCGAAACTGTCAGCCATCATATCAGCATTAGCATATTAATTAGTAGTAAGAAACTAGGTATTTATTAGGTGCATATAAAACAATAGATGTAATTACAAATTAATGTTAATAAGTGTCAGATGAAAACTAAATAAATATTTGGCATCAGTAGGGACCAGGAGGAAATTTCCTTTTGCCATTTTTTTTCTCCTTCCATTTACCAGGCAAAAATATTGGATTGAATGAGAAAAGTAACACAGCTTTAAAAATAACTTCATAAATTCCTCCTTGTGCATGTGTCCATCTTTGTATGCTGCTTCCTTTAGATTGCAAGGAACTTGCAACCTTTAGGCCGGGGACTGAATTTAACCTAGTGTTTAATATGGGCATTTATTTATTCAGTTCTTAAAACTTCACTCTCGAATAAGCTGCCTTGGAGCTAAGGAGATCAAGCATCCCATTTTTTGAGGGATTATTTTATTTTTTAGTACATTTGATGTGTGGCCTGTGAAATCCTAAGAGTATGGCAATTTCTCCCCCCATTTTTTCATCTTGCAAATATGCTTACTCTAGTGTAGTAGGACTGTCATTTCTGTGTTCAGGCAGTGGCTCTGCAGTCAGTACTTCGTCAGCATTATTTAAGCACAGTTGTGCCCAGACACTCTGAATTTACAAGTCCTAGAATTAGTGAATGAATGAATGTTAAGCATTAACTTTGGACCAGGCCCAGAGCTAGACATTTTCAAATATATTATTTCACTTCATCTTCAAACAGACCCAAGGCTGCATAGTATAATCCCCATTTTACAGATGAGGAAACAGGCTCAAGAGAGGTTAAGTGATTTACCTGAGGCGATTCTCGGCGGAGGGGCCAACATATAGAGAGGCAAATTTGGAACTTTTGGAGCATGGGGTGTCGGGAAGAGAGCAAAGTGAAGATGCAGCAAAGTAGGATCTGGAAAGCTAGGCAAGGACCATAAATGGAATGCCTTTCTGCCACGCTAAAGGACTTCATCTTTGTCCTGGAGGTCAGTGGTTCTCAAATTTAAGATTCATGAACGATATTTGTTATGACTATTGAGAATGTGTATTATTGCCTTCACCCCGCACCCTGAAATGAGAGAGCTGCAGTCTGTATTTTAATAAGCATCTTAAGTTATTCTTTTGGTCTCCAGTCCACACTTTGAGAACACTGCAGAAGGCAATGGGAAGATTTTGAAAGAATATTTTGCAGGTGAGTTTCATTATTCTTGGATAATGATGAGAATGGGCTACAGGGATACTAAATTAGAGGCAAGGAAATATTTAGAACACTGGTTCTCAAACTTGTCTGCACATAACAATCATCTGGAAAGCTTTAAAAAGAATACTCATGCTTGGGTCCCATCCCAAGCTTTGGAGTTAATCCGCCTAGAGTGTGGCCTGGGAATTGGAATTTTTTAAAATTCCCAATATTTATAGGCAGTAACTTTTGAAATCCACTGGTTTAGGAGACTATTGCAGTATCTACTTGGGAAACACTGTAGCCCTGAATTAATGCTGGGCTGGCAGCACCACTGATAGTCGATGAGCATTTCTGGTGGGTTAGAAAGAGGGAGCTCTTCCTCCACAAGAGCCCTGGTAACCTTGTGTCATGAGCCTGGCCCTGATTCTAGTACCTACTTTCACCTTCTGCTGAGCAGTCACGTGGTGCACTGCCCAATCCTGCAACCCTGGTGATGTTCAGAAGGTCACAGGGATGCGGATAAAGCCAGAGGGAAGGAGAGAGAGGATGGTTCCCAGCGATGTGGTTTTAGTCTTACCCTCACTGTCGACTTTGAGTCTCACTTTGGTCCCCTCTGTTTTAGTCATGGCCTGGTAGGGGAGTTGCTTAGCTTGACAAATACAGTTGAATTGTAGTGCCTACCTGGGAAGTTGTGTTGAGAATTATTCACAAAAGCTATATGAATTAGGAATTATCATCCCTGTTTTATGGATGAGAAAACTGAACATCAGAAAGGTAACTACCTTGTCTAACGTCAAATAGCCAGAAGTGGTGAAAATGGGATTCAAAACTACTTTGACTCACTCCAAAGCCCTGGTTTTTTTTAGTATCTCTTAAAGCTTACAATAATAATAAGTGGGAGATCAGTGGCCTTGTGACTTGCAGTCCAGGATTTTTGCTGTGTTACCATAAGAGACTTCTGTTCTCTTTCTGTTATGAAAGTAGACTTAGCCTGAATCTAGACAGATCACATTTGACCCCAGTGTTAAAAAAGCGTTGTCTCTATAGTTGTAGAGCGTATTCTTACTACAGGTTTCAAGCTGAGAGCTCCAGAAGTTCTTGGGCTACAGTAAAAGGATTAACCTAAGATATATGATTATAGCATACATGTACGAAGCACTTACTGTGTACTTGACACTCTTTCAAAGTACTATAAACATTTAACTTTTTTAATTCTTCTACCAACCACCTGAGTAGGTGCTATCATTAGTCACCTCTTACAGAGAGAGAAGCTGGGACACAAAGAGTTTGAATAACCTGCCAAGGTCCCGTAGTCAGAGCCCAAGTCCATGTTCCCAACGACTTTGCCCCATGCTGCCTTTATGCACAGCTTTCTTCGTGTCTCCTCCTCAAGCCTTTACCCTCATCCAGACACGTGCTGCCCAGCAGGCAGACCTTCAGATTATAGCTACTCACTGTTCAGTTTTTTTTTTTTAAATCACTTAATTTTATTCTTTAGTTTAGTTTAGTTTCCTAGTGCTTAATGTGTTCTTCTGTCTGTTTGTTTGGTTTGTTGGCTGAGCCCCATGGCATGTGGGATCTTAGCTCCCTGACCAGGGATGGAACCTGTGCCCCCTGCAGTGGAAGCATGAGGTCTGAACCACTGGACCCCCAGAGAAGTCCCTCACTCTGTTTTTTGACTGTACTTATCTTACGTAAAATCTTTCTTGGGGATTTCTAAAATAATTCTTTGCTTTCCCCTTTAAAAGAACAGCCCAGTAGTACAGATCTTGGGGTTATGCTGGCTGGAGTCTTCCACTTTCCATCTTTACTGGAATTATGTTACTCTATATCTGCTTTATACTTATCTATTTGCTTTCTGTGCCTTGGGTTTGGTTTTTCTTTGACCATAGAAGCTATAGTTTCTGAAAAATAATTTTCTTCACATTAATTTACACTATTGGGTATACTTTAATGGTGGATGTTTTCATGTTCTATTGTAAAGAAATGACACTCCCTTTAGCTAATATGCTTGCAGTTCTATTTCTTTGCTCCCTGAGCCTCAAAAAATCAAGAGATTATTTTTTTTAATACTGACAATGGAAAGTATATTAATGTTTTTGGCAATATAGGTACTATATAAACCCATAGGAAGGTTATGAAGATATTTTCTAAAACTGAAGTTGATTATTCCTCACGAAGGTTGATTATAACTATTGAGATCATGGAAACAAAATGTCAACTCTTTTATTATTCAGTGAATAGGATTGCTTTCCTTTACATGGCTAAAATAGCAGTTCCATGTTATAACTTTACAAATGTAGTGGAGTGTGTTTTTTTTTCCCCCTAAATAGTCGTTTTCAGAAGGATGATCTATATAGCTTGCCAACTTACAGTACAGCTGATGTAAAGAGTTTGTGACGGCAACCCTAAATGTTTTATCACCTGTCAGAAATTTCAATGATAATAAAAAGTAACATCCTTTAAATTAATTAGACATGATTAGGACTTCAAGCCCAGAGGCCACTTCATTATGCAAAAATTATAACAGCTATTTAAATTACCATTAAATTGATTCTTATGTTAATTGATATCTCACTTATAACCCTAGATTTTAATTTATATAAGATCTTTGGAAATAATAATAAGGTGTAATCAAATATTATTTGGGGAAATTCTTTTATGAAAAAATACACTGAAAAATTGATTGTTATATCTGACCCTTGGTAGAACGTCTGGATTAGAATAAAGCTAATTTCTCATGAAATGGCTCAGATTCATCTCCCGTGTTTGTGCAGCCTCCACAAACAGCAATAGAAGTTGCATGTGTGGTTCAGAACGGTAGTTTTTTCCCCAGTGAGCCCTGTCTTATTTTCTCCTGTCTGACACAGGAAACAGAGTTTAATTTAACCAGTTGAGATGCAGCATGGGCTGTGATACATTTTGGAAAAGGAGGGTAATGTGACTGAGCATACAGCCGACTTTTAAAGATAGGAAGTGATATATATTTCAGAGAAGAACTGACACCATGGAGTAGAATAAACCTGAGTGTCATCTCACAGGGTTTTAATAAGCAGGTGTTGTTGAAGTAAAACATTTTCGAAGTTAAGATGTCAATTGCAGGAAATTGAAATTAATTGTTCTTTAGGGACAAATTGAGATGAACTGTGGCATATCTCAGTTCAGGTACATAACCTCCTCATGCATTTTTTTGTTTCAAGTGACTAGTTTTGAATCTGCAAGATGGCAGACAAATTAAAATATTGTTCTGGCCTCTTAGAGTGTCCAGTCTCTACTAATTAAAATCCCTTTTCGTTTTTATTCCTAAATTTCTTTCTATATTGCAAGTTCCACAAGTGTAGGAAATAGAGTTTATCATACCATATGGGCCTAGTTTCTGGGGCTAACTCTTTAATTGCTTAAGAATTTTCTAAGAAACTTCTGGTTTGCTTTGCAGATTTTAGCAATGACCATATTCAAGTTGTAAACTGCAATTACAGTATTACAAATTACAAGAAACTGTATTTATGGGTATGGAATCAAGATTGGGTTATTCAGGAAAAAACTGTTAGAAATGGAAAAGTAGGTTTATGTAGTTGTAGGCTAAACTCCCTCATACTATCATTGCTTTTCCCCCTTCACATCTAAGATCTTCGTTCATGTTTTAGTCATTTTTCTTTTGTTTTGTTTCTGTTTTGTCTTCTTTATTTGTCGCACCTTGTCACATCCTGGGGACTGAGCAGAGACGCATCTAAAAGTTGAGCAAGGTCAGCGCCCACTAAGGTACAATTGAAAATAAGTGCAGTCTGAGAGGAGATGCAGACTTGAGGAGGAGGTTGGTACAGGCGTTCATGAAGGAGTTCATGAAGACGGAAGACAGTCTTATCAAAGAAGTTCCAGAAGCCATAATCCATGGAAGATGCTGAGCTAGTGTGTTAGCATCCCACCCTTCCACTTTCTGCTTTGTCATCTTATTCACACTTCATTTCTGCACACTTCCTTTCTGCTTTTCCAGTTGCCCTCTCAGACACTTCCCAATAGGGGGCGCTAAAGGGAGACTGGAAAACTCCAAGAGGAAGGTGAGATTTGTTCATTTCTGTTACTCCCTGTTCTTGTCAGCATCACCATAGCAATGCAGCTTCACCCAGCAGCTGCTGTTCACTCCAGTAGCAGCTGTTGATTTACTATCCAGTTTTCTCAACACTCACAAAATCACACCCTCTAGGGCCACCAGCACTAGTTGGCCAATGCATCTTCCTCCAAGGTCTGCATCTCAGAGGCACAGGATTTCTTCTCTGAACTCAGAGGCTCTAGCACTGTGTTAACCAATATGGTAGCCACTAGCTGCTTGTGGAATTTAAACTTAAAATTAGACACAATTAAAATTCAGTTTCTCAGGCACATTTCAAGGTTCAGTTCTCTCACATGGAGAGCACAGAACATTCCACCACTACAGAAAGTTGTGTTGAACAGCCGTGAGGTACCGCACTAGTTGAGCAGTGCTGACTTTTCTGAGGTCTGAGCTTTTGTTCTGTGTGGCTTCTCCAAGCTTCTCAATTTTGATAATCTCAACCTCTTCCCTGTGCTGCCTCCATTCCTTATTTCCTTTTTTGCCTCTTCAGTTGTCTGGTACCGTGGTAACAATTCTTCATATCAAATCAAGCCCAGTTACATAATCAGGGGACTAGTGCAAAAAGAAAATCCAGGTCCCCTCGTTCAAAAAGTAGGGTAAAAGTACCATTAAAAGTACATATAAATTTTTTTTTCTTTCTTCTTTGGTCTCTCTATCTGTCATGTTGTTTTTATTCTATTTAATGTCATTCTAAGTAAAAATGCAATTCAAATTTTAAAACATTAGTATGAATTTTACCACGTATCTTTATATTGTACAATGTCAATTTTAACTACAATAATCAGGTGTTTTATTAAAATGTGGCATCTCCAACACTGCACAATTTGTATTTTGTGGCTCGTTCCTGGAGGGTGCCTTGAGCTGGCCAGAAGGAACTGATGTGAGTGATACTCAGGAAGGCTGGAGAAGGAAAAATGATATTCCCAGGCAGAGAGCAAGCTAAGGGAGGGCTTTCAGGCATGGGGATACTCAGGGTGAAGGCAGACAGGAGCCCGGGACCAGCCCCGCTCTACAGAGTGCTGGGCCTGACGGCAGTTGGGCATCCCCTCCCTCTGGCCCTTGAACTGACGTGGCGCACCCTGGCAGATGAGTGGCCTCCGAGGAACTTTAAACCTCAGTGCTGGGAACACACTCGGTACCTAGATGGGGGGGGGTTAGAGGCTTCTCCATCCAGACAGGGCTGGCCAGCCTAGGGAGGGGATGGCTGCCGCCATACCTGTTCCCTGAGTCTGTGGGATACATGAGTCCAACCCTGACCTTTCAGCTCCTGTGCCCAGGCCCAGGCTGGGGGCGGAGGGTGGGAGTAGTCACCGGGCAGTGGTGGAGAGAGGGAGGCCAGTCGGAAGCCTCAGAGTGAGGAGGGGTGGGGGTCAGTCTGGGGAGGTAACAGGAGGTGGATGGGCTGGGAGCTGATACTCTAAGCCCTTTGAACTTGCTCTATTGTCCCACTGGACTTCATTTATAAAACAAATTCAAATGTAAAATTATTAAGTAGTTCAGTATAGTGACAACAGAGCACTGAAATCCAAGTGTGGGACTCTTCTGAGCAGGTGGCTCTGTGCAGGTGCATTGGTCACTTGTCCATGGAGCTGGCCCTGATCAAAATGACTTGAGTCGTTCCATCTCTTGATCAGACCTTGACTGATATGGATGGGAAGGCAGGCTTTAGGTTAACTCTGGGGGACAAGAGACAGGGCAACAAATTATGGCACGTCTATGGGAGCATCTCTCAGTCAGCTTCTGCCGCACACAGTTCATCGGAGCTCGCTTTTGCTGCGGACACTTCTCAGCCGACTCCAATGTTCATGGTTTGAATTCTTTATCTTTCTTTTTTAAAATGTAGAGTGGTAGTAAGTTTGCTTTCCTATATTACTGTTGTTTTGTTTCTACTCCCCCTAGCACAATTTCTATCTTCTTCTGATGCCTGTACTTTGCAGAATTATTTCAAGAATAGATACTGAATAAAGGTTAAGAAATAAGGCTACAAAAAAAAAAATAAGAATAGATACTGCCCTTCAATATTATTCAGGCTTCTATTTCGGTCTTTGCTATACTGCAGCCTTTTACTTATGAAGTATATTTTTCACAGAGAAGAATCATTTTTTTTTTAAATATTGACATATGTCGTGAATTTTTAAATTTATTTATTTATGGCAGTGTTGGGTCTTCGTTTCTGTGTGAGGGCTTTCTCTAGTTGTGGCAAGCGGGGGCCACTCTTCATCGCGGTGCGCGGGCCTCTCACTATCGCGGTCTCTCTTGTTGCGGAGCACAGGCTCCAGACGCGCAGGCTCAGTAGTTGTGGCTCACAGGTCCAGTTGCTCCGCGGCATGTGGGATCTTCCCAGACCAGGGCTCGAACCCGTGTCCCCTGCATTGGCAGGCAGATTCTCAACCACTGCGCCACCAGGGAAGCCCCAAGAGAAGAATCATTTTTAACACTGTACTTTTCTCTATGTAGAGGATTTAAATTCTGAGCTTTTACATACGCATTCCAAAGAGTCTCGCTCTCCATGAAACTTCCATAAGGGTCTGCAAATTCCTTGGGTGGCAGATACGCATACCTGTGCTCTTTCTTCTGTTATTAACTGTGGTGTCATCCAGGAGCAATTTTCAACTGAATGTTTCTGTCTAACCTGTGTGCTTGATGTACCCACAGTTCTTTGGAGGTTAAGAGAATTGCCTGCCTTTCCTCCTGAATACCTAATCTGGAAATGGCCTGGAGTTTCTGTCTACTCTTTGCGCTTAGGGCAGGTCTCTGTAGGCCTGCTGGGGAGCTCGTACTAGTGCTTCCTAGTCTTTTCCAGTCCTTTGACACTGAGTTCCTTGGAGACAGAACTATATGCTCAGTAAAAGTTTTGGTCAGATTGAATTTAATTGATGAACTTGTTGGGATACAAGAGAAAACAGAGAGGATGGAAGATTTGGCTTTCTGCTCATTCAAACCCTGGGCCACATCTTTGTTCTCAGACAACATACATCCACATTTAGAGTCAACCATATGCAAACAGATTTTCATATTTGAGGGAAGAAATTCCCTAGTACAAATATCTCCTTACTCTTCTGCTCCAGTTAGTAAAATTCCTAAACAAACACAAAAGAATATCTATAAAAGTGTGTAGCTCTGTCATTCGAAGAGGGCTATCCCAGAGCCAGGAACCATGAGGTAAGACCAAATAGCCAAGGGGAACAAGGGATCTAGTTCCCAGAAAATGCCAGAAAGGGGTAAGACATTTTAGGCAAGCCAGATTGACAGCATTCGTGATTTTGCACTGAGTCATTTTCATAGCCACCAGCAGGCACATACACGTGTATATACGACAGCCATTTTTCCTCCTCTCCTCCACAGGTGTCATCTTTTTACAATATTCACAGTAAAAACTCAACTAAGGAAAATGAGAAAACCCATGTCATTTGATCAGATAAATGAAAACTTTGGGATATACCAAGAAGACCCATCTCACAAGTTGGAAAGCACTGATTAGTAGGTATAGGTGGCTGGGAAAATGACAGGAGAGTTCTGCATTTGAAGAGCTGAATAACTGTAGGAGACTAACAGAAACTAAACCATTGTTCTTTTCACCTGAACATATGCCCAGACCAGGAAGGGACTCTGGGAAAATGCAGAAGAAGTTCCTACCTGAGGAATGTTACTTCCTAGAACAGAACCAGGAAGAACCAACCATATTGTAAAGGGCATTTCTGATTACGATAAGTCATGTAAATACTGCACAGGTATCTGTAGAAAATGTTTCCTCTCGGGAGGGAAACAATCTGCTTTACCAAGACAAAACTGATCAAATGCATATTTCCAGATAGACAGCAGGCTCTCAGACCTCACCACAGGCTGTTGAGGTGTTAATATAGAGAAAATGGTGTATCTAATTGTTTTGCTCCTATGATGATCATGAGTAAATGCCAAGTGGTATTAAGCAGTTATTTCACGCCTGAACCTTACTCCTTAAATTCACTGAAAATTAATGATGATGAGTGACTTCTCAATAATAAAACTGCAGATTCAATTCCATGTGTTTGTATGTATGTTTGTATTTATTAATTTACAATAATAAATACGTTATACAAGTCCCCTACATACGAACGAGTTCCATTCCAAGAGCACATTCGTAAGTCCAATTTATTCCTAAGTCCAACAAAGTTAGCCTAGGTACCTAACTAACACAATTGGCTATACAGTACTGTACTGTAATAGGTTTATAATACTTTTCACACAAATGATACATAAAAAACAAACATAAAAAATAAAGAAAACATTTTTAATCTTACAGTACAGTACCTTGAAAAGTACAGTAGTACAGTACAATAGCTGGCCTACAGGGGCTGGCATCGAGTGAACAGGCAAGAAGAGTTACTGACTGGAGGAGGGAGAGGAGGTGGGAGATGGTAGAGCTGAAGGATCCTCAGCAATAGGAGACGGAGGGCAGGCTGCAATCTCACTCACGCCTGACGCTGATGGCACAGGTTCTGGTTCCTTGCTGGATTCAATTCTACCTACCTTCTTGAAAAAACGATCCAGTGATGTCTGGGTAGTAACTCTTTTTTCCTTGTCATAGATGACACGGTAGCACTGGATTGCATTCTGAATGCCTGCTGCAACCTTCGTGTACTGTTCTACATTCAGGTCCTGTGCCTCAAAAACGGACAGTGCCTCCTCAAATAAAGATAATTCTCTTGCCATTTCCTGCGTTGTGAAACTCTTCAGTTCTTCAGTTACTTCTTCCTCTTGTCTCTCTTTGTCCTTTTTCTGGGGCTCCGTTGCATCAGGGCTTCATTAGTAAGCTCCTCGTGTTGCACAGCAAGGAGTTCAATGAAGTCGTCCTCCTTCAGATCTAGCCCCAGCTTTTCGCTGAGGGTCACTAAGTTGCTCTTTGGTCTCCTCATCCACTTTTTTTTTTTTTTTTTAACATCTTTACTGGAGTATAATTGCTTTACATTGTTGTGTTAGTTTCTGCTGTATAACAGTGTATCAGCTATACATATACATATACATATATCTCCATATCTCCTCCCTCTTGCATCTCCCTCCTACCGTCCCTATCCCAGCCCTCTAGGTGGTCACAAAGCACCGAGCTGATCTCCCTGTGCTATGCGGCTGCTTCCCACTAGCTAGCTATTTTACATTTGGTAGTGTATATATGTCCATGCCAGTCTCTCATTTCTTCCCAGCTTACCCTTCCCCCTCCCCGTGTCCTCAAGTCCATTCTCTATGTCTGCATCTTTATTCCTGTCCTGCCCCTAGCTTCTTCAGAACCATTTCTTTTTTTAGATTCCATATATATGTTAGCATATGGTATGTGTTTTTCTTTCTGACTTACATCACTCTGTATGACAGACTCTAGGTCCATCCACCTCACTACAAATAAGTCAATTTCATTTCTATTTTTATGACTGAGTAATATTCCATTGTATCTATGTGCCACATCTTCTTTATCCAGTCATCTGTCAATGGACACTTAGGTTGCTTCCACGTCCTGGCTATTGTAAACAGTACTGCAGTGAACATTGTGGTACATGATTCTTTTTGAATTATGGTTTTCTCAGGGTATATGCCCAGTAGTGGGATTGCTGGGTCGTATGGTAGTTCTACTTTTAGTTTTTTAAGGAACCCCCCTACTGTTCTCCATAGTGACTGTATCAATTTACATTCCCACCAACAGTGCAAGAGGATTCCCTTTTCTCCACACCCTCTCCAGCCTTTATTGTTTGTACATTTTTTGATGATGGCCATTCGGACCAGTGTGAGGTGATACCTCATTGTAGTTTTGATTTGCATTTCTCTAAGGATTAGTGATGTTGAGCATCCTTTCATGTGTTTGTTGACAATCTGTATCTCTTCACTGGATAAATGTCTATTTAGGTCTTCTGCCCATTTTGGGATTGGGTTGTTTGTTTTTTTGATATTGAGCTGCATGAGCTGCTTGTATAGTTTTGAGATTAATCCTCTGTCAGTTGCTTCATTTGCAAATATTTTCTCCCATTCTGAGGGTTGTCTTTTCGTCTTGTTTATGGTTTCCTTTGCTGTGAAAAAGCTTTTAAGTTTCATTAGGTCCCATTTGTTTATTTGTGTTTTTATTTCCATTTCTCTAGGAGGTGGGTCAAAAAGGATCTTGCTGTGATTTATGTCATAGAGTGTTCTGCCTATGTTTTCCTCTAAGAGTTTTATACTGCCTGATCTTACATTTAGGTCTTTAATCCATTTTGAGTTTATTTTTGTGTATGGTGTGAAGGAGTGTTCTAATTTCATTCTTTTACATGTAGCTATCCAATTTTCCCAGCACCACTTATTGAAGAGACTGTCTTTTCTCCATTGTATATTCTTGCCTCCTTTATCAAAGATAAGGTGACCATATATGCGTGGGTTTATCTCTGAGCTTTCTATCCTGTTCCATTGATCTATATTTCTGTTTTTGTGCCCATACCATACTGTCTTGATATCTGTAGCTTTTTACTGTAGTCTGAAGTCAGGGCCCCTGACTCCTCCAGCTTCGTTTTTCTTTCTCAAGGTTGCTTTGGCTATTTGGGGTCTTTTGTGTTTCCATACAAGTTGTGAAATTTTTTGTTCTAGTTCTGTGAAAAATGTGATTGGTAGTTTGATAGGGATTGCACTGAATCTGTAGATTGCTTTGGGTAGTATAGTCATTTTCACAATGTTGATTCTTCCAATCCAAGAATGTGTTATACGTCTCTGCAACTGTTTGTATTATCTTTCATTTCTCTCAGCAGTGTCTTATACTTTTCTGCATACAGGTCTTTTGTCTCCTTAGGTAGGCTTAATCCTAGGTATTTTATTCCTTTTGTTGCAGTGGTAAATGGGAGTGTTTCCTTAATTACTCTTTCAGATTTTTCATCATTAGTGTATAGGAATACAAGAGATTTCTGTGCATTAATTTTGTATCCTGCTACTTTACCAAATTCATTGATTAGCTCTGGTAGTTTTCTGGTAGCCTCTTTAGGATTCTCTATGTATAGTATCATGTCATCTGCAAATAGTGACAGCTTTACTTCTTCTTTTCTGATTTGGATTCCTTTTATTTCTTTTTCTTCTCTGATTTCCATGGCTAGGACTTCCAGTACTATGTTGAGTAATAGTAGTGAGAGTGGACATCCTTGTCTTGTTCCTGATCTTAGAGGAAATGCTTTCAGTTTTTCACCATTGAGAATGATGTTCGCTGTGGGTTTGTCATATATGGCCTTTATTATGTTGAGGTAGGTTCCCTCTATGCCCCCTTTCTGGAGGGTTTTTATAATAAATGGGTGTTGAATTTTGTCAGAAGCTTTTCCTGCATCTATTGAGATGATCATATGGTTTTTCTTCTTCAATTTGTTAATATGGTTTATCACATTGATAGATTTACGTATATTGAAGAATCCTTGCATTCCTGGAATAAACCCCACTTGATCATGGTGCATGATCATTTTAATGTGTTGTTGGATTCTGTTTGCTAGTATTTTGTTGAGGATTTTTGCATGTATGCTCATCAGTGATATTGGCCTGTAGTTTTCTTTCTTTGTGAGATCTTTGTCTGGTTTTGGTATCAGGGTGATGGTGGCCTCATAGAATGAGTTTGGGAGTGTTCTCCCCTCTGCTATATTTTGGAAGAGTTTGAGATGGATAGGTGTTAGCTCTTCTCTAAATGGTTGGTAGAATTTGCCTGTGAAGCTATCTAGTATTGAGCTTTTGTTTGTTGGAAGATTTATAATCACTGTTTCAATTTCAGTGCTTGTGATTGGTCTGTTTATGTTTTCTATTTCTTCCTGGTTCAGTCTTGGAAGGTTGTACTCTTCTAAGAATTTGTCCATTTCTTCCAGGTTGTCCATTTTATTGGCATATAGTTGCTTATAGTAATCTCTCATGATCCTTTGTATTTATGCAGTGTCAGTTGTTACTTCTCCTTTTTCACTTCTAATTCTGTGATTTGAGTCTTTTCCCTTTTTCTTAATGAATCTGGCTAATGGTTTATCAATTTTATTTATCTTCTCAAAGAACCAGCTTTTAGTTCTATTGATCTTTGCTATCATTTCCTTCATTTCTATTTCATTTATTTCTGATCAGATCTTTATGATTTCTTGCCTTCTGCTAATTTTGGGGTTTTTTTTGTTCTTCTTTCTCTAATTGCTTGAGGTGTAAGGCTAGGTTGTTTGACATTTCTCTTATTTCTTGAGGTAGGATTGTATTCCTATAAACTTCCCTCTTAGAACTGCTTTTGCTGCATCCCATAGGTTTTCGGTCATGGTGTTTTCATCGTCATTTGTTTTTAGGTATTTTTTGATTTCCTCTTTGATTTCTTCAGTGATCTCTTGGTTATTCAGTAGTGTATTGTTTAGGATCCATGTGTTTGTTTTTTTTAAGGTTTTTTCCTGTAGTATCTTGTTTCACAGCATTGTGGTCAGAAAAGATACTTGATATGATTTCAATTTTCTTAAATTTACCAAGGTTTGATTTGTAACCCAAGATAAGATCTATCCTGGAGAATGTTCCATGAGCACTTGAGAAGTGTATTCCGTTTTTTTTTGGATGGAATGTCCTATAAATATCAATTAAATCCAACCTGTTTAATGTGTCACTTAAAGCTTGCGTTTCCTTATTTATTTTCATTTTGGATGATTTGTCCATTGGTGAAAGTGAGGTGTTAAAAGTCCCCTACTGTTTTGTGTTACTGTCAATTTCCCCTGTTATGGCTGTTAGCATTTGCCTTATGTATTGAGGTGCTCCTATGTTGGGTGCATATATATTTACAATTGTTATATCTTCTTCTTGGATTGATCCCTTGATCATTAGGTAGTGTCCTTCCTTGTCTCTTGTAATAGTCTTTCTTTTAAAGTCTATTTTGTCTGATATGAGAATTGCTACTCCAGCTTTCTTTTGATTTCCATTTGCATGGAATATCTTTTTCCATCCCCTGACTTTCAGTCTATATGTGTCCCAAGGTCTGAAGTGGGTCTCTTGTAGACAGCATATATACGGATCTTGTTTTTGTGTCCATTCAACCATTCTCTATCTTTTGGTTGGAGCATTTAATTCATTTACATTTAAGGTAATTATCAATATGTATCTTCCTATTATCATTTTCTTAATTGTTTTGGGTTTGTTATAGTAGGTCTTTTCCTCTCTTGTGTTTCCTGCCTAGAGACATTCCTTTAGCATTTGTTGTAAAGCTGATTTGGTGGGGCTGATTCATCTTACCTTTTGCTTGTGTGTAAAGGTTTTAATTTCTCCATCGAATGTGAATGAGATCCTTGGTGGATAGAGTAATCTTGGTTGTAGGTTTTTCCCTTTTATCACTTTAAATATGTCCTGCTACTCTTCTCGCTTGCAGAGCTTCTGGTGAAAGATCAGCTGTTAACCTTGTGGGGATTCCCTTGTATGTTATATGTTGCTTGTCCCTTGCTGCTTTTAATATTTTTTCTTTGTATTTAATTTTTGATAGTTTGATTAATATGTGTCTTGGCATGTTTCTCCTTGGATTTATCCTGAGTGGGACTCTCTGTGCTTCCTGGACTTGATTGACTATTTTCTTACCCATATTAGGGAAGTTGTCAACTATAATCTCTTCAAAAATTTTCTCAGTCCTTTACTTTTTCTCTTCTTCTGGGAACTCTATAATTCAAATGTTGGTGCATTTAATGTTGTCCCAGAGGTCTCTGAGACTGTCCTCAATTCTTTTCATTCTTTTTTCTTTATTCTGCTCTGTGGTAGTTATTTCCACTCTTTTATCTTCCAGTTCCCTTATCTGTTCTTCTGCCTCAGTTATTCTGCTATTGATTCCTTTTAGAGAATTTTTAATTTCATTTATTGTGTTGTTCATCATTGTTTGCTCTTTAGTTCTTCTAGGTCCTTGTTAAACGTTTCTTGTATTTTCTCCATTCTATTTCAAAGATTTTGGATCATCTTTACTATCATTATTCTGAATTCTTTTTCAGGTAGACTGCCTATTTCCTCTTCATTTGTTAGGTCTGGTGGGTTTTTACCTTGCTCCTTCATCTGCTGTGTATTTCTCTGTCTTCTCATTTTGCTTATCTTACTGTGTTTGGGGTCTCCTTTTCATAGGCTACAGGTTAGTAGTTCTTGTTTTTGGTGTCTGTCCCCAGTGGCTAAGTTTGGTTCAGTGAGTTGTGTAGGCTTCCTGGTGGAGGGGACTGGTACCTGTGTTCTGGTGGATGAGGCTGGATCTTGTGTTTCTGGTGGGCAGGACCGAGTCTGGTGGTGTGTTTTGGGGTGTCTGTGAACTTATTAGGATTTTAGGCATACTTTCTGCTAATGAGTGGGGTTGTGATCCTTGGGGTTGTTAGTGGCTTGGCACGGGGCGTCCAGCATTGGAGCTTGCTAGTCATTGATTGGAGCTGGGTCTTAGCGTTGAGATGGAGCTCTCTGCGAGAGCCCTCACCAGTTGGTAGTACGTGGGCCAGGAAGTCTCTGGTGGTCCAATGTCCTGAAATTGGCTCTCTCACTACCAAGGCTCAGGCCTGACAGCTGCCCGGAGCACCAAGACCCTGTCACTCACACGGTTCAGAAGCAAAGGGAACAAATAAAATAAAATAAAGTTGTTGAAATTAAAATTTTTTTTAAAATATGATTAAAATAAAAAGTAAAAAAAATAAAGAAAATAAGGAGAGCAACCAAACCAATAAACAAATCCACCAATGATAACAAGCGCTAAAAACTAAGATAAACATATAAATCAGAATCTTGTCAGTTGCATACAGCAAACCTCAAGTCTACAGTTCCTCCCAAAGTCCACTGCCTCAATTTTGTGATGATTTGTTGTCTATTCAGGTATTTCACAGATGCAGGTACCTCAAGTTGATGGTGGAGATTTATTCCACTGCTCCTGAGGCTGCACAGAGAACTTTCCCTTTCTTTTCTTTGTTCGCACAGCTCTTGGTGTTCAGGTTTGGATATTGCTTCCCTCTGCATATAGGTTGCCCCCTGGCATCTTGTCTTCTCCCAGACAGGATGGCGTTAAAGGAGTGGCTGATTAGTGGGCTCTGGCTCACTCAGGCCTGGGGGAGGGAGGGGTACGTAATGCAGGGCGAGCCTGAGGCAGCTGAGGCCAGCGAGACATTGCAACAGCCTGAGGCATGCTGTGTGTTCTCCCGGGGAAGTTATCCCTGGATCACGGGACTCTGGCAGTGGTGGGCTGCACAGGCTCCCAGGAGGGGGGGTGTGGATAGTGATCTGTGCTTGCACACAGGCTTCTTGGTGGCTGTAGCAGAAGCCTTAGCATTTCATGCCCATCTTGGGGGTCCACACTGATAGCCGCAGCTCGCGCCTGTCTCCAGAGCTTGTTTAGGCGGTGCTCTGAATCACTTGTTCTCAGACACTCGGAAACAATGGTCTCTTGCCTCTTAGGCGGGTCCAGACTTTTTCCCCTGAATCCCTCCCAGCTAGCTGTGGTGCACTAGACCCCTTCAGGCTGTGTTCACGCCACCAACCGCAGGCCTCTCCCTGCGCTCGGACCAAAGCCCGAGCCTCAGCTCCCAGCCCCCACCCGCCCCGGCGGGTGAGCAGGCGGGTGAGCAGACAAGCTTCACGGGCTGGTGAGTGCCGGTCGGCACCGATCCTCTGTGCGGGAACTCTCTCCGCTTTGTCCGCCGCACCCCTGTTGCTGCGCTCTCCTCCGTGGCTCCGACTTCCCTCTCTGCCACCCGCAGTCTCCGCCCGCGAAGGGGCTTCCTAGTGTGTAGAAACCTTTCCTCCTTCACAGCTCCCTCCCACTGGTGCAGGTCCTGTCCCTATCCTTTTGTCTCTGTTTTTTCTTTTTTCTTTCGCCCTACCCCGGAATGTGGGGAGTCTCTTGCCTTTTGGGAGGTCTGAGGTGTTCTGCCAGCGTTCAGTAGGTGTTCTGTAGGAGTTGTTCCACGTGTAGATGTATTTCTGATGTATCTGTGGGGAGGAAGGTGATCTCCACTTCTTACTCCTCCTCTATCTTGAAAGGTCCTCTCCTCCACGTCCTTAAATCCAAGAAAATCATGAACAAACTGCAGGCAAAATTTCTTCCAAACCGCATTCATGGTGACCGCCGTAACCTCCCTTCAAGAAAAGTCAATGTTTTTTATGGCCTTGTAGATGTTATAGTCTTTCCAAAATTGTCACAAGGTTGTTCCTGATTCATCACTCACCTTTACTGTAGCTGCCCGGGAATTTCCTGAAACACTTCGAGAAATTATTGATGAAGGTGCTTATTTACCTGAGGTTTTTAATGTGGATGAGACAGGACCTGCTCTGGTAAATACGTGCCTTCATCAATAATTTCTCAAAGCATTTCAGGAAATTCCCGCTGCCTCGCCACTTACTCTTACATTGTGAAGGTTGGCTCTAGCCTTGAACCGATTAAACCAGCCATGGCTAGCATTAAAAGATGTGCTCTCTGATTCTTTGCCGTGTTTCTTCTTCAAGTCTTCATAAAGGCTTTTGATTTTCTCTTGAATCAGCATTAAGCTGAGCGGAACTCGATGCTGATGCTGATCCTGCATCTACACACTGAGAAGTTTCTCCATCTCCTCCATCACTTTTCCACGCTTCTTTAATATTATTGTCAACATCATCGGCACAGCAGACTTCACGTGTACCATGATGTTGTCCTTGTTCTTTAGAATCATGCCAATGGTTGAATGATTCATGTTATAAGAACAAGCTATGTCTACCATCTTTTCACCTCACTCTACTCTCAATTATTTTCACTTTTGTTTCCATTGTTATGGCTTGGTGCTTCTTAGCAGTACCAGCTACATCACTGCTGCTTTTACACTTGCTTCTGGACATCCTGGGCTTGAAATAAAGATACTGTACTACTGTACTCTATACAGTACAGTACGCAAAAAGCACAACCACTTGTAGAGGAGGCACGCGTGTGACAATGTACGCTAGACACAACTAACTTACGTGATTGGACAGTTCACAACTTGAAGATTCATAGGTAGGGGACTTACTGTAGTTGCGTTGTGACAAATTTATGTAACTCAAAGCTTAAATCAGGAGCATTTTGTTTCTATAACTAATCTTTCATATTGCATTGTATCTTATTTTGTTAGGTACATTTTCTAATTATATTATTTCAAATATTATTCAGTGTAAAGTTTGGATAGATGGACTTGATGGTCTTTTGATATGCTTTTCATTCCCATAAATGTGACTATTTCATATTATGGTTTAATTGGCTTTGGTAGAATATGCATTTTGTGAATATAATACAAATACATAATATGTGTATAAAATGTGCATATAAAATTCATGCATAAACTGTTTATTATTCTAAAAGTAAAATATTTCAATACTCTTACAGCTTCCAGTCAGTAGACACCATAAATGAGCCATATCATATGAAACATCTGTTATAACTGGAGTATTCCTTAAAATGTATATTTCTTCATCATGCTTAAATATCATCCACCTTTGTACTTACCTTTCAGTTTTGGGTGGCACTAGGTTAAACAATAGAGTGGATGGATTGGGACTCACCATAGATGCTATTTTAAATCAGTGCCTGTATCTATGATATTACCCTTGCAAGATGCTTTTGGAAGAGTTGATTTTCAATTATACCATTAGAGAGAAAGGCTAAAAATACTTTAATTCGCTATTCTTGCTTGTATTTTTTCAGCTAGTTAAACTAGGGTCTGTTTTGTCTAGGTTATTTGCAATCTCATCATCATCCAGAGAAATGTGGTTTGCAAATTAAAATAGTAACATCAGCAATTTCCCCTGAGAGAAACTTGTTTCTACCCTGCCAGGGGCAGTATCACTAACTAACAAATAGTGAGAAGGTTTCTCTCAGCTGCTTCTGTGCTTATGAGTGTGTGAGCACTGGCAGGGAGGGATCTGTCCTCTACAGATGCTAATACAAACTAATGTGAGCCATAATCATGAATTTCTTTTGGAGACATGGCATTACTATTATTACTACAAGAATGTTTGCCAAAGGCAAAAAAAAAAAAAAAGCCAACCAAATAACAATACAAAATCTTTCTGATTCCTCCACTGTCTGCTTCATTAAGTGATTCTCCAGACCTCAGCTAAACATATTTTCTCTCTGGACCTAATCTTGCAATCCTCACTCCTGTCAAAGTAGAAACATTGGCCAAGTAATGAAATGTGCAAAACCACAGCCTAAGAATACAAGCCAATTGTGTGTTTGTTTTGTTTTATATTTTTTATTATGTCCCTTAGCTTAAGTGAAGCTGAAGACCTAAAAGCTAATGTATCTTTCACAATTACTGCATTTTTTTGAGAACTCATAATTAGGACAGAGGGAAGAGGAGTATAAAAACACATATATGTATATGTTTATGAAATAACATAACAAACCATCAACATCTTTCTGAAATCAGTGTTTACTGTGATTATTGCTTGTATTATGGAATTATTTTTCCTACTGTCTTTCATTATTTATAAAATAAACATTGGTGGAGCTGTTTGCCAGGTTGTGTGATGATGCCAGCATGAAAATATGAATTAGCCTCTAATAGAAAGTAGGAACAGAGACGGATGGGAACATGGAGTAAGAAGTGGTCATTTCGGTGAGGTGGGTTTAGAGGAGGTTAGATTTAAGCCAGATGTTCATGCTAATCAGACTAGGATGGAATAGTCTTCTTGGGAGAGTGAGCAATATGAAAATATCCTGGCCACATGAGACCAGCTCCAGAATCTAATCACATATTAAAATGCATGAAATGGGCAGTATGTGGGAAAGAGTGAAATCTGATTTTTCAAATGACTTCAATTACATATCAGAAGGAAAGGACAGGCAGTTGATGCTGTGGCTTTTACCCTCGCTTTAGGGACACAGGAATCTCTTAAAACATTAACTCAAGTAATTGTCAGGTGCTTACCTTTATTGGATCCAAGATGAATGAGAATCTATTTGAGGGTTAGGTATCAGAAGAAACACCTGTACGTTTTGTCCAGATGTTTATTTAGTACCGAGTGGCCAGTATTGATAAGATGGAGCTACACTAGGGAGTGAGTGCTAGTTCTGTACCTTTGAGGGAGCTACATGGCCAGTTAGGTGTAAAATCCAGAGACACCCCAGAGCCCATGTGTTTCCTAATTATCCACACACAATGAGCCTTGTCTATTTTGAATACAAACAACTAGACTGTTGAATGACCAAGGCATTAGAAACTCTGCCTGGAAGTCACCAGACCCCTTTTTATGCTCTGCTTTGCATGCAGCACTTTTTCCTTTTCTGTTTTCTAACACTTACCAAACAGTGCCAGGTGAAATCAGTTCTATCTTGTGAATTGAATGTTAATCTGAACTCAAGACCATTGCTGTTAGTAGAACAGAGTTGGAATCGGAGATAACAAGAGCTTCACGTGTAATTATTTTTTATCATAAATATTTCATTTTCACAGTATGATCATGAAAAATTAAAACTAAAGCCACCAGTGTCCACAACCTAGAGATAATTATTAGCACATACTTGATAGTGATATATATTTAATAATAGTTAGATTTCATAAATGTACTCTTTTATGTATGACTTTTCTCACATGTTCCGTGAATACTCTACCATGTTGCTAAGGATAAATATGCATCATGATTTTTAATGGCTGCATAGAATTCCACTGTGTGGCTATTACATTATTCAACCAATCTCCTATCAATACAATTGCTAATTTTTCACTATTAATTTCAATACTGTTTTTGATACATGTGAAAAATTGCTTTTCTGAAAATTATCAATTTATAATTCCACAAGTAGCATATGAGAGAGCATACCTACCCATTCTCCCACCAACACTGAATTTACGTTTTAAAAACCTTTTGTCAGCTTAGTAAATGGAAGACATTTTTTGTTGATATTTGTATTTTCTAATACTCTTTACATTAAATGGAAAATTATAAAGAAAGTATCACTCAAAATGCTGCCATAAGACATAACTGTGTTAAAATACTGGTGCTAAAAAAAAATCTTGCTGCTTAGCTTTCTGAAAATTTTCAATGCATATATGCGTATGATTTTTAAAAATAAATTGGACTATACAGTTCATGCTACTTTTCACCAACAATATTCCTCTAAAAATTTTTAATGAGAAAATGATGTTCTATTGTGTGTATTTCACGATTTCCCTATTGTTGAATATTTATGTTGTTTCTTATCTTTTTGCTATTATATAATAATGCTGTGATGAACATCCTTATATAGAGTATTGCTCACTTGTCCAATTATTTCCTTAATATTCTTCTCTGAAAATGGAATTGTTTGGCAAAAAATTATGCATATAGTCACATTGTCTCTTATAAATACCAATTCCTGCCTTTATCAGTACTATATACAAATATCCATTTCCCTACACTCTAACAACACTAGATATAATAATATTTTAAACCTTTACCAATAAGATAGATTAAAGATATTTTAAATTATACATCTTAGATTCAGTGAGATTGATTATTCTTTAATATTTATTGACTATTATTTCTTCATGTGTAAGTTGCCCTCTAACGTACTTTGCCCATTTTTTTATTAGACTGTTCATCTTTCCTATCTTTCCTTTAATGAAGAATTCTTTATATATTATAGGATATTAACACTTTGTCTGATACATGATTTTTACTTGACTTTTAATTTTGATTATGTTGATTTTACTGAGCTAAGTTTTAAAATATCTAAGTAGAAAAATCTACAAATCTCTTTTGATATCCTTTCTGTTATAGGATTTTTCTTCACCCTAAAATTATTGAACTATTTTTAAAATTTTCTTAGTGTTTTCTTTTAAACTAGAAGTCAGTCATTAATTCATTTAGAGTTTTTCTCTTTTTTTTCCTGCATTTTCCCAAATCCATTTTAACCCTTCTACTTCCTCTATCAATTTGAAATATTTTCTTGCATAATATGTATATTGTGTGTGTGTGTATATATATATATATATTCATTCTCTCAATAGTGTTTAAAAATAAATATTAATAACAGATAGAACATGTCCCTACAGTAATTAGTCTATCATATACATTTTGGAATACTTTTGCCTCATTCAAATTTTAAATCCATTAAGATTTTCAGAGACTGTACATAAACTTATAAATTTAGTGAGAATCTTTAGCTCCATAATATTGATCTTCCTAATTTAAAAAAGAATTCTTCATTTGTTCAAGGTTTCTTTCATGATGCTCATGAAAAGTTTACATCATTTACAGAGATATTTTGCCCATTTACTTTTTCTTTTTTTATTAATTTTTATTGGATTATAGTTGCTTTGCAATGTTGTGTTAGTTTCTGCTGTACAGCAAAGTGAATCAGCTATATGTATACATATATCCCCTCTTTTTTGGATTTCCTTCCCATTTAGGTCACCACAGAGCATTGAATAGAGTTCCCTGTGCTATACAGTAGGTTCTCATTAGTTATCTATTTTATACATGGTAGTGTATGTTTGTCAATCCCAATCTCC
Source organism: Tursiops truncatus (assembly GCF_011762595.2). Taxonomy (NCBI): domain Eukaryota; kingdom Metazoa; phylum Chordata; class Mammalia; order Artiodactyla; family Delphinidae; genus Tursiops; species Tursiops truncatus. The sequence goes on from NC_047050.1 coordinate 47,447,651, forward strand.
CAATTCATTCCATCCCCTCCATCCCCCCCTTGGTATACATACGTTTGTTCTCTACATCTGTGTCTCTATTTCTGCTCTGCAAATAAGTTTACCTGTATCATTTTTCTAGATTCCACATATAGGCGATATTATATGATATTTGTTTTTCTCTTTCTGACTTACTTCACTCTGTATGACAGTCTTTAGGTCCATCCATGTCTCTGCAAATGGCACAATTTCATTCCTTTTTATGGCTGAGTAATATTCCATTGTATATATGTACCACATCTTTATCCATTCCTCTGCTGATGGACATTTAAGTTGCTTCTATGTCCCAGCTATTGTAAATAGTGCTGTAATGAACACTGGGGTGCACACATCCTTTTGAACCATGGTTTTCTCCAGATATACACCCAGGAGTGAGATTGCTGGGTCATATGGTATTTCTATTTTTAGTTTTTTAAGGAACCTCCATGGTGGCCATATCAATTTACATTCCCAAAAACAGTGTAAAAGGGTGGAACACCTACAATAAATAGACATTTCTCCAAAGAAGACATGCAGATGGCCAAAAAACACATGAAAAGAGGCTCAACATCACTAATTATTAGAGAAATGCAAATCAATACTGTTGTTTATTCTCATTTTTTTTGTGTATGGGGTTATTATGAATGAGGTTTTTTCTATATATACATACACAGATCTACATACATATATGTATATTTAATTTTGCATTGACAAATGAAACATTCATTTTAAAAAGTTACAGAAAATGTAACTACTATTTATAAAGTGTTCACTCAGTGAACCACTACTGAGGTCAAGACATAACTTCTAAGTGTTCTAGAAACCCACTATGTGCCCCTCCCCTACCATGACCCTCTTCCTCCTCCAAGATGGTCAGTAACTTGACTTTCCTGATGATTATTGCCTTGGCCTTATTTATAGTTTTTATCTTAGAACTATACATGTCCTTATTTATGTTAGAACTATACATCTGTAAATAATACAGCTTAGTTTTCCTTCTTGTTGAACTAAAATAACCATTATATTTTCTGGTGTAATTGATTTGTTACTTTTATACTTTAGCTGATATTCTGTTCAATATTTTAGTTGATGATCTTTTTTTAAAGAAGTAATTTGTCTTATATCATCAGTAAATTATGTTATTTATCTTTTCCTTTCCAATGTCTATAATTCTCATTTAAACCTATAGGGTCTTTTCTAGCTCTTAGTCTAATAGTATTGGTTAGAGCTAAGAGGACAATGATAAATAATGGCAATAGTGAGAATTCCAGGGTTTTTTCCTGAAAAATGGCCATACGTTTATTGCTTTGTCATTATTACCATACAGTGGTTGTTTTGAGGTATATGTTTATCACGTAAAGCACTATTATTTTATTCCTATTTTCTGAGATTTGTTTTTCAGAAAAAATATAAAGTATTATCATGTGGCATTTTAGTGTCACTCAAGGCAATTGCTTGGCTTTGCTATTTTGAGTGCTAAATAAAATTTGTAGAGCTATTTGGAGAGAAAATTTATTTTATACTATTGGTATTGCCACCTGGAAACATGATATTCCCTAACGTAATATTCTTCAGGAAAATTAAATAGTTTTCTTCATACTTTTTACTCTATATTTCTTAAGTTTACATGTAGTGATTCTGTATTTTTGTAGGTATTGTGAATAGAATCTTTTAAAATTACAACTTAAAGTTGAGTTTTATAAGTTTATTTTATAATTGGCCTCTATAATGACCTCTCTTAGTAGCTTTAACAGCGTTTTCTATTTCTTTTCTCCTAAAGTTCTTCCAGCAAATAATCGTAGCATCTGTAAATGATAATTATTTTTACTTTTTCCTTTTAAGTATTTATAATTTTGGGACTTGTACTTTTGGCCAAGATGCAGTAACAGGGACCAAATTTACTCTCCACCCTAAACAATTACAGAACTGGACAAAATACATGAAACAATGACTTTTTAAAAAAATTACTCTTACTTCACTTTTTCTAGCTTTATTGAAGTATGATTGACAAATAAAAATTGTATATATTTGGAATGATTTGATGTACATATAAATTGTGAAATGATTACCACTATCAATCTAATTCACAAACATCACCTCATGTAGTTACCCTTGTGTGTGTGTGTGTGCTTGTGTGTTTGGTGAGAATACTTAAGATCTACTCTCTTAGCTAATTTCAAGAGTACAATACATTATTATTAATTATAGTCACCATGCTGTACATTAGACCTGTATCTTATAACTGAAAGTTTGTACCCTTTGACCAACATCTCTCCATTTCCATCCCACCCACCTCCTGTCCCAGTCCTTGGTAACTACCATTCTGTTCTCTGTTTCTTTGTATTCAACTTTTTTAGATTCCTCATAAAAATGAGATCATGTGTTACTTGTCCTTCTGTGTCTCCCTTATTCCACTTAATATAATGTCTCCAGGTTCACCTATGTGGTCACAAATGGCAGAGTTTTCTCCTTTTTAAAGGCTGAATAATGTTCGATCTTATGCATGTACCACATTTTCCTTATAAATTCATCCGTTAACAGACACTTAAGTTGTTTCTATATCTTGGCTATGGTGAATAATTCTGCAATGAACATGGGAGTTCAGATATTTCTTTGAGATGAATGCACGTCCTTTGGATAAATACCCAGAAGTAGAATTGCTGGATCATATTTTTATTTTTTTGAGAAACCTGCATACTTTTTTCCATAATGGCTGTACCAATTTATATTCCCACCATCAGTGGACAAGGGTTCCTTTTTCTCCACATCCTCATCAACACTTGATACCTTTGAAACAATAATTTTTAGACACTGGGGGAAGTATTGTGTAGGCCAAAAAGTTTGTTCGGGTTTTTCCATAAGATGTTATGAAAAACCCGAAAGAACTTTTTGTCCAACCCAATACAAAGCAGAACTGTGATCCCTAAAAGAAGAGAAACAACATGAGCCCTATGACTGGACCAACTTGCTGTCTAAAGGCAGTTTCCAGGCTGCAGTGCAGACAGAGAGCATCCAAACAGCAATGAAGGAAAAATATATTAGAGGTCAAGGAAGTCAGGGAGCTACAGTTTGCAGAATATTGGAGAGGAAGAGTCTGCACATACAGACAGAGAAAGCTCTGGTGATCTGTAAAGAGGTCTTCTTGAGTCTTCGGTGCATACTGATTTGAACCTGTGAGAGAAGTTACCCAAGACAGGAGGAAAACACTGAACAACAATAGGCAGGAGAATTTCTGGAACTTTAAAAACTGGGGATGGTTTGTGTTTCCAACAGCCAGAGTAGAAAGATGTCAAAATAGATGGGGCTTTGTGTAGAGTCCCAGAAAAATATTGCCTTAATGGTGGGGCTAAGTTAGGGTTAGACTAAGGCTAACTCTGGACTCCCTTTAAAATATCTTAAAAACAATCTTTGAAAATATTCAACTAATTCCAAGAAATTTGTTGCAAGCTAAAATAAAACACAACACTACTTAAAGGAGCACACACAAAAAATCCAGCATTCAATAATGTCATGCCAAGAATACAAAGAAGCATAAAAATTTGACTTACAACTAGGAGAAAAATCAATTGATTAAAAAAAACAACCCAGAAATAACAGAAATGATGAAATTAGCAGAAAAAGTTATTAAGAGAGTTATTATAAGTATGTCCATGTGTTCAAATAGGTTGAGAAAAACAGAATCATGAGAAGAAAAATGGACCATATACAAAAATACAAGTAGACTAGAAATGAAAAATATGTTATCTGAAATAAAAATTACGCAGGGTGAGAACAGCAGCAGATTAAATGCTGCAGAAAAATTTTTTCTCAGTGAATGTGAAAATAAAGCATAGAGAAAATAAAAGACTGGAAAAATTGAAGAGAGCATAGATATGATATCAAACAGCCTAAGAGCCTAATGTGTAACTGGAGTCCCAGAAAAAGAGTAGAAAGTAGGCAGAACAATGATGGGGAAAAATCATTTGATAAAAACTATAAATGTATAGATCCAGGAAGCTCAAATAATTTCAAATAGAATAAACATTTTTTAAAAAAGCATGTCAAATAATGTAATATAAAAAATGTGATGAAAACTAGTGCAAAAGAAAAAAATCTTAAGAAAGAGAAAAAAGACTCATTATGCCCAGCAACAAAAGTAAAATGACAGGAGACTACTCATCAGAAACTATGCAAGCCAGAAAATAATGGAGAAATGTCTCTGATGTAGTAAAAGGGGGGGAAAAATAAATTGGTTTAGGTTTCTTCACTCAGCAAGATTTCTTCACTTAGCAAAATTTTCTTTAAAAAATGAAGACATTTTAGACAAACTGAAGCTGATAGAATTCATTGTCATCAGATTTGTACCTACACAAACGTTAAAAGTATTTCAGGCAGAAGAAAATGATACCAGATGGAACTTAGGATCTACACCTGGGAATAAAGAGCACCAAAAATGATGACTACATGGGTAAATTTAGAAAATAAATTGTTTCCACATTTTAAATCACTTTAAGAAAGAATTGATTGTATGAGGCAAAAATAATAGCAATGCATTGTCGCATTTAAAGCATATGTAGAAGTAAAATATAGGGCAACATCACAAATAAGTAGGGGAAATGAAAGTATTATTTGAAGGCAAAATTTGTGGGATGAAGCTAAAGCAGTGCTTGGAGAAAAATTTATAGCATTAATTACTTATTTAAAAAGGAAGAAAAGTCTTAAGTCAATAATCTAAGTTTCCACCTTAATAAGCTAGAAAGAAAAGAGCTAATTCTACTCAAAGGAGAAGGAAATAATGTAGATAAGAGCTGAAATCAATAAAATTGAAAACAGAAATGTAACAAAAAAAATCAGTGAAACCAAAGGCTAGTTCTTTGAGAAGATCAATAAAAATGATAAATATTACAGAAAGTAAAAGAATAATAATCGGTTGTTATGAACAACTTAATGTCAATAAACTTGACAACTCAGATGAAATGGACAAACACTCTGAAATACTCAAAAAGCTCACTAAAGAAAGAATAGATAGCCTGAATAACTCAGTATCTCTTAAAGAAATTGAATTTATACTTAAAAACCTTCCCCAAAAGAAAGCTCCAGGACCAGATGGCTTCATTGGTAAAAAATATACCAAAAATTTAAGGAAGAAATAATAGCAATTCCACACAAATTCTTCCAGAAATAAAAGAGGAGGGAACAGTTACCAACTCATTTTATGAAGCCAGTATTGTTCTGGCACTGAAATGAAGGACTTAACAAGAAAGGAAACTTCAAACAACATCTCTCAAGAACAAATGAATTCATCAATATATAAAATGGATTATACATAATATATAAAAAGGATAATGTATCATGACCAAGTAGGATTTATTCTAGAAATGCAAGCTTATTTCTACATTAAAAAAAAATCAGGGCTTCCCTGGTGGCGCAGTGGTTGAGTGTCTGCCTGCCGATGCAGGGGATGCGGGTTCGTGCCCTAGTCTGGGAAGATCCCACATGCCGCGGAGCAGCTGGGCCAGTGAGCCATGGCTGCTGAGCCTGCGCGTCCAGAGCCTGTGCTCCGCAACGGGAGAGGCCACAACAGTGAGAGGCCCGCGTACCGCAAAAAAAAAAAAAAAAAAAAATCAATGTAATTCCTCATATCAAAAGAACAAAGAAGAAAAATCGTATGGATCATCTCAACAGGTATAGGAAAAGCATTTAAAATAATTCAGTGTCCATTAGTGATAAACCTCTCAGCAAACTATTCTCAGGAAAAGAAGGGTACTTCCTCATGTTATGAAATCCATCTATGGAAAAATCTACAGCTAATATTATGTGTAATGGTGAACAAATGAGCACTTCTGCATAAAATCATGAACAAGGCAAGGACATCCAATCTCACCATTCTGTTCAGCATTGGGGAGGAAAAAAATGCATACAGATTAGAAAGGAAGAAGTAAAAATATCTTTATCCGTAATTATGTCAGTAAGGAAAAACGCTAGCAGTTCTGAAACAAATCTATTAGAAGTAATGAATAAATTCAGCAGAGTCTCAAGATATAAGGTTAACTAAAATTATCAATTGTGTATCTTTTTTTTTTTTTTTTTTTGCGGTACACGGGCCTCTCACTGTTGTGGCCTCTCCCGTTGTGGAGCACAGACTCCGGACGCGCAGGCTCAGCGGCCATGGCTCACGGGCCCAGCTGCTCCGCGGCATGTGGGATCTTCCCGAACCGGGACACGAACCTGTGTCCCCTGCATTGGCAGGCGGACTCTCAACCACTGCACCACCAGGGAAGCCCGCTTTGAAACATTTTAATAAAATTGCATAAATTCATTGGATATTTTAACATAATTGGCTTTTGAAACTACCTGGGTCATTCACCTCCTTGGGGGTATTTGACAAATTTCCCTAGTTCTACAAGGATTATTGAGTTAGTTTTGTTAATTTGTATTTTCTCATGAGATTGTTTATTAGGGATGGCTTGTTTTTGCCAAGATTTCCTGCTTTGTAAGAACAAAGTTAAATTGATTTAAACCTGTTATTCTGCTATAATTTCAAATATGCTCTGCATGGTTTGTTATATTGTTAGTGTTTTCTCTTTTTTATTAAATTAAGCTTACCAGAGTACATCCTCTTTATTGTTTTTTTTTTCCCCAAAGAGGCAGCTATTACATTTATTTACCATTTTCTGTAATTTCTTCTTATATTTTAGGTTTTTTGTTTCTCTTTTTCTAGCTTCTATTTTTAATTCCTGGTATTTGTATTCATTCTTTTTATTTTAAGTAAGACATTTAATTATGACAAAAATAGCTTTGACCACATTCTATATATTTTAATATATAGTTCTTTTTCTGAAAGATTGTCTCTTAAACAATATAATTATTAAGAGTTTTATTTCCTCAAAAATTGATTTTTCCTTATTATTTAAACAGTGGGGAGCTAGTAAAGATTTTGACCAAGGAAGTGATATGTTTAGATATATAGAAAAGTACCTGACAGCATTATGGAGAATGGATTGCAATCATGTGACACTTAGGATGAGGTTTAAGAGGTTATTGCAAAAGTTTACAGAAGAGGTGATGACTGATATGAGCAAAAGTCACATTGCAGAGGGGTGATCAGTTGAAGGAAGGAAAGATGAGGAGGCAGTGAGAGTCTGATCATAAACTTAACCAGACAAGCAGGGTCAGCTACATCTGAGAGTGTAGCATTGGTTAACCTGATACCCAGTGCTCAGGTCAACAGGAGCTGAGTGGGAGCTTTGGAAGAGATTGAGAAGTAGAGCCTTGAAATTTTCCTGGCACTATAAGACCATAGCCACAGTTGCTATTTTAAGACATCAGACATGGCTGAAAGGTAATTTGTGAGGGTGTCAGTGCAGCCAAGATGGTGATTCTAGATTATACATAAAGAAGATAAGCTCTGTTTGGAAGGAAAGAAATTGCACTTAGGTGGAATTCTATGAAGGACATAACATGGGCGTATTTGTATTAGGAGAGGAGAGCGTCAGTGATGAGGGAAGTTCTGTTTGGAATCCAATAATGGCATGATGCCTTAAATCCCTGAACTCCTGGTCTGTCATCCAAAGGCAAACCTCTTCTTCATCTGGACTCTTCTATATTCTCATCCATATACTGCATTTTCTTAACTGAACCCCATTCCACCATTCTCCTCCTCTTGCCTCATTCTTGGTCAGTGTATTCATTTATCTTTACCATTTGTACATTTTATTTAATAGCAGCAACCTATTTAAAATAGTTTATTCTTAAAAAAATACACGTCCATAATAAAGAAAATTAAGCAAAACCAGGACATATAAGATAGCACGTGTTCTCCCTACTCTCCCCCCACATCACCCATCTCAGTTCACACAGGCAGACATGGTTAATGACTTGCTGTACAGCCTTCTAGCTCATTGTCAATACATAAGCAAAACCAAGAAAAAAAATGTTTTTCAAAAATTATATTACGATATACATAAAAATCTATAACTTTCTTTTTTACTTAAAAATACATTTTGGACTTCATATTTATAAGTGTTTATAAGATCCTCCTCTTTCTTAGATATTGTATCATGTTCCATTATATGGCCACATTGTACTTTTTAATGAACATTTATGTCATTTCCTTTTTTTGTTGTTATTATAAAAAACCTTTCAGTACTTTGAAAACTTGGCGAATGCTCCTTTAAGAAAAATTCCCATAGTGGAAATGATGGATCGAAGGCTAGGCATATTTCAAAATTTCAAAAGACATTGTCAAAAGTTTATATCAATTGAGACCCCAGCAACAGTTTAGGAGAACACTAATGTCCTCAGACATGTTCACTCTAGCTTTGTCAATATTTTTAATGTTTAATCTATTCATTCTAAGTCAGAAACCTCTACAGAGAAATAGTGTCAGAAAGACAAAAAGTCTTGCATGGTGTTCTCTCAATTAACAGTGTGGTTAGTGCTTTAACTTTTGCAAAGAGCTTTTATATATATTATGCCACTAAATCTTCAAAAGAATTTTTTGAAATACATTTTTTCATCTTCACTTCATATAGGAGCTCATTTAGGTGTGAGAAGATCAATTACTTGTTCAAAATCACACAGATGCTAAGTGGTTGACTTGGAATTCAAACTCTGATCACACATAACAGTTTGATAAAAATGGATATTTAAGTTCTGCTATGTTATATTCAGATAACTGATACCATTTTGACTTGACATTTTTTCAACTAAACATTATACTACCTTAAAATGAGTATATTTTACTTTTTTGAACAGCCTTATATATTTAAAAATTATTATTCTCTCTTTAAATATTCTTTTAGAAGGCTTCATAACAAAACATAATACTAAGTTTTAGAGAAAATTTAACTTTCAGAGTAGAGATGCCTACTTTTTTTGATGAAAGCCAATGAATAAATAAGGTATAAAATACTAAAATTTTCTCTGCAGAGAAGCTATTGACATCAGTGTTAAAAGAATTTTGGGTCAGAGAGATATGGATTAAGAACTGTTTCTGCTACTTTCTGTCTGGCTGACTTTAGGAAGCTTACTTAACCTCTCCAAGCCTCAGTTTATACATCTATACAATAGAGATATTAATGTACTTGCCTCATACTGCTATTACGAAGATTTAAAAAGGTATCCTATGTGAAATGGTTAGTGAGGTGCCTGGCACATAAATGACATGCAATAATGTTGCTGCCATTATTATTATAATTATTATTGTTGTGGCTGCTAATATCATAGGTAATTTTTTAGAGACATATTTCAGAATATTAGGTATTCCCATAAAGATTGACTGTTTCCTATGTTACAGAAACCACCATTTATATATGGTATTTTTCCCTTCCTTTAGAATGTATAATTTGTTCTAATCCTGACATGTTAAAGCTTCAGTGGGCCTAAAAGATTTAGTTATACAAATAAAGACATTTAAGAACAGATCTCTTGAGAAATTTTCCAAAGTCACACAGATTCTTGCTGCCAAAATAAGAATTTGATTCCTGGTCTCTGTTCTTTCTCCTTAAGGTTAATTAATTTATCTTAAAAATGACTGTGCATATTTGAAATATTTTAATTTCTAAAATTGTAAGCCAAATATTGAAAAATTTCCTTGGCACCACTGGTGGTTGAATACATATCTCTCCTGATTTCATTGAAATGAATTTCCCCCAGTTCAGAAACGTGAACTTTTGCCCTCTGTTATGCAAGTTCAGTTATTTTTAAGGAAAGATGACCAGACTGCAACTCTGGTAATTGTGTCAACTTCTTCAGTAATACAAAATTTAATTTATTTTGCATTTGTCATATATCTTGCCTCTGTGATATTACAGACACTTAAAAGCTTCATCCAGTAACTAGTTCAAATTAAAAACATTTCCATGCCTGCATGTAAATTGTGCTGCAACTTTGTAATTGACTAAAATTATTATCTTGCTATCATAATAGTAACTCAAGAAACTTAGACAGTAAAATAAATAGAGAAATGAATTGTTTCATGGAGGTAAGTAAAACTGGATCCTTGTTCTGCCTTCATACTTTAAAGCACTGGTTCTCTGCCTGTACACCCTTAACTATGGAATAAAGTCACATACACACAAAAGCGATTGTTGATTTGTACAGTGGCTGCCTTAAAAACAAGCTGGCTTCTAACTTTAATTCAACAGAGAAAATTTTAAGCTCCAGCTGGTTAGACAACTATCCACTGGCAAATCAGAAAAAATAATTAAAAAATTTTACTTCAAGTTGGTTATTTGTAACTTAGGTTGTTTTTCCATAGAAGTAATGAGAATGATTCTTGGTCTGACAAACTTCAGGAAAAAGCCTAGTACTCCACAGATACCTCTAATATTGTCCTTATATTAATGTGGTCAGTGTGAGTCATATTTTCCCTATGGAAAATGAATTTACTTCTGAAGAGTTACATTCTTTATGAGGGACGTAAGTGCTGGGATTCAGAATTTCCCAATGTTTACTTGCTTATTTTGGCTATCCACTCATCTGTTGTTGGCAAGTTGAAACCATCAGTAGTTAAGACATTATCTCAGATTTAAAAAGTTGAACATTTTGGTTTATATCTTTTAATTATAAGAATGGAATTCAAAGGATTGTATTTTCTGAGTATGTTATTGCTCTAAATTCGAATTCCACATCTTTTATTCAGTAATAATAAAGTGGGTTATAATGGAAGCAATGAAGGACCTAGAATGAACATTATTTCTTCAATGTTTGTAGAAGAGATAAACAAAGGAATGCAGGGTAGGGATAGAGAGGAATGGAAGGATTATGATCAATTTCCTTCTTTCACAACATAATGTAAATGTATTGGGACCTTCCCTGAGACTACAGCTTGAAGGTAAAGTAGAAGTGTGAGGTCACTGAATGAAGTTTAGAGAGGAAAAGTTATTGACCCCAGAGAGTAGTGGTGCCCTGAGACCCTTAATTAATCACGTATCTTTATCGTACTTGTGTCAGTTTCTGCCTCTACCCTTCTTTCTGCTACTGATATTACTCCTGCCACTACTTCTGTCTCTTCTTTACCTCCATGGCTGGGTTCAGCTCAAATAGGGGCAAGCAGGGAGAAAGACCTTTCCTTTCTAAGGTAAATTATGTTGACATTAGAGAAGGCCTTTTAAAAAAATGTCTTTAATTCACCCACATGAACTTCTTTAGAGTTTTCTTGGTTAAACTTGGTCTTTTGCATTTCCATGTCAAGTTTAGAATCAACTGGTCAATTTCTTTCAAATATCTGGTAGGATTTTGACTGGTAAAGCACTGAATCTATAGTTCAGTTTTAAGAGATAATTGATATGTCTGCAACAGTTTATCTTAATAATGTGTTCTATATTCCTGGTAATTCCTATCAGTTGATGACCCTTCTCACTCCTCCCACTCCAGTCCATAAAAGAGTGAGCTATTCCATGCTCATTATTTCAGATCATCAACACCAAAACAGAACAGAAATCAAAGTTGTCAATTTTTGGTTTTGGAACTCATGACAGAGCTAACAGTCTTGAGAGAAAAGGAATTTAAATCACAAGAAACTAGGTTTTTTCAAGTTCTCAACGTTAAAGGACTCAAAGCAAGCATAAAGTCTATGCAAAAAAACAGTCTTTGGAGTAAATGGATGAAGAGCCAGATGGTCTCACATCCAGTCTAGATAAAGATTTCATGGGTGGTGCAAGAAAAAGGCAGAGAAGAGTGAAAGGGCTCTGACGTGATGAATCCTTGAGAAGGGAATATGTGCTCAGCTCCTCCCAGGCCAAATCCCAGAGTGCGGGTGAACCAATAGAACCCCGGGAGATTTGCAATTAAAAAGACAACGTGACTTGTGCATATCTTTCTGGGTGGAACTCTGAGAAGTAGCCAGCCTTATAGAGTTCCCAATACTTAGCTTATCAGAGGAGCAGAAAGAAAGGGATTTCTAGGCAGATGGGCCTGAGGCACTGCAGAATCCTTGAGCCCCTCCTGGTGAGGGTGAATTTAGAAGCCCTCTCATTCCTCATCCTCTGAGAGGAGACTGGAAATAGAAGATTCCAGACCTGCAAGTCCTCGGTTGTAAGCCGAAAGCGTGTTTGTGTTGAGACCCCCCTAAAGAGGCTGAGAATAGTGGTTTGAAATAGAACTTAGTTCAGACTTAGAAAAATAAGAAAATTTACATGAGTTTAAAATACTTTAACAATTTTAAATTTTATTAAATTTTACTTAACTAAAATTTATTTTGGGGCCTAATATTTATACATAATTATTCCACATATTCTTGGCTAAGACAGAAATTTCTTGTTCTTGAATGGGAATATAATACAGTAAGCATGTCAACTTGTCCCAAATTAATTTATTAATTTGGAAAAAGTCAAATTATCTCTACCCTATAGCTTATGACAGAATGCATTCAAAATGTGTTATAGAGTTAAAATGATAACACTATAATGATAACACTATAAATGTTATCATTTATCATAACACTAAAATGATATCAGATAACACTATATCTGATTTTGAGTATGCTTTTCAAAACTTAAAAAGAAAATGGAAAGAAAAAAATTGATGGGCATTTGACTATCTAAGAAATCTAAAAATTCATAACATAAAAGTTAAATCTAAAATATTATTGACATAAAAATAAAATTCACCATATGTAAAACTAAAAGCAAAGAACCACCTGAAAATATTTATAACATATATCTAACAAGAAAATGATAAAACTCATTTTAATTAAAATGCAAATTTAGTGTCACAGTCTTTTCAATACCAAATTGGAAAAGGCAAGAAATAGATTAATACTAGATATTAAGGTTTGTAATCATGCAATCTCACAGAGTAGTGATGATAGATAATAAAAATATTTCTGATAATCAATTTGGAAATGGGTATCAAATGCCTTTAAAATATTTACTTCATTGATTAATTCAATATTCTAGGAATATAGCTTAAGAAAATAGAAGTACACATCAGACTGTAGTATTATGTGATAGAAAAAGCAGCAGTAACTTAAATACCCAACAATAGGGGATTAGTTGAATATTTTATAGTGTATAGTAACAGATTCTACACTGCTGTGTAAAAAATCACATTTTATATAATCAGTAATGTGGGAAAATTCTCACAAAATATGTGGATGATTAAAAAGAATATGGTGATGTTGATATATGATAGAGCATATGATCCCAATTTATAAAATTAAATGTAGAGAAGCTCTTTTACCTGACCTCTACTTAACAGAAGCATCAGATGTTCCCTCTTCCTTTTGTAACTTATCTTTACTGATGTCAATACTTATGGAGAGCTGGCACCTCCCTAGGATAGCCACATTTTTATTCCACCTGTTGATTTATATATAGATTTGGAGTCAGATGTGTTTTTATATCTTAATATCATTTTCCTTGGTCCTATAATTACAAAGCCTAATTACAGATTAAAATGTCTAGTAAACTATGAGTGCTAAAACAGAGTAATTGTTTATGTTAAATAAGTAGAATTCTTTGGGAAAAGTCAATTAATTTTGAGTAGGTAAGAGGATTTGCTCAAATTATGCGTGGACAAGAAAACTGTGCAACACTGGGGGAAATGATTAAATTCTAGAATTCTACACTGAGATTTGTTTATGTCTTTATATTATTGTTCCCATTTTAAGAAAACCAATCTAGAAATCATTTATGGTTCATTAGGAAGATGATTTATGTTATAAAGATGACCTGGAGCTCCCATCAGAAGACCTGTGGTCAGAAAAAAAGCTTGGTTCTACATGAAAAGATTAGTGAAGAAACACTTATTAATTAAATTAAACTTACATATCATGTATGTATAATTTTTAAAGGTTCTGCACCTTATAAAACCTTTTTCTGATTAACCAAAGACTGTTGGCTATCAGATAGAAGGGATTCTACTGCACATGTGTGTATAGAAAAAATATTGGGAGTCTTAACACCAAAATGTTTTAGTAGTTGTCTCTTGATAGCTATCATGATTTGTTTTTTCTTCAAACATTTATTTTTCAATTTTCCTAGAGTGAAAATGAATTACTTTGATCACAATTTAAAGTTATCTGAAACAAAAAAGGACCTCTCCAACCCCTCCCCCCAAAAAGGTATTGGGCTTTTTGCCTAAATATGGGGTCACTGCCATTGTGGTTCCAATGTGGTGTGAGCTTGAGATGTTTGCTTCCATACCATTGGAATCTCCACCTATTCTGTGTTCTGATAGACACAGCTAAAGGTGAGACAATGCACCTTGAGTTTTTTTAAGTCTAACAACTACACGAAGCTCATGATGAAAACAGGCATCCATTACAGCAGGCAAATTGCACTTAGTGTCCAACAAATGTTCAGAACCAGGGTGTGAACGATCATCCTTGTGAAGAATTGACATCTTGCAGGACAGGTACTTCCAGACCCTGCCCCAGCCCTCCAGGTATGCTTGGTTGGCAGCTTATTACAAGCAGGTCATACACTAACTTATACCATGTGTTAGTTAGTTAGTTATAAGTTAGTTATACACTAACTTATACCACATATATACCATGTGTTTGTCATTCAGCATATAAATATCGGTCCTTTGCCCAGCACATAATAACTCTGTAAATAGTAAGTTTTCTTTTAGAAGATTATGGGAGGGGTGCATGTGATAACAATAAATTTTGTTTAGATGATAAACTACATGACACTGGTTTTTAGGTCTGTTTTCTGTATAACTTCTGTGGACTAAACACTGAATCATGTTGGAACTAAATGCTATTTAATGTGCTAGTGAAGTGTCTTCCATTTTGCATGAGTGTTTTCTGTCCATGGTGTAACATTGTGATGGCATACTCTTTCAAATTATATTTATATTCCCAGACCCTATTCCCTAATTTGCTTTTCTTTTCTAATGCCTTTTCTTCCCCTCTGAAGTCCATAGTATTTTAAAAAATACATATTCCTTGAGAAGATATTGAGCTTTTGCTTAGGGTCATACATAAAAGTGTTTGATTTAAATAATCACAGGAGTTAAATTGCATCTGCCAGGGAGTTCTACATTTTTGGCAGTTACAGGCTGCCTTTATTCAGTTTAATGATGAAGATTTGACTTCGTTGGATTTTTTCTTCTTAGTAAAATGAATGGCGCATCTTTCTTTAATTGTGATCCTCGTCAACCATTTGGCCTGGTAATGGTATGCAAATTAAACTCTTTAAAAATTAATGCTAACATTTATTAAATAATGCATCATACAAAAAGGTAATTTGAAATTCCAAGTTAGACTCCCTATCTGCTCATGAGAAAGTATTTTTTGTGCCATCTTCCTAAAACATCTTTATAGTCTTTCTAAATACCTTGAATGTTTTTCCAGTATTTTGCAAAATTATCACCATGGAGACTGTTCATGTAGACAGACTCTTTATGCTTTTCAATTTTGATTTGTATAAACTCTCAGATTTTGAATTTATATCACTGCTCTGACTTTCTAAACTTAAAAGGTGCTTATAGATGTTTCTTTACCACAATTTAAAGACAAGTCTAATTAAGGGGTACGTAAACTTAATTGTACAAGCTTACCTTCGCTTTTGATTCTCAAATCAGAGTGTATATCATATGCTTGGGAATTCTCTGGCAGTCCAGTGGTTAGGACTTGGTGCTCTCACTGCCGAGGGCCCAGGTTCATTCCCTGGTCAGGGAACTAAAATCCTACAAGCCGGGCTGTGCAGTCAAAAACAAACAAAAAAAGAATGTATATCACATTGTCAGTTGGACAATTGTAAACCTTATGTAACATCCCCATCCAGACAGCAGTGAACACTAGCGTTCAGCCTTGTACATTAGTGATTTTGTAAATTTGATTTGGGAATTTTAAATGATATTGTGACTATAATCGGCATAATCTGAGAAGAATGAAACTTCTCAGAGGCAGGTTTAGTATAGTGTTAAGAACAAGAGTGGTAGAGTGTGACTGCTGGGTTTGAATGAATGCCAGTCCTATCAGGTATGAGCTTTACTATCTCAGACAAATTCCTTAACCTTCCTGGGTCTCAGTTTCTTCATCTATGAAAATGACATCAATAATAGTAGCTATCTCATAGAGTTGTTATGAGAACTATGAAACACTAATAAAGTACCAATCCATAGCGAGGACACAACAACTATTAATGCATTATTATTATCTTGAACATTTTTCCCTTCACTGAGAAAACTTCAGCAATATTACTTAAGTGAATCTTCAAAGGATTTGACAATAATTTTGATTTGATTTGCTAACCTAAGAGCAAGCGTCAAACATCTCTTTACTTTGTATTATCTATAGAAATAGAATTTGGGAAAGAATGTAAAATTCTTCATTGCAGACAGCTGTTTCTTCCATTCGATGTGAATTACTAAAAAAGAGAGATTTCTCATGCATGTTTTTATTTCAACAAACATGCATTTAACACCAGCTCTCAATACATGCAAGGCTTTGCGCTGACACTAGGCAGGGAAACATAGTAAGAGGAGATAGGGTCCTTATCCCCACAGTTATCCGGTGGTTAGCAATGGCCATCCTAATACATCAACAGTTAATCATAAGATTAAAAAAAACCCAGATATTTCAAGAAGTTATAATAATGAAAAAAGTCACCATAAGACAGCATATAATTAAACATCTAAAAGATGATATAAACAATAAATGTGTTTGCTTGTTTTATATTTAATAATAACCTTCTTGTTTCATAAAGATTCCATGCTAAGCATTTAGATAGGAGTAAAGTGGTTGGGTTGGTCTATGAGGGCTTCATGAAGGAGGTGGGCCTTGGGAACATTTTGAAGATTGAGTTCCAGGCAGGCTTCATCTCTTAGACTGTCCCATAAGTGTTAATAAGTGATCTACATGTTAATTCGGAGATGGGTATAGCTTAAGGGCTCAACAGTTGCCATCATGCTTAATTACTGTTCACATCCACCCTGCAGTAAGCTTACTGAGCTTTCATCAAGAAGCAGGTGGAATTAGTAGTAGAAGATAGATCACAAGCTTGATCGTTTCAATAGTTCTATGTTTATTGAGGACCCAGTCAATCTCCCCCCACCCCCAAAATTCAATATATATCCCAGGCACTAGGGAGAAAGAAATGGATTCATTGTTGGTTCCTGGCCTCCAGCTGCTCACAGAACATGTAACAAGTATTTGTTCTGCTTTATAATACATGCAAAGATAAGAGTAAGCCAGAGGTGTGATGAATGGGGGAGTGGGTGGGAGTGTATGTGTCAGGGAAAGCTTCAGAGAAGAGCCAGGGTTTTTCATTCTCTGCATTCCTGAATAGAAGCCAAATAAAAGTTTTAATTTGGGGTCAATTCAGAGTGCTTCACAGCTTTTTCCTTTCCACTGAATCTAAAGCTATGATCAGTGAATAAAAATTGCAAAGATAAGTATCAATCAACCAGGAGTCTGGGGGACAATCAATCTTTTTGATTGACACTTTGGTGTCCTTAGAGTTTGTTTCAAAAATGGATTTGGAAGATACTCTAAATCACAAATAATTAATAATGGATGTAAGCACAAACTGGTTCCCCTTACACTTAGGATACATTTTTTTCAATTGCTCATTTATTCTTTTATTTATTCAGTCATTCATGTATGTGCCAGACAGGCTCTGTACAAAATTTTTTGGCTGATTTGGGAACAAACAAGTACAATTTATTTCTTCATGGATTCTTTTTTTTTTTTTCAAATTTAGGATGATTTTATTTACAAAACAGGTTCTTTTGTTTTACAAAAATTACAAAATATGACAAAAATAGAAATAGCTTCTTGGACTGTTGGGAACTACTTCTAAGCAACCAATGAGTTAAAACACCGATGGTCTTCTTTTGAAGAGCGATGACTGCAACACTCAGCCGCGCTTTATGTCTCCCCAGAGCCCCGCGACTGTGGGCTGCCTCTGGCGGGAGGGCCGGTGAGGCCAGAGTCTGGAGCAGCAAGATCTTCTCGTTGACGCAGAACCTGTACAGCACCAGCATCAATTTCTCCCCACAGCGGGACACCTGGCGCTCCATGGCCAGGCGGAAGTCCTCCTTCACGCCCTTGGTGATGCCCCGGGTGACCGTGTGGTGCTTGCTCAGCATTCCTTGATTGGGCTGTAGTTCCAGATGGATCTTCCCACCTTCCTGAGTTCTCAGGTAGGCGAATTCCTCCAGCATGTTGATATTTGTAACATAATTGAAAAAATTCTCATATTGGAAGTTTCCTTGCTGGCAAATCTTATTGACGGCTTTCAAGAAAAGGGGGTCTCTCCCCACGGCCACTCCTGCTGAAGCAGCACGATCACATGCCCCAGCACCATGTCGTCTCTGCTGTCTGAGAAGGCTCTAAGCTTAAAACAACCTAACATTAAGTGGAGGCAACAGGGCATGACAGCCTTGCTGGTACAAGGCAGAAGCTTCAGATATGAACCTTTTCTAAACTTGGGCTTTATTTTTGAGGGTTCTTCCTGTGACTTGCCTCCGTCCTGGATGGGGAGGTCCATGTAGCACATCAAATCAAGGACTTGGGGCTTCCCTGGTGGCGCAGTGGTTGAGATTCTGCCTGCCAATGCAGGGGACACGGGTTCGAGCCCTGGTCTGGGAAGATCCCACATGCCGCGGAGCAACTAGGCCCGTGAGCCACAACTACTGAGCCTGCGCGTCTGGAGCTTGCGCTCCGCAACAAGAGAGGCCGTAAGAGTGAGAGGCCCGCGCACCGCGATGAAGAGTGGCCCCCGCTTGCCGCAACCAGAGAAAGCCCTGGCACAGAAACGAAGACCCAACACAGCCAAAAATCAATCAATCAATCAATCAGTCAATCAAGGACTTTCTCACAGGTCATTCTGTACTCCCCCAAGGCAAAGTGGAAGGTCGCCAGCTGGATGAGTGCCCTCTGATGCTCCAAGGTCCCCTGTCCCGAGATCTGTGGCTGAGGAAGTGGTCCCTGCAGAGCTGCCAAGTGGTGCAGGCTCGCTATGGCCTTTTTATATTGACCCTGATAGATGATCATATCATTGAGGAAGATTCTCAACCAAAGCCAAGTATCCGTCTTCCACACCAAACAAATTCTTGTAAATTCCTTGTCAAGGGATTCCAGGGAATAGAGCAGCTCCCAGCTCTCTCTGGCCAGCTTAAAGCTTTCCAACACCTCGATTGAGTTAGCAAGTTCTGCCTTATTGACAGCAATGTGACGATTCCTTCCTTTTGCTGAACAGTCTTCATCGTCCGAACTCATGGCTTTTTCTCTCCTCTCAGCTAGTTTCCTCTTTTTATGTATGTGTTTATTGTGATCAATTTCTACATCACCATATACATTTGATATGTCTTCCAGAAGAACCAGTGGAACTTGGCTAGGGGCATTAGGACCTTGGAACAGAGACTGCTGTATGCTGTTGACATACTGAAATGCATTCTTAAAGAAGACCAACATAGCGGAATAAACCACTTTGGTTTTTATATTTCGCATGAGCTTCGTCATCAAAGTTGTTCATGTATCTGCAGAGATCCTTCATTCTATGCAAAATATCACCATAGCTTCGTCTTCCTTTATACATCTGCCAGTCACATCTCATTCCAACATCATTCAAAATCTTAACCTCTCCCAAGGGTCCACGATCTGGGATGATTTTTCAGTCAGCCCCTCTATTATGTACTTCCGAGAGCTACGTTTGTTCGGTGACATTAAATCAGACGTTTCTTGGGCACCTTGACGCTGACTCTCTATTTGAGTAGATCTAGTGACATAATTGATATTAAATTCAGCTGCTTTGTTCAAGTACTTATACACCAAATTGGCAGACAGCAGAATGTCATGGTTGTTAATTATTAGAGGAAGGACATCACACACAAATAATTTTCTAAAACAGTTAACAGGAGATTCTTGCTCTTCAATAGTTTCAGCCTCCAACAGTGCCTCCCCAAGGCTAACTCCATGCTGTACCACTGTTTCAGGGAATCGTCTCAAAAGTAGAAGCAACATTTCTGATCGTTCCAAAGTGTTGAAGCATTGTTCCGTAACCTGTAGTAACATTTCACACTGGACCCGACCAGGAAGAGTTTCAAATAAACCTGGATGTTGAAGTCGGCGGGGTAGAGGCTGCAGGCCGTGATGAGCCAAGCCTTGGCAGCCCATAGGTCCTGCTGCACCAGCTCGCGGGCTCGCTGCACCAGGAACTCGCAGTCGCCCTGGGCCGACATGACGCAGAAGGCCTCTTTTTTAATTAATTAATTAATTAATTAATTAATTTTTGGCTGCGTTGGGTCTTCGTTGCTGCGCGCGGGCTTTCTCTAGTTGCGGTGAGTGGGGGCTACTCTTCGTTGCGGTGTGCGGGCTTCTCATTGCGGTGGCTTCTCTTTGTTGTGGAGCACGGGCTCTAGGTGTGCGGGCTTCAATCGTTGTGACTCATGGGCTCTAGAGCGCAGGCTCAGTAGTTGTGGCGCACAGGCTTAGCTGCTCTGCGGCACGTGGGATCTTCCCAGACCAGAGCTCGAACCGTATCCCCTGCATTGGCAGGCAGATTCTTAACCACTGCACCACCAGGGAAGTCCTCTTCATGGATTCTTAAAATCTAGCATTTTATACTTAGCTGTCTTACAGAGCTGTCAAAGTCCATTAGTTGGTAAGAATAATTATCCAACAGATAAGGAACCCGTCCATTGCAGTGTGGTCTTAGATTCAGAGCCAGCCTAAAATAAGGGAAACTTTCAAGTACTATCTAATTCATTAAATACGGAATCAATTCAAAAAAACATAGCAAAATAAACAAGATACAAGTTCGTAAACTTACAAACAGCACAGTCTAAATTCAAATGATGAATAGGACGTTTATTAGAATATTTCATTGAGATGAAGTCATTATAATTTTTAGTGATAGTTAAGAAACTGGGAGGTTTCTGAAAATGCTACTATTACCACTCATACCACTAATAATGACTGCCAAGTGCTTTACATTTTTTTTAAAGATTTTTTTTGATGAGGACCATTTTTAAAGTCTTTATTGAATCTGTTACAATATTGTTTCTGTTCTTTTTTTTTTTTGGCCACAAGGCATGTGGGATCCTAGCTCCCCGACCAGGGATCGAACCCACAACCCCCGCATTGGAAGGCAAAGTCCCAACGACTGGACTGCCAAGGAAGTCCCCAAGTGCTTTAAATTTAAGGTATACTTTTTCCTCACAGCAGGTGCATAAGTACGTACAATCATCTCTATTTGCAAAGGAGGAAACTGAGGCTGAGAAATGTTGAGTGATTTGCCTTCTGTCAGGAAGGAGTTGATAAGTGGTAGAGGCTGCACTGCATTTGATCTCTACTCAGTCTGTCAGAATTCTGTCTAACAGAAAAGTGATATTTCAAGATGGTCATTAATGAAAGAATTACAATTGTTTAGCTTTTATGCACTGAATTTTAATCATAATATCTGGAGAGTCTTTCCAGAAGGCTGCTTTTTCCCTCTATTATCAAGGTCTTGGTAGCTCCAGTGCTGGCGATCATGGAAGGTATCTAAGTATAACTCACAGAAACTACAAAAATGTTTTGTATTTTACTGGAATCAACACATAAAACACTGGAGCAGGGACATATGTGATATGTATATTACATAAAGGAAAAGTATAAATTAGTGCTAGGGGCAGCATGGGTAGTGATTACATAATCCCTACCATTTTAGGCAGGCGAGGCCCTCTGGAATAGGTCTTATCTCAGAGCCTGACTGAATGATGGGCAGGAGATAGCTGGCAGAGGTGGGCAGGGGTGTTATTTTTGGCAGCAGCTAGGACTTGAAGGTGGGAGTTAGTAAAGGGCTTTGAAAAACATGTTTAAAAGAGCAAAAGGGATTAGTAGGGGTAGTTAATCACATCTGGAAAAGACAGGGAAAGTGTGAATTTTGCGTCTCCTAAATGAAACATTTTGAAGTAGAAGAAAGCTATTTTTTTTCTCTGATATTAATATGTGGGTGGGATTCTAGCATAAATGCCCCAAGAAGCACTAGATTCATGACACGGCAGATAGTTTATAGGACTTTAACTGGTTTAAGTACAGTTAAAAATAAAGATGGCCTGACCAGTTGTTGAGGGCTGGGCATGGGAGTGTAAATGGTAGAACTATTTTATGAATAAAAATAGTCATATTCAACTGTCCATAGAAAACAGAGCCTGAATCAAGGATTGAGAGGTGATGCTCTATTTGTGGGGTACAATTTTCAGGGTAGTGAAAGTGAGAAAGGGGGAAGTGACGTTGCTAAGGACGGGAAGCAACAGTAGGTGAAGTGTTACGTCGCTGGCTTCTGCTTTAGGATAAACCTAAAAGAGACAAAGACAGTGGCTTGCGAGGTGCCTCCACTTGGTCACCTGGTATCTCTGATCAGATGACTTGGTGAAAGTGCCTTAGAACAGTAGGTGGGAGGAAAAGAGGGAGACAGACTTTATCTGACTGATGTCTGCATCTCCTCTCTCTTCTTTCTTATTGGTCAAATTTCTTCCATTAAAACACCCACCCCAACCAACATACTTACCCATTAGACAGCTGCTCAGAACCTAGATTTTATACTCCTCAGTGTGCTGTTACATTAAAGTCTGGAAGTGGTGAGGAAAACCACAGATTCCAGGTTTGTGTCTGGTCAGATTGGTTGGCTCTAGACAAGGGATCACCAGAGCATAAGCTGAGTTGGATGGTTGTGACTGTGTCAGAGCAAGGGGCTGAGCCTCAGAAGAATCTGAGGAGGTGCAAAGAGATAACACATTTATTTCCGCTTATTATATGCCAAGCACTACACTAGAACTTTGCATGCCTTCAATCTATTACTATTCCCATTGTACAGTGAGGTATTCAAACATTAGAGAAGTAGTCTTGTCTTCAGATTTGAAATCAAGCAGTTCTTATTAACCTATTGGAGGGCAATTTGGTTTTTTTACCTTCTCTCCCCCTCCCCCTTCCCTTCTCTCCCCCTCCCCCTTCCCTTCTCTCCTTCCCCTCACCTCCCTCTCTTTCTCCCTCCCTCCCTTCCTTCTTTCCTTCCTTCCTTCCTTCCCTTCTTCTTTCCTTCCTTCCTCTCCCCATCTTTCTATCCTCCCTCCATCCCTCTTGAATCATAGAAGGTGAAGATAATACAGGAGAATGAACTAATTTAGCATGTTCCCTAAACATGATTTTGTTCAGTGAAAGCAACTGTCTGTGTGGAGTACTTCTGGAAGGAATGTGACATGCTACGATGCATCATGGAACCCACTTCTGGGTGCCTGGTTTACAACAAGGCTAAAGAAATGCTGCAGAGATCCTGCAGAAATCAATATTGTTTTTATGCCACTAAATATTCCCCCCATTCTCAAAGCTAAGAAAAGATACCTGGTTTCCCGGAAATATTCAAAGACTTCAATACATGACTTCCCAAAGCCTGTGTGGATTTGAAAGCACTGACTGTTTAAGGAAGCATTGACTGTGCTGTGTATCTGCATGATGCTGGGCTCTATATGAACAGAGCACCTTGACTTATAAAACATATTCAAAGCGGTGAGTTTAATATACAAGTGATAAAGCCTATGTATACTCCTCTATATTTCATGGATAGTATATAGCAGGTCTGGTATATAGCAAACTATAAACTGCATTTAGATTAGGAATCAGTGAAGAAGGAAGAGCACTTTCCCTCTGTTTATTTGAGATGAGTTCAGGATTCTTGATAGAAATGTAAATTTTAAACATTTTCAGTGACAGGAGGAAAGAAATTGATCAGCTGTGAGCTGGCACTTACTCCCAGCATTCAATCATGAGGCATGGAGGAAATCGGTATGAACTCACATATCAGAACCTATACTGTCTCAAGCCTTGACTCTTCTCTTTGTACAGTGAGCAGCCAACTATTTTGACCATTACTATGGAAAATCTGGGAGATGATAGCTTTGGAAACTCTGGAAAAAAATCAGGAAGAGGGCTTCCCTGGTGGCACAGTGGTTGAGAGTCCACCTGCCGATGCAGGGGACGCGGGTTCATGCCCCGGTCCAGGAAGATCCCACATGCCGCGGAGCGGCTGGGCCCGTGAGCCATGGCCGCTGAGCCTGCGCGTCCGGAGCCTGTGCTCCGCAACGGGAGAGGCCGCAGCAGTGAGAGGCCCGCGTACCGAAAAAAAAAAAAAAATTAAATCCTTCTTTACACTAAGGTCTATTTTGGGGTTTTCTATTCTATATCACTGATCTGTCAATCCTATGCCAGTTACATAATATTTTAATTTTATTACATAATTGTTGGAAGCAACCCTCTTTTTCTCTCATTTTTCACAATTGCATTTGTTACTATTTTTAAATTTTAATTCGGGCTGAAATATAGAGGAATTTTCTAAAGGCTTCTCTCAATAAAAATCTCATTGAAATGGTCAAATCTGTTAATTAATTTGGGAAAAAAATGACATTTTTCCCAATGATATTAATTTCTTGTAATATTGTATTATTGCCAGTGAATAGTGCTTGTGAAATAGTTTCTTTTTTTGAATTAATGGGCAGAAGACCTAAATAGACATTTCTCCAAAGAAGATATACAGACTGCCAGAAAACACATGAAAGAATGCTCAACTTCATTAATCATTAGAGAAATGCAAATCAAAACTACAATGAGATATCATCTCACACCAGTCAGAATGGCCATCATCAAAAAATCTAGAAACAATAAATGCTGGAGAGGGTGTGGAGAAAAGGGAACCCTCTTGCACTGTTGGTGGGAATGTAAATTGATACAGCCACTGTGGAGAACAGTATGGAGGTTCCTTAAAAAACTACAAATAGAACTACCATATGACCCAGCAATCCCACTACTGGGCATATACCCTGAGAAAACCATAATTCAAAAAGAGTCATGTACCAAAATGTTCATTGCTGCTCTATTTACAATAGCCCGGAGATGGAAACAACTGAAGTGTCCATCATCGGATGAATGGATAAAGAAGATGTGGCACATATATACAATGGAATATTACTCAGCCATAAAAAGAAACGAAATTGAGCTATTTGTAATGAGGTAGATAGACCTAGAGTCTGTCATACAGAGTGAAGTCAGAAAGAGAAAGACAAATACCGTATGCTAACACATATATATGGAATTTAAGAAAAAAAAATGTCATGAAGAACCTAGGGGTAAGACAGGAATAAAGACACAGACCTACTGGAGAACGGACTTGAGGATATGGGGAGGGGGAAGGGTAAGCTGTGAGAAAGCGAGAGAGAGGCATGGACATATATACACTACCAAACGTAAGGTAGATAGCTAGTGGGAAGCAGCCGCATAGCACAGGGAGATCAGCTCAGTGCTTTGTGACCGCCTGGAGGGGTGGGATAGGGAGGGTGGGAGGGAGGGAGACGTAAGAGGGAAGAGATATGGGAACATATGTATATGTATAACTGATTCACTTTGTTATAAAGCAGAAACTAACACACCATTGTAAAGCAATTACACTCCAATAAAGATGTAAAAAAAAAAAAAAAAGATCATCTTTGTACCTTCAAAATGATTAATTTTGTAAATGCACCAAAGGTATTTGAAAGGGAAATATTTGCATTGGTACAACCATGTCATTTTTATCTTTTGAATTTTCTATATTCCTATTTTAAGCTGTGGTATTATTTAAAAAATCTGAACATTTCAAGAAGCATATAGAATAGTACCATAAACATCCTTTTTTTTTTTTTTTTTTCCCCTAACACCCAGCTTCAATAACTACCAACTCACAGCTGGTTTTGTTTCATCCTTACCTCAATATGTAGCCCATTTCTGGATTCTTTTTAAGTAAATCCTAGACATTACAAAATGTTATTTATAATGATTTCAGTGTATATGTCTAAAACGTAGGACTCTGAAAACATATTAGTATTTCAACTAAATAAAACTAGCAATAATTATTCAATATCAAATATCCCCCAGTCAGTGTTCAAATTTCCAATTGCCTCATAATTTTTTCTTTTTTTTTTTAACAGTTTGCTGGATTCAAGCATTGTGACTGGATTTTGTGCTTCCCCCACTTATTTTAAGCTATACATTCCTCCTTCATATCTTGGTATTTTTTTCCCTCTCAATTTGTTTGTTGAAGAAATCAAATTGTTTGTTTATAGTTTCCCACAGTCTGTACTTTGCTGATTGCTTCCCTGTGGTCTGGTTTAAAATGTTTCTCTGTCCTCTATTTCCTGTGATTTGGTAATTAGATAGAAATGCTTGATCAGATTCAGGTTCAGTTTCTCTTTGCAAGCAGAACTGTTTCACTGGTGGTGGTAAGTTCTTCCATCAGAAGGCACACAGTGCCTGGTTGCTGCTTTCTGTGATGTTAGTGGTCTTTAATCATTGCCCAGCTCCATTCATTAGGAGTTGCAAAACAGTAATATTTTTACTTTATTCTACATATTTATTTTTAAAATTTTATTTACTATATTTTTATCTTATTTTATCTTTACTTATTAATTTACTTCTCATGTAAAGAAAATTTCCCTCATCATCTTTTTGGTTACTTTGAGGTAAAATTCATATAGAAAAAATGATAAATAGTTAAGTCTTTTCATTTATTTACTGTGTCACTATTTTTGGTCAATTTGAAATGTGAAAGGTTGAATGAGACTTTAATGTCTCTAAAGATGGTATTTCTATCCACTTTTTCTCAGTGATATATAGTGAATATTATCTCACTACACGTCTACTGAACTTACTTTTCAGTGAGTGCATTTTATTCCATAGTATGGATTTACTATGCTATGTCTTGCCAATCTGATATTGATGAACAAGTTGTTACTCTTGTAAATTACATGTTAATAAATAGGCTTGTGTAACCGTACCTGTGTGAGTGCTTCCTAAAAATGGAAATGCTTTCTAAGAGTATACATGTTTTAGATGTTTTTACGTGCTGACAACTTGTTTTCCAAAGCAGCAGTATTGCTGGTATTGCTTAAGTGTGAGTGTGCTTTTTACCTCATACTCTTGCCAATGCTAAATTATCCATTCTTTTAAAATGTTTGCCGATTTGATATGGAAAAATGGTGACTGATTATTGTTCAGTGTGCATTTTCCTGGTTAGTAGTGTGGTCAAAGATTTTTAAAATTTGCTTCATTGCATTTATATTTCTTTGAATCGTCAGTTGAATATCCTTTGCCTTTATGTTTTCATAGGTGTTTTATTATCAAGTTGGCTGAAATTTGGTTTGTGGCTACCCACCAAATGTAAGATTAACCTGAAAGTGTGATCAAGGATTTGGTTACTATAAGATAGCAGAGAGTTTGAAATTGGCATAATTTGGTAAGACCGTGAAGGGCAAATATTTTCTATAAGGGCATAGACTTATGTTTTGATGAACAACCAAAAGAAAGAAAAGGTTTCTTTTGTGAAAACTCAGGAGCCTTCCTTGGGGTACATAGAAATGTAGGTAATTTTCTCTTATTTCCCTTGAAATAAGAGAAATTTTCTCTTATTTCCCTTGAAAAAGACAGCACAAAAGAAGGTCATTCTGGCATATGTGGTTAGCACCAATATTTTCCATGGGTAAAAGTTCTGAATTTGAGGCTTTTAGCCCCATGGTCATTTCCTAGAATGTAGGAGTAGCAAAAGCATGGCATGTGTGCCAATACTGCTCTATCCTGCTCCCACGACAGACATCACTAGTCAATTCTGGCAGTCTTTCTTCTTGAACTTACATACATTATCATAGTTCTTTGTAACATACTTCCCTAGGCTCATCTTTAATCAATGTGCATAGACAATCAAAATGAAATTGACTTATGTCCCTGTCATATACCCAGGCTCATTAGAATTTAAGGTCCAATAGAGATGAATTTGTCTGATATGCTTCCCAGAGTTTACAAAAACACTTGGGACATACTAGACTCTCAATAAACATTTGTTGAATGAATGTACAAATAATCCCTTTAGACAGAAATTTTCCAAGGCAGGTTCACATATCCTTCACATTGACAACAGAATTTTAATTTTAATTCATGGGTTATCTATCACTGAGCATTTAACTTCCTAGTCATTAGTTCTGAGGTTGAGGGAAATCTTTGCTTTTGATGTTATTTGGATGTTGGGGGTTTGCTGTAACAGATTTTTTTTTTTTTACTTGAAAATAGAATTCTGTTGAATCATTGTGAACATAGCAATTACAGCAGAAGCATTAATGGGAAATGGCTGTATTTTCAAATACCTCCGTTGTCATCAGTATGATTAGTATCCTTTAGTTCCACTCCTTCTGAATTTACAATTTGACTTTAGATCAGACTTGACGGTAGGTATGACGGAGAATAAACTGAACTGGATGGTAAAACTTACAGCCCATTTGTCTAAGGTCAACATCTTTTCTGATTCCTGTGTGAATGTGGCGTGGGGAAATGTGCTTTCAAGCTGGCTTGAGCAAGGGACAAGCATGATATCTTTCTTTTTTATTTGTCACTGAAGCTTTGGGGCTGACACAAGATGGGGTGAATCAGGAATTATGGCAACTCAGTTTGAATTTGAATTGCTTGAAAATTGTAGCTCACTTCAAAATTCAGTAAGGTGGGAATAGCAGTTCAGGTATGTGACAGTGTCAGTTTCCTCCTAAGAAGCCCCGTTACACATGGCCACTTAGTCTATATCCTCAGCTTCATTAATTTTCCAGACTCCTTGGTTACTTTCCTCATCAATCTTATTTGAAAACTAATGATGTCTCAAACAATTCATTTTCAAATCATTTCTCACAATTGTATAGAAGTTTCTAGTTTACAAAGTGGAAAGTGCACTCATTTAATTCTCCTAGGTTAAGTATTTCTATTGTTATTTGGATGCCAAAAAAAAAAAAAATCAGAGCCAGGAAGGTAGTGCCCTTTGCCATATGATCACATGGCTGTTAAGTGACAAATCTGTGTTCTTTCCACTCCACATCGAATACACTTTCCGATAAACCACTTCTGCCTGAAACCACAGAACTGTGACTATTATTTTTAAATGGGGGTACACTATGAATATTGGAAGGGAAGTTTTTTATGGCCATTTAGAAATGAATGCAAAGACTACTGCAGGAGGTAGTTAGGTATTTCCCATATGGGGGCTTTATTTTTAAATATTGCATGAATAAGTGAATGCTTCTTGTGCTTTTTTTGTTGCTAACTTAGCCACTCCCCTCTTTGTGGAAGAATTCAGGGCTAAGATTGAAGCATCTCTTCCTTACAGCTGAGCTCAATTTGCAGTTCAGATCATTTCCTTGCTAGAAGTGAAAAAAGCACTCCAATAACTTGGTGACGGGAACTGTTTGACCAGGCATGCATAGTAATCGTTAGATTATTTATGCCTTCCATAACAGAATTTAATCCAAAGATTTTTACAATCCTCTGTCTTCCTAGTAATTAATCTATGAAATCAGGCAAGTATAAGTGCCTTGAATTGCTGAGAATGTGTAACGATTTTGCATTCCTTAGCCGTGGCATGATTATTTGAGTATGGATGAAGTCCAGTTGTACAGAGACTGAGGCTGTCAAATATACAGAAATTTGGATTTCCAAATGGTGATCATTTAACTTTTCAGGAACCTCTCCTGGCTGTGGAATGCCTTAAAGTCTTAAAGACTGGTTTTCATTACAAGATGGGAAATACCTTTATAAATATATTTAAGAACTGTTACAACCTTCAATTTGAAATTGGTGCTCAAGAGGCAAAGCCTGGGGATTGGGAAAATGTTTACTTTGGGCCTGAATAATCTGCCTGTCTATGGCAAGATGTAGTAGCATGTGTGGTTTTATAAAATCCAACTGATTCTCATTCTTTCTGAGAATTGGGTGAAGACTGTCGGGACACAGCGTTCTGGCCTGGAGAGTTTTCAAACCCTATGTGTGAAGACTCAGGTATCCTCTTATTCTGAGGAAATTCAGACGATTTAAAACAGGATAGCAGCCCTGATGATAGTATATGCTGGTGACAGTATCATAACTAAGACTAGCTAATCCTAGCAGAAAACTAAAAGGATCTGGGTACTTTTATT
This sequence comes from Tursiops truncatus, assembly GCF_011762595.2. Lineage (NCBI taxonomy): Eukaryota > Metazoa > Chordata > Mammalia > Artiodactyla > Delphinidae > Tursiops > Tursiops truncatus. The sequence goes on from NC_047050.1 coordinate 47,477,549, forward strand.
AACTGAAAATCAATCCTTTTGTGTGATTCAATTAAAAACATCAATAAAAATCTTATTTCAAAAGTCACAAGGAGAGTCTCTACCAATACAGCACATACCATAGATAGAAAACTGCTCAGCCCCTTCTGAATCGTTGCCTGTTTTAATAAGTATTCAGAAATTATACTCAGACTTCAAAAGAAATTGTAAGGAATTGTTAGCAGGTTTATTAATGTTTTATGTTTTATTAAAAGTTTGGGTGTACATTTCACAATGAGCAACATCAAAAATCAGACTTTCTGCCTGTAATTTTGCTTCCTCCTGTCTTTCTGCCTTTGGGATTCACTCTTTTCCTTTCATCAGCTGCCATTTTCAGCAGCATGCAGTAATTTCATGGCTCATTGCAGGCGCTGAAAACCTTTGAAACCACAAATGCTAACCTACCTGGCCTGCAGCCATTTAGGAAGAGATTAATTTAGCAAACAGAAGCAAAACACTTTCTACTTCTAGCCTGTGCATAATTTCACTTCTATCTATATTTATTTTACAGTGAGCAGCGTAATGACAATTTCAGTAATTGCAACTCTATAAAAATTTGCCTACCTAGCTTATCTCACTATCACAAGACTGTGAGTCAGTCAGATTAGAAAAAGTACAGCATGTGAAACAGCACTGGTTGCCTTCCAAAAATATGAGCCTTCTATAAAAACTCAAGTGATGCTTTGCACTTGTTTGTGTTCTTATCTATTGCGCAATGGTTTCTTCCTGATGTTTTGATTGGGACGGGTGCATTCCTCTTTAATTCATGGTGATTTATGGGGGCACGCTCCTTACAAACAGACCGATGTATTTGTATTTGGAAGACTAGAAGCACCAGCCCATTTCTGCAGACTTTGTTATAAATGGCTGTTATGTTGCTGTCGAGCAATTTGAACAGAAGAGAAAGTCCATCTGGGGCAAATTTTAAGCTATCATGCTTGGAAGGATTTCAAGGACTAAATTAGCCCACAAACTGTTAGCTAAAAATAAAAGTTTTATTGTTTCTTGTCTAACTTAAAAATCCCAACATCAAAATTAACACCAATTATACGTACTGTATATTTGTATGTATAGTTTCCCCTAAGGGATCATTTGTTGCTTCTTTTTATTCATTTTTGTAGTTATTACACACACACACACACACACACACACACACACACACACACACACACACACACACACAATTGTTTAGCGAATAATGAAACCATGGAGAAATAATGACTTAAGCAAAATAATGTTTAAGAATTAAGGGAAAACATAATGAAAGTTGGAGACAGCTAATATACCAGAAGAATCATTTACACTATTTAACCAGTAAGAAGCATCATGAAGGAATTAAATTCAAGGGGCGAAAAGAGAATTCAGTGTGAAGCTGTTGACATCAAGTCCTGTAGCTGGAGCTTATCGTTGAGGGATTTTTATATGTATGTAAAGGATAGGACAAGAATGTTGCATTGCTAAGTGATTCTTTTCTTAGATCAGCTACGGGGGGGCCTCTGTTGATAAGTGACTACAATGTATGTTGTATAAAGAGTAATTCAGAGATGGGAATCTAGGGTTGAGGGTTGCATATTATGGTTTGTTTTTTCCTCAAGAAGAAAGGGATTTGGTAGTCATTGAATGACCTTGAGGTGTGGGATGGTCTCCCCAGTCCTTTGATAAAAGATCATTGCCCACATCCTAGGCTGCAAAAACAATGCTGCCAGTAAAACAGGGCGATACAATGAAAGGGAGAAAAAGGAGAACAGCCAAGCAGTATTCATAAGGCCTTTCTGTTTGGGTGCTGTAGCTTTTCCATTTTATACATACCGTATTCCCAAGTAATAGCAATTGAACATAATTTTCTCTTCCTTTACTCAGATTTGAATATTCTGTACCCTATAAAGGAAATTCTATGGCATTGAACTTGTTTATGTGCTGTTTTTATATTAGCTAATTCATTTAAGCATACAGATACACAGACGGCAGTGGGATGACTGGCCAACCCCCGCAGATGTACACCTCCAATCTGCCATCCCAAAACATTCATAAAATACGTCAACACAGCCTGGAATTCTTCCATGGTTTATGTTATACTATTGGTGCTCATAGCATACTGGCAAAATATTCCATGTTGAAATTTGTGGTAGTAAAAGAGAAAAAGGAATTCTCTCCATGTTTTGAGGCTATTTGCAAAAGTATTCTATCAATATCCTTCACCTATAATAAGCACTTAAATCAACACAAATTGAACATGAAAACACACGCATGTGCCAGGGTGTTGTATAATAAATAGCTGTTCATTTCTTTAAACAATTGATGGTAATTACACTGTCTTAATGACCATTTTTAAAATGCAGTGCATCTTTCCAGTACTGTCCAAAGAATCATAATATTGTGTGATAGAATCAAAGTAATCACAGAAACATACTCATAACCAATATTAGTTCTTCTGCAGAAATATATTTCTTTTTTAAAAAAAATTATTTATTTATTTTTGGCTGCGTTGGGTCTTCGTTGCTGTGCGCGGGCTTTCTCTAGTTGTCGCGAGCGGGGGCTATTCTTCGTTGCAGCGCGGGCTTCTCATTGCTGTGGCTTCTCTTGTTGCAGAGCACGGGCTCTAGGTGCTTGGGCTTCAGTAGTTGTGGCACGCGGGCTCAGCAGTGTGGCTTGTGGGCTCTAGAGCGCAGGCTCAGTAGTTGTGGCACACGGGCTTAGTTGCTCTTCAGCATGTTGGATCTTCCCGGACTAGGGCTTGAACCCATGTTCCCTGCACTGGCAGGAGGATTCTTAACCACTGTACCACCAGGGAAGTCCCAGAAATATATTTCTAAAGCAAATAATAACTTTTGGTGAAGAGTGTTACTAGTATCATGTGACTACTAATAGTGAACATTTCACAGCCAGAAGTTGAGAATAAGAGCTTCTTTCTGGGGGAGATTGGTGAGTTAACATTTTCCCTTCCAAGGGTGGCTTTTGACTCCTCATAGAGTTGGAGGTTGCATCCCACTGAGCCCCAAATGGTGTCCAGAGGCCGTTCTTGGCCAGTCCCTCAGGACAGGCAGTGAAAGAACTGTTGCAGGTCCTCCAGAAGACTTAGGTCTTGGGAAGCTCCACTTTATGTCATTTTTCTTCTTTTATCCCCAAACTTTTGAAGATGACAAAATTTCAAGGGTCATTTTTGTTCATTCTCAAGCGTCTGATGGTAGAAAAATGAAAGAGGTAGTGTGGAGTAGTAGAAAGTCTCAGGAGGCAGCCTGATTGCAGAGGTTGTACTGATAATCACTAAACCATCCTGCTCCTCACAGGTGGGATTTCTCTTTGATTAACCATGCCTTTGGCTCCATTCTCTGCGTTGGCTTTTTAGTGCTTTAATTGTTTGTTTGTTGCTGTTGGGTTTTTTTGTTTGTTTGTTTGTTTTTGCGGTACGCGGGCCTCTCACTGTTGTGGCCTCTCCCATTGCGGAGCACAGGCTCCGGACGCGCAGGCTCAGTGGCCATGGCTCACAGGCCCAGCCGCTCCACGGCGCATGTGGGATCTTCCTGGACTGGGGCACGAACCCGCGTCCCCTGCATCGGCAGGCGGACTCTCAACCACTGTGCCACCAGGGAAGCCCTGTTGCTGTTGTTTTTTAATCTCATTTTTACTCCCAAATTTAAAACCACATTTGGGACGTATCTGAGTCTCCTTATCATACCCATGAAGTTATTCATGAGATTTCAGGTGTGCTTTTGCATGTTCTGGTGTTGGCATCATGAAGGCAGGCAAAGCACTCCTGATGGTTTTCCTCTGTTGCTGATCACAGTGGATTTGGGTAGTTGCAAAAGGACACGTTAATGAGACTTTGTGATTTAAAAAACAGGTTATATTACATATGTATTATTTATTACTGAACACTAGTCCTTAATTTACCTTCATATTTTAGTACCCTATAGTTTTATACAAAAGACTTTTACAAAGTAGGATATTTTAAAGTTTCTGATTTCAGATATTTCCCTTTCATAGTTCCAATGCGGCCACTGTAGATGCTGCCTCTTTTCTCTCCAGTGTCTTTGATTTTTCTGGATCACTCTCTGAATAGAATCTCTAGTAGATGCTGATTTCCTTCATTTAGCTCTTTTGGTAAGTTTCTATCCAAATTACAAGTATCACCTGTATTTATAGTTCTTATAGTCTGGGGTCTGATAAGCAATAGCTAGAAGAATGTTGCCATTTTAATAGATTTTTTTCACTCTTTTCAAGCTAATTATTTTTCCTCCATTTTTAAGGACCTCTTGAGTTTGGAATTGAAATAAAAAATTAGCCAATTCTTTTTCAACTTAAAATATTTCCAAGAATTGCTCAAATTGAGAAATTTTCTCTTTTTTTCCTGTTTGACTTAGAAAACTAAGGTAGAGTTGTTAACGTTTGCAAATTAAATCTTGGGCAATCTACTATAAAAGTCAAGTTTCCATTTTCCATAAGACAAAATTGTATTTCTTAGGCATGAGAAAAAAGAATGAATACGACAGAATATTTGAGGTAGCTCTTAGTCTAAAGAGAATCTCTCTTTTCAGCAATGAACTATGTGGATTTAGGCATTTGCTTTCTTAGGTCCAAACAAGAGCTACAGTGTCAGAATGTTTCCTCCTAATTATTCTTTCACAGGACATTTTTTCTCTCACCAAAAGACTCTTTTGGTCTAAGTCAGCAGAATTAACATCAGTGCCAAATTATTATAAGTTTCAGGCTTTTGGGGACACAGGTTATGCACTGTTTATAATTTTCCACATGGTTCCTAATTCTCCTTCTGCTACTACTGAATAGGTAACATTTATTATTTTACTAGAAGAATTTGTCTCCCATTGAGTAAATTTTTTGGACAGTACAAATTAAGGCAAACTATACTTAGAGTCTAAATAGTCTCTCCTCCTGTTAAGGGTATAAAATGAATACAATGAAAAAATTGCCCACTGTCACTCGGGCTTATTGAAATATTTGATTTCCTCTTTATTAATGTCTTTTATTGAATTTGATTGCCCACCTTTATTGGAATTGTGTTTCTGTTTTCATCTGGAACTATGTACCTTAATCAAAGTGTCGTATTATTTGAAGAACTGCATATAAAAACATTTTAATATATGTCGTTTTAGGTATTTTGTAGTAAGTTATTATAGTGGTCATACCAATTAAAGAACACTGAATGCACTGAATGTTCTTCATTTTTCTAAATACAAGTGTTGAATGTATAGGCAAACCAATGGAGGGTGTGTGTGTGTGTGTGTGTGTGTGTGTGTGTGTGTGCTACAGAAGAGGATTTCGATATATACAAAGTATAGCCAGAAAACAGTGAAAGTATTATTTAAGTTTCCAATTTGATTATTCAATAACAGTGTGACAATCAAGGAAAACCAGCCTTTGACTGAAGAAAACAAAACAAAACAAAAACAAAAACATGGCTAGTTTTAGGCTGGAGTATATTGTCAAGACCAAGTTGTAAACTTGTGAAAAACAAGAATTATAATGGAATTGCGGCTACAACCTTAAGTATAACGGTGTGAGTGTACTGCTATTATTTACTATGGTAACACACTAAAAGACAGCACTGTTTGGGCCATTATCCTCACTGCTCTCTTTTCAGTATAAATCATTATATTTATTATCTGTCTTCTTGTATAGGGGGTCATGAGAAAGGCCAATCAAAAGCTGAAGAAACCTACATTTCTAAAAGAAATTGGGCCTATTTCTAATTCTTTTTCTTTATCAAACACAAGGGAACAGAGACTTTTTTTGTGAAAAATTGTTTCATGTAAGATTAAAGTGCAGATTATTGGTGAGAAAATGACATTCACTTCTAGGCATCTTGTAGATCCCTGGGAGATATTGCCAGTTTCCCTCTGATATTTTTACCTTTCTTCCTTGGGGGATGTGTTTCCTGGCAGGTTTTGAGCAGTGGGCTCTGGAGCTTTTATTCTGTTCTTGGGACTTGTGTTATTATTGATTGATGACTAAAGCTATGGTCTTAGTGAAATAACTCCTTCTGAGTGAATTTACTTAAACGTCAGAAATAAGAGTCTTATGCAGATTTTCTTCCTTCCTTTGCAGAAATCTTACAAAATATACCTGTTTTCTCTTGCTTAAATAATTACTTAGCATATTAGCTAAAATACTTAGTCATATTTTATTTATAAAATTTCAGAAAAAGATGATCCGATTTCATTAATAATTTGATTGTATATTGCTTTTTGAATTTGTCCTCAGTCACATCAAGACCCAGGTCCCCACTGTGAACAAATGACTTTGCACAGAATGACAAGGTCTCTATATTCAACTCTCTGAAGGACAGTCAGGAGCCGGCAGCATCTGGATATAAGGTTTAGAGCACTGAGGTGCGTGGGAGATTGAAGGTTGAGAATGAATGGTGGCAATATCGTAGAAGACAGCTCAAGGGCCCCCTTTCTCTACTTCCAGGAGAAAGAAAAGTGAGTATAAAATACAGCTGAAATAATTTTGTCTGGATGGAAGCTGAATCTCACACCAAACTGCTTCTAACTCAAATAGGGTAGATAGGTGGGAGTGTGGAGATAACTTGTATAAGAAAAGAATGTTACTATTCACATAAGCAAGTACTCATGACTGAGAACCCCAGTGCAGTGGGCACCCTGGAGAAACAAATTTGGAGGTACCTTTCCCACCTAACTAAAAGCAGAGCTCCTTTCACATAAATGCAACATGCTACCACCTATGGCCAATTCATGAGTGCTGGCTAAGAATAAATTATGCCTATGACTTAGCTCATGTCCATGGATCCTGGGTCATGGACAAACAAGGAAAGAGTAAACAGGCCACATTGCAAAAAATAAGAGAGCAAATTTCACACCCTGCATCTCTTTTCTGTTAGTTTTTCTTGAGTGTACCTGTGCAGTAACAACTGTTTGCCATAGGTTAATGATGGGATTATCATTATCTAGCAAAGTTAATTTCCAGTGTTTCTATTTTATAGCCAAAAGATGCATCTTGGGATATAAATGAAAATGGGTACCTGGGACACAACCATGGCTGGTTTTGAAAACAAGGATGTAATCCTAGATGGGTTTGTGAGTATTTGCTGTGTGGCCCTGAGGATTCATCACTGGCATTTTTTCCTAGGAGGTTTGGAAGGTACCTGTAAGCAGTTGTCATGAAAGTGTTACGTGACATCACAACCCCATTTTCCTTGACTCAGAATGAAGGTCCATTACCAGATGGTCCAGCTCCCTTTTGATAGGTTGATCCGGATTATTTGAAATTTAAATACTGGTTGTCTAGAATGCCTTTAAACAATATCAGCACTTCGACCACATCCACAACCAATTGAATAAGAATCTCTGAGGGTGGAATCCAAGCCCTGACCCTCCCCTACCCACAAAGTAATGTGACTCCAGAGTCTGGGCCTGGCCACACTGCCATCTAGTCAGCCACCAACAAACAGAAGATCATAACTCTGCTACTGTGCTTTACCCCCTAGCTCCCAGCCACCACACACATTTGCAACAGTCTTTTCTCTCTGGGCCTCTGCATATATTATTCTTGTTTTCTCTAATGGTGGCTGCCTGCCATATGTACCCTCTCTCATCACCTTTATCCTTCATCCCTCACTCCCTTTCTCCCCAACGCTGCATGTGTATCTAACTCCCTACTCATTCTCAGGTCTCTCTTGTCTTCATGTCACTTCCTCAGTAAGCCTTCCAGAACATTCCACACACTGACACCCAAGCCTCGGTTACAAGTGTCCATAGAGTACAGTGCTTATCATCATTACATTGGCTTGAAATTGACTTTTACTTCTGTTCCTCCCAATGGGACTAGAAGCTCTAAATGAGTTTGAATGTCTTGCTCACCACTGTAATTATAACACCTGCCCAGTATTCTTGAAAATTCCCTGTGCTGTGATTTTCAGTAACCTATCTTGAGTCTTACGACACAGTGAGATCAAAATAGACATATTATGAACATTCACCACAAATACTTTTGTGAATTAGATGGCATTTTTAAATTGGGGCATTGTTATCATCATAGTTAACTTGAGTATTTCCTAGGTTCTAACAAGTGATTTGCACACAGTATCTCATTTAATCTCACAGTGATCCTATGAGGTAGGTTCTGTTTTTAGCCTCATTTCACAAATGTGGTAAACTAAATCTCAGAAATTAGGTAAATTGCTCAAGGCCACCCAGCTAGTAGGTGGTAGAGTTAGTACTTATACCCAGATCTGTGTGATACCCAAATGCATACTCTTAACCGTCACCAGGCTGTTACTATCTTGAGAAACAGGTGAAACTAGACTGTCTCTGCTTTTGACTTGCCAGAAGGTGTGCAGAGCAAGAACCCCAGGCTTTAGTGGCACCATGCCTGACCCATCAAGGTAAAGGGTTCCAGCAATTCCTCAGGTAAGTGAATTAATGCAGGTCCTGCCTAGAAGGAACTTGGCCTCCATGCTATGACTTTCCTTAAGAGTTTTCATTCACCTTGGGCCAATTTCCCATAGTCTTATGCAAGCCAGTCATGGGATTTCTCACTAAGGACTTTAGTTCGTGTCATCTGTGTTTGTGTAAATACAGTCAAAGTGCACAACACAGGATGGTAGCCTGCCTAGAAGTTAGGTGTCTCTCTTAGCCATTCAGTGATGGACAGTAAACTTCCAGTCAGTTGACAGTAGACCTCTGTAGAAGAGGATAAAGCATATGTGTCATCCTCCCTTTTTCCTAGAGACTAGCTCCACCGATGCTTTCCCATAATAAACATACCAGGATTTTCTTGATTTTATGTTAAATTAAACTTATAGTATGTTCTGTTTTCCCCAAGGAAAAAGTAATTTATTAAAATGTGTTTTGGAAATATGATGAGTCAATATTAATATTGATGACACAAGGTTATTATCACTTTGACAACATTGCTTAATTCAGCAAATATTCCTCAGCATAGTAAACATTAGCCACAAAGCCTGTGGTTAATACAAAGTAGGTAAATTGATTGACAGATAGAGTCTATAGATTCAGGACTCTATGAGTTTACAGATGAACAGTTTGTTGATAACTAGTGGTACGGTTGGGATGGGAACACTGATGTGATCTTTAACAGTTAAGTCAATTTTTTTAAATGTTACTTGATAAAATACCACTTCTGAACAGGCTTTCAGACAGACTTGCTAATTTGCTCAGGGGCTTTTCATTGCAGAAGAAAAAATGTGATGCTTAGCTTGAAAGCATTTGAAAAGACTGAATTTGCTTAACACACAGCCTTATTTATTAGAAGCTTGTGGCTAAAATAATATTTCAATGATATGATTCTACATGAATTTTAAAAGTATATTTTATTATGAAGGAAGCCCTTGACGAAGAGGGTTAAGAAAATGTTATTCTGGTCTATCTGTTGTTATCTGGAAGCATGTCAATAGTTATGTACTTCAAAAGAATTGATGGGAAATGTTTATCAGAGATAATGAAGTCAAATAGATTGTTTATGACAATATGGGGAATACATTTCTTGGCAAGGTTTTGAAGTATAGACATGAGGGTCATTCTCATGGCTGCTTTTGATGACATTCATCATTGTTGAGTGTCTAGGTTTTAAAATACAGTGTGTTTCTGTGTGGAGAGAATTGCTAGGTGTTTATATCGGCCTTGATGGCACATTCACGCACAAACGTAGCATCTGTGTTATTATTTTAATATGTGGTCATTTTCCTGCAATTTCCTCTTGCTTGTGCTTTATTTTTCTTCTTTATAAGGATTTCTTTTAGTGCCACAAGCAGATAGGCTTATTTGGATATCTTAACTCCATTTCCGTGTATTTATTTACAAATCTATGATTTAAAAGATTAGCATTCATTGACTGGTGCTTTTCAAACATCAAAACCGCTGTTAATTAGTCCAGTTAAATGGCAGGCAAGTATAAAGAAATTATACAGTTGAGATACCGTCTATTTGAATATTTTTAGTCCATCACTAAGTTTTTGCTATGATTTAATTTGGAAAAAAGCATAAACAAGATTTCAAAGAAGACAAACAGAATAACAAATCTGATTAGGAAGTACTACACTGGGAAGCATAATTATCATATATCTGTATATACACGTATATAAGAGTACTATATTCTTTAATATCTGTTTTCTGTGTTATTTTCTAATGTATGAAATAGTCATTTGTATAGTCTGTGAAAGAGCAAGATGGGTCACTGGAAAGTGGGTCAGCTGTGGAAAGCAGCCTTGAATTTATTCATTTCTGGATCAAAGCTTCTTATAGCAGTGATTTTTAAAAACATGGACGGTGACTGTTAATGGTAAGTTATAAATCATTCAAGTGGGGGGTAGCTGAGGTATTATTCTAAAAAACACACAACGCTATGGACAGCAGGTGATTTGTTGAATGTCATAGTCTGAGACTGGCAACAGGGCTGCAGAATGAGTCCACCGCATGGCTGTGAGCCATGGTGGCATCCCATTTCCTGTGCTCTATTCATTACAAGGAGATTCTTTAAGAAATCTCTGTCCACTGGAGCAGAAATATGTGGAATTTTGAAGTCCTGAGTTTGCACACGTCTTAGAAACCTTTAGAAATGCTGAGTTTCATGCTCTTTTTTTCTGCTCTGAACAGTAAAAATGGCCAAGAATCTTCTATGTATAAACACTCTACAAGATGGAATGAAGGATGCAAAGATGAAGAAGGAGGCTCTGAGACCTCATGGCCCTTATAACTTAGGGTGATCAGACGGGAACAACACAAGGCCGAGCACGCTGTGCACCATATCCAGAAAAGGGCAGGAGGGACACGTTTTTTTCTGGGGAAGTCAGGAAGGCTTTCCTAGCAAAGGTGTGAATAGGCTGAGGATAAAAGGATAGAGATGAACAATGGGGAAAGACATTCTGGAGATAAAGAAGATTCTAAGTAGAAATGTGAAGAGTGCAGATCTTGTTCAAGGAGGCGTTGGAAGTTGGTTCACCTAAAGGCATAGATGTAGTGGATTGGACATATGCACTTCACAGTTCTGCCTGGATATGCAGGTGCCATTTGTAAAACTGTGCTCGTCTCTAAAGCTTACAGTGAGTAGGTTGTTGTCTATGAAGCTGTCTCCTCAGAAGACACCTAGAAAATGTAAATGACATTGAGCCTATGTTGGAAATGGGCAGAATTCAGGAAATCTACCTAGAGCTTATGTTCATGAAGCAGAATAATTATTACTGACACTGATAATTCCTTTACAAGATATTCTTTAATTCTTAGGTATTGCCCAAATGGCTTCAGTAGTTGGTTCTTAGAAAGCCTTTCTTTAATAAGTTTTTGTCTTTTCTTTTTTTTGGCCAAAGCAGTGTAGTTAATTTTAGCACAAGTTATACTCCTATTACTCTTGCTTAAAATCATTAATTTTCTGTTGCTTATATGGCTATAATTCTTTACTATTTCTAACATTTGTCAGTTGTTCGGTCTCTGCCCCCAACTTAAGATATTAGGAACTTTCACCTTTTGCGTATTCATTTTGGCTGAGTGTTAATTAGAACTTTGCGTCTTCCTCCTGAGTCTTAGCAAATGGTAAATCGGAATATGTGAGAATAGTGGCAGTTGAATCCAGACAACTTTCAGCCATTTTGTCTACAGCTCACCCAGCATTCTGGATGATTTTCTGGTTGAAAACCCCTCACTATAAAAATAAAGGATGGGGCTTCCCTGGTGGCGCAGTGGTTGGGAGTCCTCCTGCCGATGCAGGGGACACGGGTTCGTGCCCCGGTCCGGGAAGATCCCACATGCCGCGGAGCGGCGGGGCCCGTGAGCCATGGCCGCTGAGCCTGCGCATCCGGAGCCTGTGCTCTGCAGTGGGAGAGACCACGGCAGTGAGAGGCCCGCATACCACAAAAATATATATATAAAAGAAAAGAAATAAAAATAAAGGATGTTGGTATCATTGGCACATAATCATTCTTTTTTCTCTTTACGTACAACTCATTTTCAATACCATGTTTGTGTGTCTCTGTGCGTATATGGACTGTGTCCTGTTTCCTCTGTGGGTTATCTACAGCAATATTTTCAAACATGACTGTATTTCTGTTCTTACCCAGAATACTCTCAGACTGGCTTCCTTCAGCTTTAATTGGTGAGTGTGGAAAAAATTTATTATTTTTTATTCTATACAGAGTTAGTAAGTATTACTATGTGTGAGGCACCGTGCTAAGCACTGAAGATACAAAGCTGATTTTCAGCCAGTGTGGGCATTATGTCCATGCTAGTTGTTAAAATCTTGCCCTGGGCACCCCACCTACCCCAGCCATTGTTTTAGCCATCTTGTACACCCCACTGGAATTCAGACTTTTCTATGGTCCAGCGACAAAAGATTAATACCAGGCACACAGCAGGAGTTCTCCAGGCCCCAGCTCTAGCACCTACGCCAGTTCTTAGCTCTGATGGGTTAGTGCCCATGACATACTGTCCATTAACGATTTTGTTTTTGTTTTTGTTTTGGCTTTGGCCACGCCAAGCAGCATGTGGGATCTTAGTTCCCTGACCAGGGATCGAACCCGTGCCCCCTACAGTGGGAGCACGGAGTCTTAAACAGTGGACCACCAGGGAAGTCCTGTTGACAATTCTGAATATCTCCCTGGACACACAAGCAAGTAGAACATGGTCTCTGACCTTAAATTGCTCATATTGTTAGAGGGGAAACAGATACACAGTTACCAAACAATGTGCTTTAAATATTTGTGTTTGTATACAAATCTATCTATCATCTATCTCTCCACAAGAAAAATTAAAAAAAAAAGAAAAGCCCCATTTAAAATAAACACCTTAGAAAGTTAATGATAAAAGATACTGTCTTGTTCTATCTATAGGCGTAATTAAAAACAGATGCTCTTGTCAACGCTATGTGGATGTTTTAACAATAAAAATAAAATACCACTCAGCTCCTTTTAAATACAGTAGGGCACAATTTTAACATATCTAACTTACATTCTGGTAACATATATCCCACAAGTAAATTACGTCACCCCAAATGGACAAACTGCTTCTGGTAAAAGCTGGATGTTACAAAGACTGTGGGCCCCTCCAACCCAGACACAAGTCCATTCATTTTAGTTTCTTAGTGGAAACCATTATCTGTCTTTGGAAAATGCTACTTAAATTACTGAATCCAATTAGCCCATGAATTTGGTAAATTCTTGCACGGGGGTGATGGTAGAGATTCACTCTTTCAATTTTTTTGAACTTAAAACTAAATTCAAAATGCCCCAGATGTCTTGATATTTTCTAATGCTTTGACGATAAATCAGATATATTTACAGAATAGGATTTCACTACAAAAACCTGTGTTCACTAAAGGTAAAGTCACCATGAACAGTTTTTTCATTACTCTATACTTTTATTAACAAAGAAATAAGTTCTAAAAAATCAGCTGATTTTCGGCATTAAGTACAAAACAAAAATAAAATTCCTAAGGATCCTTGATCAGGATACTTTCAGATCCAACTCCTACAGAATGAACTATAACAATATTACAGTTAGAGTTACTGTTTAACAGGTTGTTAAATCCCATTTAATCTTAAGAATTAACTTTTTATATTGCTGCAGGAAAGCAAATTGATTTGTTTCAGAAATATGTTTTAAGAAATAACGATTGAAAAATAGTGTTCCCTTCATCTTCAGTTAACTAGAAAATTAATGGAACCCAGACCTTTCATTCACTGACGTTCTGGATGTTCAAGGTTTAATACCTTATCATCAAAATGTTACCTTGCATTTATGTAAAATTTTAAATATCTAAGCATTCTTACAATCGTTTCTCATTCTATTTAAACCTCATCATTACCCTATGATATAGGCTTTGTTGGGACTGTTTCACAGATGAAAGAAAAACAGAAGTCCAGGGATGTAAATGGCCTTGCCCAAGATCTCAAGATCCAGGACCAGAATCCAAGGCTCTTGATTTGTGAGGCTTTTGGGGGGTAGGAGGTAGAGGGTGGGAGAGAAGAGTATTAGTTTCAGTTACTATATAAGGGTAAATGTCACTTTGAATAGTGCTGTTTGACTAAATTTCTTCCAACATTTTATAGACCAACTCTTAGGAATTTATACCAAAAATGTGAGAGTTAACCAAAAAGCACATGATAGTTAAAATAGTGATTACTATGCTATTGTCTAATACAAAAGAAGCACAGAATTGCCGTATCTTTACATTTATAAAGTTCTGGATCATTTTTGTGGGTTCCCTCTGGTGGCTACTTCTACAATAAGCTTAAATCACAAAAATCCATCCCAAGTCATCCTAAATACAGAAGATGCAAATGCACACATCTAGAAAAGCAGTGTAATTCACCATCATTAGAGGACCGGAGAGGAAAACAACCAGGTCCCTGAAGTACGTTTATGAGCCCCAGGTGAACGCCTATAAGACTCGAAAGGTGAGTTTTCTTCATTTAGAAACATTACAGTCCTAAATATAGTGGGCCGGACCAATGTGCTATGAGAAAACTACTTCATCTGATCCAACCAACATTTACTGAGGAGCTAAGGTGCAGCAGGCGCTGGGTTCCAGAGATACAAAGATGGAGTAGAAAGCAAATACAGTCCATTCAGTAATGTAGACATTTGTTTGGAAAGTAAAAGTCCTATGCTTGAAAAGCTAAGATTATTACCTTTTTAATTATTCAATCGTTTGCTTATAGTGTGATTTCTCAATATTTGTGAGTAGGAAAATGCCACACATGATTGTGACAATAACTTAATTCAATAATTTAGTTCCTTGGTTACAGTTTCTATAAAAGAATTCTTTTTGCTCCTAATCCTTCGATATTTTAAGAATTCGTGAAATGAACAAAATTTTTTGAGTTATTTTAAATGAAACTCTATACATCAGTTATTTCACAATTTCCAAAAATAGTTTAGACAGATCTTTTTAAAGTCTCATTCATTTTTCTTTCAAATTTCCCATCCTTTGGGAGCAATAATGAATATCATTAAGGATATCTGTGTGTGTGTGTGCGTGTGTGTGTGTGTGTGTGTGTGTGTGTGTGTGTGTATAGCAAGTAATTCAATGGTTTTAACTCTGAAGCTGGTGAGATCATGTCCTGTTTTCCTTCCGGCCTAAAGGTGCCCTTCATAGTCTTTCATTTTCATATTGACTTTACCCAGGACCTAGTTGGAGGTTCAATCAGTGAAATAAAATTACATTACAATTATTTCTACTTAGAGAAATATGACAGCTAGAATTTTTATGTTAATTAATCTTTGGTTTTTTATTATTGTGTGACTACCTATCATAAATTTCCTTGCAATTCAGTTTTAGTACATTCTATAAATTATTTTAGTTTATTCCAGCATTAACCTGACTTGCAAATGGTTAAATTTGCACTGAGTCTTTCATGCTCTAAAACCCAGTATGCTCTATATTAACATCAGAAGGAACCGTTTTGATATTCAGAAATAATTGTAATAGCAAGAATAAACCACAATTCACTGAATTCATGGTCAGATTATATTCTTGTTATCGTGTTAGATTCTATGTAAGTAAATTAGTACATCTTAAACATGATGAACTGTAATTCACAAACATACTGATATTTTCCTCGGACTCGGACTAAAGAACAAACAGGTCGCTGCTGTTCTTGTCGTGCATCCCACAGCCAAATGAGGAAGCTCCTGCTTCCTCACCTGCATACCCAGTTAAGCACCATCTGTTTCCTGTTTTAATGTGATATCTCACATAGTTTTTCCAAAGCTTTCACATCAGTGAGCACAATCCTAATAGACAGTTAATATGAATTAAGAAGCATGTTTTCACCAAAACTGTGTTCTATTTCTCTCTCTCTCTCTCTTATTTTCTGAAATACGTACCACTACACTGGTTGCACCAAACCCACTTCAGTAGCATGAAATTCCCAAGATTAATATAGGTTATTTACAGCGTATTGACCAGACTCTGGTGTCCAGGAGCTGGGGGATGGGCAGTGCAGAAGCATACATGCCTAACAAGGAAGCCGGAATTTTAATTCTGTGTGGAAGGAAGTATTTCCTACTGCATCGTGCCTCCTTCTCTAATAGTTGAATCGTCCCTGCTCCCACCCTCTCCATCCCTTACCATGTGAAATTATCAAAATTATGAGTATCTGAGCAACCCAGTCAACTGGGAATCTACTTACTGCACCACCGTTACTGGCTGTTACGGTTTTCATTAGTGACACGCTAACTGGCTGAGGCCAAATCAATCAGGTAACGATGTACACTTAGGTTTCCCATAAGTTATGGATAACTCATCTGTTTCCTCTTGGAAAAGGGGTTTGAGTCCCATGGAATCACTGAATAAAATGATGTGCAAAAGACACGAACCTTCAGTTGGATCCCAAGCAGCTTCACGCCTGCCACTCTTACAAGGATGTGTGCTACTGATGCTATTTACTGAGCTTCTCTAGGCAAGAAGTCCACCAGTTAAATGGTTATGGAGCCTTTTGAATATGAATTGTTTATGAATGTCAACCATGTTGCTTTTATGGAGGACATATGTTTCTCAAACTTTAGCATCAAAATAATCCAAAATGTTGGTGAAAACACACAACACTGGGTCCTACCTACCCTCTCCACCACCAGATTTCTGATTCAGTATTTCCATCATGGAACCCAATAATTTGTATTTGTAACAAGTTTCCAGAAGATGCTGCTGCTGCTGGTCTTAGGACCACACTTTAAGAACCACTGGTGTATTATGTAGAGCTCCAAGGATGGAGTTGGATTTGCCTGTATGTTAGACCTGGCTCTGCCCCTTAACAGCTGTGTGGCCTTGAAAAAGTTATTAACCTCTTGAAACTTCAGTTTGCTCAGCTGTAAAATGACGGTAATACCCAGTTCATGAAGTTGTAGTAAGATTAAATAAGAGGATACACGCAGAATGCTTAGGCCAGTGCCTGGGGAAAAAACAGCTATTCAGTAATGTCACTCCCATGCTCCGGATCTGTTTAGGGGAAAGAATGCAATGTGGGCCATTTTGGTATTTCTATATTTCACTGTACTAAGATCTGAAGGAGGGAGAGGAAACAGACAAGTAATGTGAGAATTTATAAAAATAGAGACTTCCCAAGAGTTAAATATAATTTAGTTTAAACACAAAGTAAATTATTTCTTTGATAGTGTGTAGCTCAGAAACTAGCTACTCTTTATCTTAGCCACTGGAATCCCATCCAAGAATTAATCCCATCCAAAAATAACTCAATGTTAGGTGTTAGGTTGATTTCCCCCTCTGCTTAATTCTGTGAATCTCTAGCCCTGAAATAATGTGTTTATTAAATACAAACCCATCTTCAGATTCACCTAGTAAAGTGTGTTAGTTGCAAATTAAAAATATAAAAATAATGTATATGTACTCATGTATACACACTATTGTAGTAGTTTTGATACTTATATTTGTATCAATAATTTTTTGTTTTCTCAATAACATCAAAACTCTTCATGAGTATGAATAATCGGGACTTTACTTCTAAAATAAATTCATAGAGTTAGAAGGAATCTTAGTGATTGATTTTCTAATATAAACCTTGAATAGGTCACGTCTTATAAAGTACAAAATGTTATGAAAATTCTTCTAACTGAATCATCTCTCTCCTTGATCTAATCTATTTTAGTGAGTACAGGCATCTTCATCACCATTTTACAGGTGAAGCCACTGAGGTATAAATGTACATGCTGTCTCATGTGATGCAAATAATTAGAGCCAAAAACAGAAGTAAAACCAAAATGTATTGAATCCAAGCAAATCTACCATTAGCATAATTACTTCTTGTGTGAAAAATGTATTCTGTAAAATTGTCAAGCAATAGCCTTTGGCTTCATTCAGTTACTTAGCAACCATTTACTGAGTACTTACTATGTGCTAATACAAGCACCAGATATGGAACTACCATCCCGCCAGTATGACATCAAGAATTACTTATTTCTTCCAGCCAATCTTTTCAGTTTTTCATTATTTATTTGCCTCACACGCAATCTGTACTTCCAAGTCAAAATTTGTGGCCACAACTGAAATTAGGATCATCTTCAAAAATAAAACCTACTGAAAAACCTACTTTAGAAAACCTACTTTAAAAGCTGTCTTGTGATCCTTCCTGAATAAAAACTGAGCCTTTATTCTATCAAAGTCTACACCCTTAAGTAAGAATATTTGCAAATATTGGACTGTAAGTAAATCTGTAGATATTTACATGCAGTTATTTCCAGAGTTTTAAAATGTGAGCCCTGGACAAGCTGATTTTTAAGATCCCTTCCATTTCTAATACTATGTTTCTAGGATTCAAAAGTATTCAGAATATAAATGTGTGTTGTGTTAGTTTACCACATATTTTGACCTTAATAAGTGTTCCAATTTATATTAAGCTTTACTGTCCATAATTCTTTTCAAAGGAATTGATACCAGAAGCTCTATGGCACTAAAATCTACAGATAAAGCTAACATTTTGAGAATGTCATATAAAAGGTCATATATATGGTATAAAACCTTTCATGTCTGACTACTTTTACACAGCAAAATAATTCTGATATTCATCCATGTTGTTGCATGTGTTAGTCATCTGTTGCTTTTTATTGCTGAGTAGTATTCTGTTGTATGGATGTAGCACAATACTTTTATCCATTCTTCAGTTGATGGACTTCTGGGTTATTTCCAGTTTGGGATATTGTGAAAAAGCTTTTATGAATATTTACACAGGCGTCTTTGTGTGCACAAATGTTTCCATTTATCTGGGGTAAACACCTACAAGTGGGATTATTGGCTCATATGGTAAGTGTATGTATAAATTTATAAGAAAGTTTTCTAAAGAGCTGTACCATTCATTTTCCCACCTGCAATGGAGAAGTGAGCATAAAGAACAAAATTTGACATTATCGAATTGCACTTCTAGCTATATAATCATATGTATTTATATAGTATTTAATCACACTAAATGTGTATGTGGATCCTATTCATTGTATTATCATACCATGAATATATGAATATATTTCAGTTGTCCTTTTCCACTGCCTACATTTAGAGATTTTTTTTTCTAATTATTTCTGTGCCCTTACACCCAGGGTGAATATTTTTAGTAAGGCAATATCTTGTTACCATGATTAATTAAAGATAAACTATTAATTGAACTATCTGTGCATGTCAAGGATGACAGGCAGAGGGTGGACCAAGGAGCCTCCTGTCAAAGAGCCAAGGCCAAGAAGACTGGGAATGTGTCTTTCCCAAAGTCACAACATGTGAACATAAGAAAGCAAGGAGTTCTGGCCAGGGTTGGACAAGTCTTGTGCATAAAATGGTCATCAGAACTAGAGGCTTGAATTGAAAATTGGCAACGAAGTTTTAATGCCAAAGAGAAGTCAAAGAACCCGGGGGAAATGAAGGCCAGGGGTACTGGTGAGCGGTATGTACAATATGCAATGGCTGGGGAAATTCTGGAAATAGAAGAGACTGAAACCCTCAATTCAGTTTCTTCACATTCTTTGCATACTTGTATATAGTTGGTCAAGGTAATTCAAGGACGGCAAGTAGAAAAGAGATATTTCCAACATTTAAAGGTTTGGTGTGTTTTCCACTCCAAGGTGTATTGCATAAATTAATTTAGCTTAGAAGTGAGTTTCACAAACCACCCAAAGTCCCTATGTCCACACAAATCAGTAGTTTATTCATCACTCTCAACCTGTAAATCTCATAAAGATAGAACGTGATGCTTTGTGAAAATAGTTCCTACACAAAATTTGGGTCACAGTGGTTTTACAAATTTGGCAGTTCAAGGTTTCAGGACATACCCCTTACCCTTGTTAAAAATCTTTGGTAAGCAACTCCTTTTCCTTGTTAAATATTAATTTCAAGTTCCAACTTCTAGGTGGCCAATACAGAAGCAACAGGCTGACATGCCCTGGGAATAGAAAGCATCAAGGATGCAAGTGGAGATGAGAGGTGTGCTTGTGGCCACCTCCTCTAATAAGGCACCCTTTTGATCCCTGTGCTATGCCCACTTAACTTCTACCCATGACTCAGATACCTATCCTGCTCAGGCTCAGAGGTAGGAGAAAGCCAAAAACGTGGCAACTAAGCATACCTGGGCCAGTGAGATCCACCCAGATGACCCCAATACACTAATCTGTGTACCTAGTTCTCTCTCATCGATTGATATTTCTGTGCTTGAGTTGGTTTCTGCATAAGACCCTGATTTTTCAAAAACTGGGGGTCCTTTACTGACACTCTCCCTGCTGATAACAGGGAAAATCATATACTTACTGTGGTTGGGTCCCTCACGTATTTCCAAGTGTTGAGTTCTCATTGGCTGCCACTTTCTAGAGCCCCCCTGACTCTCCTAAATCCATGGTCCTCTGAAATTCTAATACACAGAATTCTCTGATTACTACTGCCTGTTCTCTGGGTTCCCTAAATAGCCTTCTGTACGAGCTGTCCTGATGGACCTTTACTGCTTTATATTGGCCAGTCCTAGTAGGTCTGGCAATCTACACCATAGATCAGCCATCCACACCATATCTTGTTCCAGTGACAGCTGAGTTACTATACTAACAAAAGGAGGGATGTGTATGATTGTCTGAGTGTGAATGTGCATATGTGTTTTGGGAGGGAGGATGTGTGAGATGAGTGGGGAAGAGAAAAGGCATAGAAAATGCAATTTTAGAGGTACAGAAAGAGATTGGGAGAAGGAAAGAAAGCAAGAGCACCTTCAATGATGGTATATAATAGATGCTCAATAAATGAATAGATAAATGATAAAAGCAAACAAAACAAAACAAAACCAAAAAGGGAATGGAAAGAAGCAGAAGAGGTCTTCATAAAAACCTATAGAGAAATGGACAAAGATGAGTAGGAGCCCGAAAAAAAAAGAGAAAACCAAAGAAATGATGTAAACGACAAGCATTGAACTATAGAGATGGGCTCCCTAAGACAACAGTAATTACTAAAATAATATTTGAAATCAATCTATAATTTTCCTGTCACTAATTTATACAATTCTGTTTTATTCTTAACCAGAACATAAGCTGACTTCTACTAGAGATGTTAACTCTCTACCAAGCGTAAATACTTCTTAACTAAAGTCAAAGGTAAGTGATTATTTCTTTCTAATGTATAATTTATCTGCTTTTTAATGTTTCTGCCTGATTTGGGGAGAAGGAGATAAAAAATATATGAGACAAAATGGCTCTTCTTTTGTTTCACAGAACAGATGTTAATGTGATTTTCACCTTAGTTTGAAAGCTGGAGAAATTTCCATTTCATTTCCTCTTTGGGATGACCTTGTCATTAAAAAGAAAGAAAGCACTTAAGGTAGTAAGGGATTGTTGTACAATGTGCCTAGCCTTGGGAACAGTTCCCTTAAGTTCTACCCACTGGGGCAAAGCTGTCTCTTCCTTCAGAACATACAAAAGTGACACCTGAAAGACTAAAGGTGTCGCTGTCATTAGGACATTTCCTGTGTTTTCCTTGACTTCTACCTCACATACATTCCAGTAGAAGACACATCAATTCTGGTTAGAATTTCCCCAACTGAAAGCCCAGGCCAGTGTGTACAATTCATGTTGTGTCTTCCTGTTTCACACATCATCTCCAATAATAAAGACCCTAGAATCAGAATTTAGCTGGTGATTTTCTTGATGAAGTGCAAGAGAGGCAAAAGAGAGATCTTCCTCTGGTGGCATCAAGATGCTTATTGTTAACGTGATTTTGTCAGTCAGCTACAACCTGCAAGCGTCCGTGTGCCATAAGAGGATGCCAACCTGCCTTTTCTGTAGTTACACTCTCCCGTGTGTGGCTTAAAGGGGGAGGAGATGATGGCAGCTCATCTGGAGTCACTTTCCTAGCCATCATGAAGCTGCAGCAGGTTGGCAGTAATGCGCTACAAATAAAGACCTCTACCCATAAGTAATTGTTAGCCTCAGTGAGGTAGCATGTTTCAGCCACAGATTTTCCCTTTATGAGCAGTTCTCACCTCACTCCTCTGGAGAATGTGATGCGCAAGAAGAATGAAGTCAATGAAAATCTGAAAGTGATTCAAGAGCTCTAGTTCCCGGTTTGCTGAGCCCATAACTGCATTTAATTTCCCAGGGTTTTTTCCTGGTCGTGAAGGGGAAATACTAAAGATATGGGTTAGAAACTGGAGGGAGGGGAGCAGAAGTGTTTTCACTTGTTGTTAATAAGAGATGAGGATGAATAGAGAACTGATGTATACTGTAGAGGAGTACAATTCTACTTCTTCCTTTTTCCTTGCTATTGAATGGAATGCAAATATAATGGCAGGAACGAAAGCGGCTATCTCAAAACATGAGATGAAAGCCATGTGCTGGGTATGCTGAGCAACTAGATGGGAGGGACCTGGGTCTGCAAAATGAGATGACCATATCAGCCCTCAACTGTTTAAACTCAGGTTGTTACATGAAATAATAAACTTTTATCTTGTTCAAGTCATATTTTGGGGTTCCTTTTTAACAGAAATAATTATCCTAATTGATGCATAGTTTCTTCTACTGGGACATCCATCTTTCAAGGTCTCAATGCTAATTCTCTAAAACATTTATTGTCTTTTCAGTTTCAAGGAATGTTGTTATTCCAAGTACCCTGCCCATTTTGGCCCATTTCTTCTTTACAGTTCACTGGACTCTCCCCTCAAATGTCAGCTTCTCTGCAAGGCCTCCTCTGAATTCCTAAGAGTTTGTTGTAACTGTTATCATATCACCACTAGAGTAGGGGCAGGATTATCACTATAGACTTGCATGTGTGTCACTACCCTTGTATTCCCTGCATGCACAGAGTCTGGCCCCTGGTAGGCACCAAACAAAGACAAAGTCTTGTTAAATAAGTGAGTTCTCCAAGTTCCAATGAACTTACCTTTCTCTGAATTCTCATGTCCTCCAAGTTTCTCTACTACAAAATTTAGCACATTTGAAGATGTACCATGTTGTAAGGCTTTCTAAAAATGTTGGTTATTTATTATACACCCCAGAGAATATAAATAAAGCAGACAGCTTGCAGTCATAGCCAGCCTGTCCCCAAGGGAT
Organism: Tursiops truncatus; assembly: GCF_011762595.2. Lineage (NCBI taxonomy): Eukaryota > Metazoa > Chordata > Mammalia > Artiodactyla > Delphinidae > Tursiops > Tursiops truncatus. The sequence goes on from NC_047050.1 coordinate 47,500,570, forward strand.
CAAAGGTAAAATTAAGGACTACCCTCCACAATCACTATGTCACAGTCACCTTAAACTGGAAAGCCAATATCATTTCAAGGGCCTGCTTTATAGGGAATATCGGTTGTCTTTATCACAACTAATTCATTCACTGAACAAATAGTGTCGAGCATCTAATATATACCATACACACTATTTTCAGTGCTGAGAATCCATTTGAGAACAAAACAAAGATCTTTGCCCTCATGGAGCTTTATATCCTAGACAGAAATTGTTTTATGAATTTAGCTTCTTTTAATAAAAGCATATATATTTTATTTGAACAATTTAAAATAGCAAGAAATAGGATTCATTATCTTTGTACACGAGGAGATTTCATAAGCTATGCATTTGGTCACATAGGTAATGTCAAAGCATGATGTAAAAGGTAAAGCTTTGTGTAGGCCTAAGGACTCAAACTATTAAATATATGATTTTATAAGGCACATCATTTAAAGGTAGACAAGAGACTGGCAAATACAGGAAGATCATCTCGCACTTTGGACTCTATCATCTGAAACTAGTATATTTCAGTTGATAACTTACAAAAATCTCATGAATGGGGTTTAGAATTAAGACACTGCATAACTTCCAGTGTGCCCTAATATTAATTCACATTTGAGAAAATGGTTTAGGTCCTCCTCCAACATGCCATACAAGACCAACACTTATTCACTTTATTATTCTGATAAAAAAAACATAACTTTAATTATAAAAGAAATGATTTTAAGAAAATTACATAACATGCTGTCTTAAAGCCCAGAGATAAACCCACGTACATATGGTCACCTTATCTTTGATAAAGGAGGCAGGAATGTACAGTGGAGAAAGGACAGCCTCTTCAATAAGTGGTGCTGGGAAAACTGGACAGGGACATGTAAACGTATGAGATTAGATCACTCCCTAACACCATACACAACAATAAGCTCAAAATGGATTAAAGACCTAAATGTAAGGCCAGAAACTATCAAACTCTTAGAGGAAAACATAGGCAGAACACTCTATGACATAAATCACAGCAAGATCCTTTTTGACCCACCTCCTAGAGAAATGGAAATAAAAACAAAAATAAACAAATGGGACCTAATGAAACTTCAAAGCTTTTGCACAGCAAAGGAAACCATAAACAAGACCAAAAGACAACCCTCAGAATGGGAGAAAATATTTGCAAATGAAGCAACTGACAAAGGGTTAATCTCCAAACTTTACAAGCAGCACATGCAGCTCAATAACAAAAAAACAAACAACCCAATCCAAAAATGGGCAGAAGACCTAAATAGATACTTCTCCAAAGAAGATATACAGACTGCCAGAAAACACATGAAAGAATGCTCAACATCAACATCACTAATCATTAGAGAAATGCAAATCAAAACTACGATGAGCTATCATCTCACACCAGTCAGAATGGCCATCATCAAAAAATCTACAAACAATAAATGCTGGAGAGGGTGTGGAGAAAAGGAAACCCTCTTGCACTGTTGGTGGGAACGTAAATTGATACAGCCACTGTGGAGAACAGTATGGAGCTTCCTTAAAAAACTACAAATAGAACTACCATATGACCCAGCAATCCCACTACTGGGCATATATCCTGAGAAAACCATAATTCAAAAAGAGTCATGTACCAAAATGTTCATTGCAGCTCTATTTACAATAGCCCAGAGATGGAAACAACTGAAGTGTCCATCATCGGATGAATGGATAAAGAAGATGTGGCACATGTATACAATGGAATATTACTCAGCCATAAAAAGAAACGAAATTGAGCTATTTGTAATGAAGTGGATAGACCTAGAGTCTGTCATACAGAGTGAAGTAAGTCAGAAAGAGAGAGACAAATACCGTATGCTAACACATATATATGGAATTTAAGAAAAAAAAATGTCATGAAGAACCTGGGGTAAGACAGGAATAAAGACTAGAGAATGGACTTGAGGATATGGGGAGGGGGATGGGTAAGCTGTGACAAAGCGAGAGAGAGGCCTGGACATATATACACTACGAAACGTAAGGTAGATAGCTAGTGGGAAGCAGCCGCATAGCACAGGGAGATCAGCTCGGTGCTTTGTGACCACCTAGAGGGGTGGGATAGGGAGGGTGGGAGGGAAGGAGACGCAAGAGGGAAGAGATATGGGAACATATGTATATATTTAACCGATTCATTTTGTTGTAAAGCAGAAACTAACACACCATTGTAAAGCAATTATACTCCAATACAGATGTTAAAAAAAAATAGTAACATTATGCTGTCTTAGAAATATGTCCACTTCTAAGGCATTAATAGGTTAATGTGAAATTGTAAAAAAGGGTTAAATAATTTATCCACAATGAATTTTATATTTAAAAGGCAGAAATTGTGAGAAATGGTTTTAAGCTTCCTATTGTCTATCATTTTACAAATAAATACATCTAGGAAGATTAATAATATAATGTTTTTAAAGGAGAAAAACCTAGAATCTCTCTTTTTATAAGCATGTCTGATATGAGTAACTAAATATCAATTTCCTCTAGATGCATTTTTCCATAGAACAAATCACTTTTTTCCAGCAGAATACCTCTTATAGCAGTCACATAATGAAAGTGTTTCCCAATAGATATCCATCTCTGAGAGCAGATTTTATTTCTCTGCCTGATTTCCAAAAATGCAATCTGATTTCATGAGGATGTAGGCCAGTGGACCAATAAATGACTGTTGTAAGCATGTATCAAGAAATAGTCACAACTTGTGATGCAAAATCTGCCTTGTACTTCTTATTTCTTTCCATCCGAGAGTTGTAATTCCAATACCATGCCATGTACATGGATTGAGTGCAAAGATCAGCCCCAGGCAGGTTTAAATAAAACATTGACATTTTGAAAAATGATCCAAGTGTTTCCTTTTTTCACCTTCTATGTTTTTTTACTTTGCTATTTCAGGTAGTATCAAGAAGGAAATGCCTTTGTTGGGCTGTGTCTCTAATCACTGAGCAGATTTCATATTCTCCAGGGTATAGCAGTGTAATGACAATTTGTAAACCATGAAAGATAAAGTTGCAGAATTGGGGAAAGTTGGTTTTTACTTCATCATACTGTCTTCTTTCACTGGAAACTGAACCTGGGAAACCAATCGTGTGCTCATGGGCTGAAGCATTATAGTCCCCACATATATAACATATCAGCCATTATTGAAGTTAATTTCAAGACATACAATTAAAGACCATGATTTCCTTTTATTCCAACTTTCTAATTTTATTAAGATTTTATTATGACTGTTTTGATAGTACATACATATTTTACAGCACACCTCCTTATTCTTAAGAGGTAAGCAAATTTCCTGTGACACTGTATTAGCAGGGACTGTCTCCTTGTCAAGGAACTGGTAGATGGGGTAGCATATTCCCAGAGACTACAGCTACTGCCTCTGACCTGAAAACAGATATGTTGGATTTAGTTTGTTGGGCATAAGTTAATTATCAAGTTTCATCATATAAATTGTCTTCAAAGAGAAAAGGCAGCAGGATGGCTCATTACTGCAGAGTTCCTTGCTCGACTTCATAGAAGCCCTTTTTCTGTGATGCCAAGAGCCACAGCTTCTGATGGAGACTTTAATTCATGGTGATACTGCAGTGCAGTTCATTTCAGGATCTCTATTGTTGTGTTGCTAACAGTTCATTCTTTTCAGTAATGGGAATGGCTCTGCTCTATAGGAGGTTAAACATACAGTACCCTAGTGGTTTGTATGATTTCGGACTTCAGAATAGTTCCTGGCACACAGATGATGGGAAAGAAGCTGTCATTTTTTTTCCCCAGCAAGCAACAGCACCTTGTGTAGAGTTTTCCCCAAAATGCTTTATGAGATGAAGGCTAATCACACACATATACGTGCGTACACACGACTGGAATAAAAAATATATATACAAAAGATTCCAGGCTTGTTTCACATTGAAGAAATCAAATCATCAGTACAGCTAATCATCGAGTTCCTCTGTAAGTATTCCTTCAGGAGGGGATTTTCATGTAAAAGTTTCATGCTTGTTTGTTTAAAGCTTTAGGATAAATTTGCAGGCGATGAGAGCAACCTTCACTCTGATAAAAGAACAGGCCAAGTTACTGATTGGAGAAAATTACATGAAGTTTTTTAATCAAAGTCTCTGTGGTCTACTGTCTGATTTTCTAGGCCAGATGTCAAATGTTTTTCACTGATGTCTATGTTGAAGTAATCACTAAACCAATTCCAAGAAAGAGTGAGTGAGACGGTAATAATGTTTCATTTCAGTATTACATAAGGTCTCTTTCCCAGCCATGAACAAAGTAACAGGACCTCTCTGATTCAGTATAATTACACAAACTGTTACTTTGAATTTTTAGATAGTTTCATCTCTTCAGATTATGTGACTTTTTTATGAATATGTGAATACGGCATGTATCTAGATGCTTTCAGTTAAAATGTGAAACAACCTACAATTACCAATTTGTTGATACTTTCAAGATTTACATTTAATTTAAAATGTAATTAAGCATTTATTATTTAATCTATTTTGTGCAGTTTTTTTTTGGTTTTTTTGCAACAATAATAATCGTTAAAAAACAAAACAAACAAAACCTAGCGTTCACTAGAAAAGCAAATCGTCTGCTGTTTGACATGCCAGGAAAATTGGTTGCTAATTTGATATATGCTGTGATTTTTTTTTTTTTTTGAATCAGCAAAGCAATCTGGATGGGACAGAGAAATTAGAACAAAATAAAGTTGTAAATTTCTGATTCAGAGTTTTATGAAGTTACAAATGAACATATATTACTGTTTTCTATGTTTTTCATTGGCACAGATCTCCTTTTTCCGGAAACAGTAATATCATAGAAGACAGTTTTATTTAGGAGGACAAATACTTCCTCAAATTTATTTGATATCAATATTAGGATATTTTCAAAATGCCTGAAAGAATGCAACATGTCCCCCCACTGTCAGGTAAAACTCAGTCTGAAGAAATTCCATTGGCACTAGCCTCTCTGCTGTGGCACCTGGTTTCATTCCTAGAACTTCCCAACTCCTCCTTCTGTCCGTCACATTGTTAGCCTAAGAGAACTAAAATACCTAGAGACAACAGATACTTTAAGGTCTCTTCTAAGTAGGAATTTCTTTGAAAACCAAAAGGACAAGGCAAAAATATCTTAGGAAAATGTAACTGATATTAAAAACAATATTGGCAGCAGTGGATGGGACCTAAGAAGGACTCCTCCCAACTAAAATGCACGAGGACCAGTAAAACAGCACCCTCTTCCCAACAATGTGGTCAAAACATGCCTACCACAAATGGCCACCTATCAACTAAGCCATGTATTTATCATGGACAAATCATGGGCTTTCTCCTGAGGTTATTTTGATGAATGAAAAATTTCCCATTTCACTTGTTTAATTTCATGTCTTCATTTTCTATTACACTGTTGGGAAGACCTTGGTTTTTAGTCATCAGTTCCAGTTATTTATGGCTGCATAACAGGTCACCCTAAATTTTAGTGAGTGAAAAGAGCAACAATTACTTTATTATTATCTCTCACAGTTCTGGAGGTTGACTGTGTTCAGCAGGACGGTTCCTGATTGGAGCCTGGGATGGGAGTCATTTCAAAGGCTTTGTCAGTTGCATGTCTGGGGGTTGATGCTACTGACGTGAGACTTTAGCTAGGACTGTCATGGCCTCTCCACGTGACTGGGGTTTTCTCACATCAGACAGGAAGTAGAAGCTCCCAGTTTCTTAAGCTCCAGGCTAGGACAGGTACAGAGTCACTTTTATACTCTATTCATGAAACATGAAATTCAGAGCCTAAATTTAAGAAGAGGGGACATAAACCCCACTGTTTAATGAGAAGAGCGTCAAAGAATTTTGGACCAGTTATGAAAAACACTTCATTATCTTTTCACCCTTGGTACATAATATATTGTTAAACATTTAATGTATGGTGATGTCTGAATACATTAAAGAAGTTAAAGCAAAAGATAATGAGGGTCTAAATTAGGTCAGAATCAATGTCAGTATATAAAAGGAGAGAGGTACGAGAGACTTGTAGAGAGAAAAACAGAACAAAGAGGAGGCTCTAAACTATACCCAAAGTCACTGGCCTACATAACTTAGATAATGAGGGTGCCATTATCTTTAACAGACTGAGGTTTCAGAAAACACCTGGACATTAGAATCACTCAGAAGTAGGTTTGAATCTCTGCTCCACCACCAACCACATGCACGCCAACTCCCATTTCTGAGCCTCAGTTAAATAATATCTATAAGTGAGGATAGTAACAGTTAACTTCTAAAGTTGCCGGGAAGATTAGAAGTCATACCTGGTTACTACTAAAGACACAATAAGTGATAGCAATACATACAGTCCAACAATTCAAAGAAAATGACTAATGAATTTCTTAGTATATATAAATGTCCTTTAAATAGTGGTTTTTCATTAAACTGTCATGACTCAGTATTTTTATTTTGTGTTATTTTAATTGATTAAATCAGTCTCCAGCAGTCTGTGAAGAAGCTTGATCCTCCAATTTCACTGAGGATATAGGCTACATTCTGTACATTGAATCAAATATTTGGCTCGAATTCCATATATCAGTTGTGAATTGCTGACGGTCTCTAAACCTGATCCATTTGGAAATCTGCTAAAATTCCTTACAAATATTCACCACCCTAAAAATTCTGCATCTGTTTTGCTCTGTCTCATGATTTTGAATATTAATAATTATGCTTAACAGGAATGTTCTTTGTTTCTTAGCATATTTAGTGAGAGCATATCTAGAAGACCAATGCTTATGAAACAGAAATACTTAATTTATTAACTTTTTGAGAGGAGTTATATTCCAAAGTTTTAAAGTAAAGACATAATATTTTTACTGTATGAGAAGATTTTTGCATGGTCTTTCCTTCTCCACCTCTCTTAGACATATTCTCATGCAGAAAAAGGGAGGGACAATTGGTAGAACTTATTCAAGAATTTCAGCAACTCAGAAAGAGCTTGTTCATATGCACAAATCTTATACTTATTTATTTACTACCCAAAATAGACAATTTGGGTGAATATTAATATATGCAAACTAAATCCACTGTCAACTCAGGTTTTTAAAAAACTATAATAGTCATTTTGGAAAGAAAGGGGCAATGAATTCCATGGCCTTTTTATAGAGCTACTGACTGCCTTAGAGAGTATATAGAAACCATTATCCTTGCCATATTGCAGGTTACTTTTTCAACTTAAAAATAAAATCTATAGACCATGTTGAATAATCTCTCTTGCAAGACCATCATCCTAACTGCATTGAAACACTGAGATAAGATATTCAATGGGTGTGAATGCTCTTTACTTATCATTGAGCTTAAAAAAAGGCTCATGTAACTAGATTCACATTTTATGCTAAACTGGGCTCCATTTTTAATTCCCATGGCCACTGAGGAATGAAACACAAAGAAGATGAATTTTTAGCCAGTGAGTCAGATATTTATAACTTCTGAAAAAGAAGATTCAGAACACTCAAAAAGTTAGAACAAAATGTGGAGATTTCCTCAGTTCCATGTGAATCAGATAGTTGTGATAGATGATTACATTAATATAATGTTTTTATAATTCTTGTTTTCAAGAAAAGAGAAGAAAATTATAAACTCAAGACACAATTTCTACTTGGCTTTTTCAGAAACATAAGAATAATATTTATTAATCTATTACCTAATATTTATTAATTATTAATGTGGAAACACTCAAAGGCAACATGATTGTGTACAAAGAACAGAGGACTTGGAATAAGAATTCATGAATTAAATTCTTTCTATCTTTTGGGGCAGATTTTGGGTACAGGTTTGGTTATTGTTATTTGCTTGTTTATTTGTTGGCTTTTGCAAAACAGAGATAATATACCAATAAGTTTTTTGTGAGCATCCGCTAAGTTAACAAATGAGAAAGGTACTAGTACACTTCTGGCCCATGGCAGAGTGTAAACAAATGTTAATTTCTTGTTTGCTTTGTATTAGATGGTAGGTATTACTATAACTCTCCAGCATCAAGCTGATTCATCTCTATCTTTGGCCGCACTAGGAACATATTATGTCCCCTTCTCCTTGAAGTTAGTAGAGGCCATATGACTTCCTTTGCACCACGAAATTTGGGTAGATATGATCGTTGGCAGAAATGATATGTCATTTCTGGGAAGAAGCATTTAATTGCTGATATTCTACTCTCCTTGTCATGCTTCACCCTGCTAAGGTGACAGTGAAAGAAAATGTGTTAAGAGGTTTCAGAAGTTTAAAGCTACCTGGAATGTTGAACGAACTCATGAGTGTGGCTACTTTTGAAACCTACTTGGACTTGAAGTGGTCTTTACATTAACTAAAAATACATTTTTGATATTGTAAGCTACTTATATTTGAGGATCGTTTGTTACCTCAATATAATCTAGTCAATCTTGAATTAATTTATCTAAATCATTTTTTCACTTATATTTCACATATCTCATGGTATAGACACTATTTAGAAGAAAAAAATAAACGATTTCACTGTGTATAAAATAAAAACTGAAAAACGTGGGCCTGTAATATGAGAACATTTATGCTAAATGGATTTTTCTCTGACTTATTTTGTTTAAAAATGACTTAGTACATTATACGGCAGAAACTAACACAACAATATAAAGCAATTATACTCCAATGAAGATGTTAAAAAAATGACTTAGTACAATTCAAAAATATAATTATTCTGAAATCTGTTTTCTGTCTTATGGATTTCTAACCATCATCAGGATATGTAGGTCATTTTCTAATAATCATTATGAATCACTTATGTGAGAAAAGAGAAAATTTTTACTTCATGTTTGAGATTTGGAAAATGCAAAACTTGAAAGTGAAATCTTGAAATGTTTTCATTAAGTTTGAAAATCATCTTAATTGAGTCATAATTTAAAGACTTCAGAATTATAAAACGTAAGGCCTGTAAAGAATATGGTATATAATTTGGTCCCCAGATCCCATTTTGCACATTGAGATTCTGAGAGCCTAGGGTACACATTAATTGACTTGCCCCATATTGTTTTTGTAGGGATATTCCTCTGTTAAAAATCAACCTCCAGTGGCACTCTATTTCTTAAGATATAAGGTCAAAGCTCCTTAGATCACATTTAATCTGGGATCACTATTACCACAAATAATCTAATCCCACAATTGTGCTAAACAGCTCACCACTTCCTGAACAAGACAGACTCTTTCTTTCCTTTATGTCTTTGCAAATGGACATCTTTTCCCTCTGTCTGGGATACCTTCCCTATCTTATCACTTTGACAAACTCCTGCTCAACCTAAAAGACTAAGCTCAAGTATCACTTCTCCTGTCCTTATTACTGCTAAATGCTATATTTAAATGATCTGATTTATGTGATCCAAACATATTTCATATTCATCACATTGCTTTGTAATTAATTCAATATAAATTATATATTTGTTTCCAATTTTTTTTCTCCACTCTAAAAGAGGATTTCTCATCCCTACCCATTGCCCTGTAACTTGGGAGGAATATATATTCTCTTGTTTTGCTGATGTAAAACTTGGCCATGTGACTTGCTTTAATCAATGGAATTTGGGTGGAGGTTCCATATGCCACAGAGAATTCATTTGTTTCTTTTCATATGTTAAAATAATGGCATGTGCCAAATAGGGGCTTCTCCTTCAGTCTTAATACTGGAATGAAAAAGAGGTGGGGCAAACCCATAGCTAACCTATAGCCACAACAATCAATATTTAATGTGAGAAGTACAGTAAGATCCTGAGTGCTTGAGATTTTTGCAAATGTGGCATTATTTAATGAAAACTAATACCCAGTTGTTTACATAGTTTCCCCTGGTTCCATTAAAGTAAATATCTTAAGGGGAGGCACTATGTCTCCTTAATTTTTGTGTTTCCAATTTCTTGATCAATTTCTGATATATAGTAGGTACTGAATGTTTTGTGAATAGATGAATGTAGTTTTGTTACATTATGCTAAAGCTGTACTTTCTGAAGATTCCTATTTTCTGAAGATTTAGAATCTGAATCAAGTTCCAGTGATACAGAAAAACAAAGAAAAAAGGTTTATGAATGGAATATGAATGTTGCACAGATACATACAGAGACAGTAAAATTATTCACACTATGTTCTGGTTATTTGCAAGTTGGAAAGGAATCAAGTACAAATTTTTTTTTGTTGAAGGTTGAAGAACAAGGGGAGTAGGACGTGACTTCAAGGGTCCAATAGAAATCATTATTCTCTTTCTGATAATCTAAGGTAGATTTATGGGGGATGTGGGTTTTTAGTAGTCATCTGCATAACAGAGATATATGGTGGTATTAGTAAAAGGGAGAAAGATTCACATAGTTTTAATGTGCAACCTAAGATTTTTTTCCATAATTTTCATACTCCATAGAAATGTAAAATGAACAAGGTAAAATAAGATCACATAATATACTTTTTATCTTTTTCTAGGAATATTTCACTGTTCATTTTCTAGTTTCAGTGCTCCAGCAGGTATTATTACCAACTATAAATTTAAAAATAAAGTGTTTTAAATCAGACTTCAATTTTCTAATAAAAGTATGCATATTTGTTTTTTTTTAAGGAGTTTTCTAAAGTAGTTTATTCCATCTGTGTTTTACTTTTTAACTCACGTATTAACTTTTTTAAAGTTGGGGCTCTATTTATAAATGTCTAACTTAAGTAAAATGTACTCTTATCTATTTCTATTCCCTTCACTCATTTCAATGATTTGAAATTTAATAATTAAAAGGTTTGAAATAATTTAGACAAGAATCAATAGCCCCTCAGTAGAGATTCTGATAAATGTGCAGTTTTGCAAATCTCACACAGGAGAATAATGCTAAAATTTACCAACAGTTATATATGATAAGTCTAAAGGATGTGTTTGTGGTAAAGCCAAACACAGGCTCATCCATGTGCTTAGTTCTTTCTTATTTAGGATTGCACTGAATCAGAATCAAGGGGGTCTGTATGAAATGTATTAATTTTTATTTCAGGGACTATTGCATGACTTACCAAACTGATAAGAAAAATCATTAGGAAATGAGATAAGAGTATATATCCTAAGAGTTCACTTGTGAAAGTTACATAGAGAGGAAATCAGACCTCATGCTTAGCCAACACAACATCATGCTTCATTTCAGTAGGCTTTATGGGAGAATTTCTGGGACTCTGATGAGAATCGTCTGGTTATAGTTGTAAAGATGTTTGTCATGTCACTGTGGGAAGGATGACCTATTTGTGTATAGAAATTTAGAAGATTCTCAATTTTTAACTTCTTTCATCTACTTGAAAACTTTTAATCTCTTTGCTCAACCATACCTCACCATAATTCTTTCTCTAAATGAAATAACTCCTCCCCTACATATTTGAAGATTTCTAAGTTTAATGCTGGTATTTGTATATGCTAAACACTCATTTGGGAATTTTCTGTTGGTATACATCCTCAAATCCACCATGGGGCAATTATGGAAAACTACAATTCTCACGTTACATTCAGTATCTCTAATTTATGCCAGATTTACTAAGCATGAATGGTCTCATGGAGACTACAAATAAAATGCAGTAACATATTGCTCCTAGTAAAGTGAAAACTGCTATAATTAAAACACTATATTATTGGTGAATTATTCTCATTGTCTTTATCATTTTACTAAACATTTTTGTTTACTCTCTTCTGGAAAAATCTGAAAAAAAGTCTTTTGAATTTTTCTCATTACTGAATTTTCCAAATTCATTGCTATTTATACAAACTCATAACCAAACAAACAAATATGTCAGAGTGCTGGGCCTCATGTCACGATTGTACCAGGTGCTGGTACAACAAACTGACAAAAAGGCATTTCAAGTATTCAATATTATTTCAAGTACGGTACCACTTTGTGACCTTAAAATAAAAATTGTTCAAATTATTTTATGTGTTAACTATTAGCATATAAAGTACGGAAAGCCAGAAAGATATTAAATTTAATAAAGAAAATTTATTCAACAAATTTTCATTTTATGTGTGTGTTTATATGAGGCATATCTGTGTGTGTATGAAATTATTAATTTTTAAAATAAGTTACTTTAACCGAGTAAGATGTTTAATCATATGAAACAAGAATTATTTTAAAATTAGTGAACATTTTCTGACGCAGTACTCAGTCCAGAAATTGTTCTTTTTTGCTAAAAGCCAAAGTAGGTTACGCTACCTCCTGCACATTTTTAAAACCCCTCTACGCACAGAAACATACACCCACACACATACACACAGACATACTTATACCAAGTAAGCAGTTTTACAGATGTCATACTTAGGAATAATGAAATGCCTTAAGTTCCAAAATCCATACCAATATTTTCAGTAACATCCCCTGAAAACAAAATAAAACAAACAACTCAAACAACAAACAATGTAATTACCACTATATAACGATTTAACGATCATTTTCTAAATACATAAAAGTTTTGAGCAATTATCAGGGGAGAGCTAAGTTCTTGGCTAACTGTACATAAGCACTGATGAAAGGAATTGACCAGATCAGTGTAGGATATGGACTGGCTTGGGGCAGAGAAGACAAACAGTGGATAATAAAACTGTAAGATGATAATGGAAGAAAGGGACCATGACAACATATTTCCTTTAATGCCTCTGACTAGAGATTCACTCATATCTTAGTAAGGAGGGATTATAATATAACATCTTCAAACGACTCTCGTTCTATTACACAGTGTTTATAAGCAGTATGATGTACTGGTTAGGAACATTGCTTTGAAATCAGTGAGGCTTGAATTTAATTTTGATCTTGCTATTTACAGTTGTGCAAACTTGAGTACCTAATATGACCTCTGCACCTCCCTTACCTTATTGATGAATTGGCAATGATAAAATAAACCTGCTTGCTAGCATGCATGAGCTTTAAACCAGCTAATGGTCATAAGATACACAGCACCTGCACTTGGTGCTTTGGGTGCTCCCAAGGGTGCTAGTTATTTTACCTTGAGATAGTTCAGCAAACTGTTCATAATTCATAACATGACTCTATTGCGGGAGGTAGAGTTTATTTCTTAACTAATCTTTGTGTGTGTGTATGTGTGTTTGTTGTTTTATTATGAGATCGCAAGTTAAATGAACTTCTTGTGTTTTTTAAAAAGAGGTAGCTGAACTGAGTGGAAATAAGTAACAGGTTAACAGCCCTACCTCCCAGATGCCACAGGAAAACACCACTTCCTCAGGCTTATTTTTGATATGCCATCAAATGGTAGGAAACCACCCAATAGGATAAATAAACCAGGAGTTTGTCATCTGACCACAATGAATAATCCAAATCCAGGTTAATATTATGTGGATATTCTTTACAGCTCATATTTCTTATTGATCATATTTTTACAAAGCACATACATTTAGTCCTAAAGGTATTGATATTACAATTAATGGCACAGTTGAACTGCCTTATTGGCTTCAGAGTTTTTTTAAGACAAAAGACAGAGGAGGATAAACAGGACCACAGACAACCTTCTAATAACTTTTTGTAAACCAAGACAGAGCTGGAAATGGCTGTAGTCCAAACTCATCACACAGGAGATCACACAGATGGGGAGATAAAAGTTGTCCATGTAGCCCCTGACAATGCTCAGTATTTTATTCAGAATCTCAGGTAAGCCACCTGCATGCTGATGGCATCACAAAAATAAAGGCCAAGGGCTGATTACTGGATGGGTACTCTTTATTATCATATATCAGGTGTCACCTGTAATTTCATGTCTCTGGCAATGCGACAGAATCCATCTGTCATCTAACCATGGATCTTAGTCAATTATCTTTGCTCTTTGGAAACAAGCTTTTATATTGTTTGGGAGTAGCAAGAAGCCAGCCCACTTTCTGAGACTGACAGTGAAATAAATAGAACAACAGTTAAAGAAAACAAGCTGATATTTTCTACACAGTGCAAGCAAAGAAAATGTCCTATTTCTCTGCAGTTTTAATATATGAAACCATAACTGGCTCATATCCACAGGGATGTTGTTGGCGGGTCCCAGTATGGAGCCCCGACAGTCAGTGAAGCAGAGACATTTGAGCACAGGGGTGTGTTATAAACGCAGCTGTATTATAACAAGGTCCTTGAGGCACTCATAGTGGCTCACCTTCTAAGATGTGCTTCGAGCAAGACAGATACTTTATTATAAGGATTCACTTTCTGTGAACAAGCACCTAAAGAACAGGTTTAAAAAAAAATAAAACAGGTGCTGTGAACAAGCACCTAAAGCACAGGTTTTAAAACTTCTCATCTTGTGAGTACGAATCTTCTTTCTCATTCACTTCCACTCCCACAGAAAGATGCAGAACAGGACCCCCAAGTGACTCCCATCCGCTTATTAAAGCCTCCTTTAATAAGCCCATCTCTAGACTCAAAGGAAAAAGGCCAATGTATAGAGTTCCTAAAATTTTGAAGATTCTGGAAATGTTCCACTAATGGCTAATTTGGAAGGAAAAATAAGGAGTAAACTAAAGGCTATTATGTAGACAAAAAGAAAAACCTGTTTGTATAAGAAAGGTGGTTTGCAGCCTCTGAACACAAAGGAGGTAACAATACAAAGAACCACTGTAATAATTTGGAATTTTTTCTATCATTTTAGATTTGGCACGCCATTCAAATGAGAACATATTTAAATAAGGACAGAGTTTACATGCTTTTAAAAGCGGGAATGGGAGGGAGCCTGTCTATTCACAGTCAATGATGATGAGGCCTCCTTCAGGCAGGAGAATGTTTGTATGCCATCACACTGGAGATGCAGTAGTCTTTGCCTTTAGGGAGAGTTATATGCTGAAATGCAGGAAGTTGTGATTTATCTGGGTGAGATGAAACCTCTACAGAGTAATGTCTGGGATTTCTTTACAATATTGGGTAAGCTGGAGGACTGATTATCAAGTAAGTTTTGGTATAGTGGGTAAAAACACATTTTTATTAAAAGCAAATTCAGAATGTGCAGTGCATCTCTCAATTCTGAATTGAAGCGGACAATTATGGAGTTGGTTTTACAATACATGCTCCATTACAACGGGCTTGATTCTGTAAGAAGCTTTAAGTCTCTTTCGAAGTCAGTTACCAGGCAGGGTTTCCAGATCCTGCATTTGTCATAATTATATTTGAACCTGTTGCTAATGATTGGAGGCCTGTGTGAACCTACTTAGATGGAGAAATCCAAAGCACAAAGAAGAAGCAAGGTGAGGGCTACAAAAGGTAAAAGGGGCGCCAGTCTCACTATGGTGCTATTTTCTAAAAGCCATATGATCATAAAGAGTAAATCCTGAGAAGCAGAATTAGGGAACACCTGATGCATAATGTCACAGTAAAACATCCAAACTGAAAAGAACTAATGCTGCAGAGAGAGGAAAGAATGTGAAAATCCATTATCGAGATATATTTTTAATTATTAGTGATCAATCAATCTGAACCAGACTGATCATTTTCACTGGTGGCAAGTTTTGTCCCTTAATGGTGGATTTAATTTTGGGTAATACTAAATGCTTTTTTGGCATCCTATTTGCCCTTCTTTTATTTTCACAAGCCTCGATCTGTCCTTTATAAATGAACGTAGTGCTTAAGGACACATTTTCCTGGACCTAGGCTCTGCCATAGAAACGGATTCTCTTTTACCTAAAAATAAAGTTTAACCATGCAGTGTGCTGTGGAGAGAAAAGGCTGACAGTATTGTCGTATTCTCTTGCTTAAGAACAAACAATTGAACCATCACATATAAAAAAATTGGATTTTTCATATGTGAATTTTTTTAAACCACAGTTGGCAAAGATTTACAGTGTATGTGTATGTAATAAATATATATATACATAGTATATATAAAACCTTTCCGAACCTCCAGCCTAGATAGAGAAATCTATAGGTAATTTTTTACCCATGACAATGAAACCAATAGTGTCTCTACAGCTGTGCAAGTGCTAGATTGAGGCACTCATGGTCGCATACCTTCTAAGATAGCCTGCAAGCAAGATGGATACTTGATTCCCTCTATACACTAGGCTGGTTCCCAGTATACTAGGACATTCTGCTCCTAGCAAGTCACTGAAGCCTAGGCTCTCTCCTTCCTGCTATCACTGTCAAGTGCACAGTCCTTAGACCGGCTGAGGATTGCAGGAGTACAGGTCCATATGAGGACCTTTTCCTTCTTGTTTTCTGTTGCTGCTACTTCAGGTTACTGTCACCACTGCCAAGGTCCCTTCTGGTGTATAACGTCAAGGAAACTTCTGTTGTTCCTCTCTTTTTGACCTCCCAGGATGATGGCGCCATCACTTCCATGCTGGGAGAAAATAGGGAAACCTTCTTTACTCAGGGCCACCATTTATATGACTCATTCAGGGACAGAATCATTTCTTGCAATGGAGCTGGGGCTACTTCCTCCTGGTTGGCTGAAGCCAAGTCTAGGAGCTTAAAAATCTCACTCTTGCTAGGGTTCCAGTTTAACCACCCAAGCCACCTTGACTCCCACTGCCTCTCCTCCACTTAGGACGAGCTTCTAACTTTGTTTTTCTGGAGCAAGACTTCTCCCTTGTTGTATCTTGGATTTGACCTCGCATCTATCCCTTAAGAGAGGTAGAAAGAAAGACAGACTTTTATAGACTTAAAAACAGGGAAGGGCTTCCCTGGTGGCGCAGTGGTTGAGAGTCCGCCTGCCGATGCAGAGGACACGGGTTCGTGCCCTGGTCTGGGAGGATCCCACGTGCCGCGGAGCGGCTGGGCCTGTGAGCCATGGCCGCTGAGCCTGCGCGTCCGGAGAGGCCACAACAGTGAGAGGCCCGCGTACCGCAAAAAAAACAGGGAAGACAGTTGCTTTCCTCTGACTGACAAAGAGCATTAACCTTCAAAGCTGAGTACCAATCTCCACTGCAAATAATCTGTGTTCTCAAGAGATGTTATTTTACTAGGGTCTCCATTTTTCTCCTCCATTATTCTCTGCAGTTTTGAGATGGAATTCAAAACATATATTTTCAAAGCTACCTTAGGTAGGATATTATAGTGGTTAATTCACTGTGGTGCTGCCTGGTTTAATACTATAAAAATTAATATATTTATACATATTACAAAATAATATATTTTGTCATTTTATTGTGTAAAATGAAATAGAAACAATAAAAAACCAAAATGTCATTTATTGTTAAGGTACCCTTGAATAACAGTCTGTGTCCTTTTGGCCCAGAAATTTCAATTTTAGAAATTTATCCTACAAGCATACTCACATAAGTGGACATAGATAATGGTAATGAATGCTCATTGTAATATAGTATACATAAAAATGGAATATTATGCAGCCTAATGGGTAATTTAATGTAGATCTAT
Source organism: Tursiops truncatus (assembly GCF_011762595.2). Lineage (NCBI taxonomy): Eukaryota > Metazoa > Chordata > Mammalia > Artiodactyla > Delphinidae > Tursiops > Tursiops truncatus. The sequence continues at coordinate 47,517,947 of NC_047050.1, forward strand.
AGATCTATATTTACCTACAAAGAAAGAATTATAAGAAATATTATCTCAGAAGGCCAATTGTAAAACATTGGGTATGTCGTGATTCCATTTGTGTAAGAAAAGTATGAACATATATAAACTTGCATATGCAAAGACTGTTTCTAAACCACATATTAAAATATGTTTTTTTACATTCTTATAAATGGTACTGGCCAAATGAGGATGACCACGTTTATTTTTATTTCTACTGTTTAAATATTTTATCATGAGTTGTACAATCTCATAATAAAAATTAATTAAAAGCATAATAATCTTAATTCTCTCCTCAATAAATACTGTACTATTTATTACATTGGCAGAGAAATCTCCACATTTCATGGCACTCTGGTGAACACTGGAAGATCATACATTTTGTCAAGTAAGCTAATTTCATCCACTTGAAATAAATGTGAACGTGGAGAGGTTAGCTAACAGGCATTACACCCATGGTGTTCAAATTCTTCAACCTGGGATGCTTCTTAGAACTCCCCCAACCCTTTCTCTTATCTAAAAGTCACCTTCTCTCTCACTGGCTGTGCTTTTCCCCTTTCTTTTTTTAAGATAAAAGAAATTGCTGAGCAAACTTAGAAAAAGAATAACCTCCTAACTTGGGATAAAAAAAATTCAGTGCAAACCTAGGCTAGATTTTAGCTTCTGGCCCAAACTAATCATGATTGAGATTACTTGCTAACTGACCCTTATTTCCCGGACCTAACCTTAACCAGAATTAGGAGGACCAGACTTAAATACTTGAGTCCTCCTTCTGCAAGTCTGCCCCTAACCCACTGTCACCTTTGAAAACATTATCCCCAGAAGGCTGCCCAGCCCCAGGCCATATTTCTGTTTTGGTTGCTGTTAATTAGATTCCTTTCTAGTGCACTCCCAAGAATACAGCTTTCCATTAGGACCCAGGTCTTCCTCTCCCTACCCTGCCAGTTACTAGATTTCTGCTCCAGTGACTAAGAGCTTGCTTCCTGTCAGCACATTTCCAGGTACTACCTGTCTGCCTCTCTGCCTTTTGGGGTATCCATTAACCAACTATTTTACTCTGCTTATCTGTTGAGATTTTTAATGCATAGTGAACTTATCTGAGGCACACTCTCATCTGTTTATTCATCCATTTCTTCAATAAATATGTATTGAATGCCCACCGTGTACCAGCTACTATGCCAAGAATGGAGGATACGTTGTGAACCAGCCTCTGTCCAGTTCTCAAGAAAACTAATTCTCTTGTCAAGTGATTATCAAACAAGTAATTCCCTCTCTCCTCTCCCTTCTTCCCTCTCCTCTGCCTTCTCCTTCTTGCGACAAAGCTCCATTTATTTTTCAAATGAAATCTTACAGGAACTCCAATAAAAAGTAAAGGCTAGAGTCATGCTGTGAGTCCACTCTGTCCATTCTTACTTTTAAAATATTTCCTGTAGCATTCTAGATCCCTGAACTAAGGCTCCCTGGATATTATGTGTTTCCTACCAGACTCAGTTTCTGCAACAATTCTTCTGGGTCCCAGGCTCACTCACCACAGTGGGCAGGTCTCGATTTAACTCTCTGCCTTCGTACTCATCAACTTTAAGTCCCTTCTACAGATATCCAACCATTCCTAGATAAACCCTAAACTGTGGCATCCAGATCAGAATGGGAAATTAAGGGTTCAATATAACCTCAAGAAATAACTACTTTTTATTTTAAAAGTTTTTAAATGGAAGTATAGTTGATTTACAATATTGTATTAGTTTCAGGTGTACAGCAAAGTCATTCAGTTATATATTTTTTCAGATTATTTTCCATTATAGGTTATTACAAGATGTTGAATATTGTTCTCTGTGTTAATGCCTCTCAGTTGGAGATACTTTTCAAGTGAAGAGGGCTTTTAGAATCGACTTATTCTCTCACTCTTGCTATACAACATAGGCCAAATTTTGGTATACGCTTCCACTAAAAAAGTTAAAACAAAAATAGAATCTACTGTTCTTCAATCAAAAACATAAGAGATTGCAGAAATATATAATCAAGTGCAACTATGATTCAAAATTCTATTCTAGGGAGAAACTATGTGTTTTCTTCTCCTTCACATCTCTCAAAAACATATGAAAAATATTTTAAAAGATAAAGGAAAATGTTTTTTTTTTTTCCCATTATAATACTTATCTCTCACTCATTAGGCTTTCCCTCTCTTGAAACAGCCTTATGAGATCTCTTCAGAAGAACATAATGCCATCAGGCCTCACAAAAGTAAATAAAAGCTGCAGCAGGGGCCGGCAGTGGGCTGGAATGAAGGAAAATGAACGCAAGTATGCATCTGTCCTTTCATCACAGCTAGGCTCTTTCATACAGCACTTACCTTCTTATATCTTTATTGCATCATTGGTTTGCCAGTGTCAGGACAAGATGGCTCCAAAAAGGCTTCAACTTTTGGGGAGAGTGGGCAGCACAATCTGGGATGTAGTAGCATCTTTCCCATAGACCTAAGGTCTGAATGTGAGTCTAGAAATAAAAGAAAACCATAAATGTAAGTGTTCCTCTTTGATCACCTGCACATTTCTTTCTCTTATTTTTTGGTCCTTTGCTGCTGCTACCCTGAAAGTAACCCTGTGTTTAAGCCATTAAGGACTTGCAAATGAAGGGAGACAAAGCTGGAGAATTCAGTTTCCAACTAATGTTCCTAATAATTGTGGTGTAATTTGGGTGCTTTTAGTAAATGGGGACCATAATCACCAAGATTAATGAGGGTTACCAAAGGTGGAAAATCCAGATGCTGGCAGGATTCTGAATCTCCAAGTTCATGAAAACAGCAGAGAAATATAGGAGTAGATATGATAATTAATAGAAGGGTCGACTAAGTGTCCAATTTTGAATTTATTTTTGAAATGTGATAAACTTCTAAATATGTCCCTAGAATGTCAAAGAGAATTCAATCAATAAACAAGCCTATTTAAGATTTCCTCTTTTCAATAGTGAGCTAAGTTGGCACAGTTGCTGTGTAAATAAAACCAGAGCTCTGTTCCCTAACCTAAGGTTCCTTATAATCTATTCATTGGATGAAAACCAATATATATTGAATAAAAGTGGTCAAGACAGTGAACATTAAAGCATTAAACTGAGTCAAATAAACATAAGCTCTTCAAGTGTGGAACCAATATCTCATCTAATATTGAACTTGGACTGGCAGAGGATAAATGTTTGACAAATATATGTTTGGGTGAATGAATGATTTAAAAAATAGAAAAATAATGAGGACTGGGGAAGGAATTGTTACTGAAAGTGAATTTTTATAAAAAGAATGTATAAGTTAGCAGGATGAAGACAGAAACACATTCCCAGTAAGTGATCAAAAATTAATAGATATGCGTTCATAGGATGGTGTGAAGGCCAGCCTTATTCGAATGAAATTGTGTTTATTTTGATTAAGTAAAATATAATAGCATAGATCAGACATTGTGTCAGGTGCTAATAATATAGAAATAACCAAAGAAAACCTAGCTTAGGCTTTCAAGATACCCTGGTTCAGTGGACACTCAGTGAGGACCTTTGAAACTAAGATTGAAAAGACATGGTAAATCCAAATGAGAGAAACTTCAGAATCTGGACCAAGAGCTTAGATTTCATATAATCTGATTTATTTAATAGTAGAAACTTTTGTCAACATGATAAAGACAAAACGAAAGATTATGAAAATTTCTAAAATATTAGAATGATAAAGTACCTAGAGAATTACTATTGCCATTCCTAGTTTAGATATACATTTTAAGATTTCTTATACAGTGTACCTAATTTTTAACAAAAATATTGACGGTTCTTATCACAAAACTGAAATATTGAGTGCACTCACTGTGTCTGTTCATCTCTGTACTCAGTACTTCCTGTGTGAACTGCATAGTCCAGGAAAGTAACAAAGATTACCAACAACAGATGTAGACTCTCTTCCACTGGCCCTCTGCTCCATAAGTGCTGATATCTGAGTTTTTTGTTTTTTGTTTTTTGTTTTTTTGCAGTACGCGGGCCTCTCACTGTTGTGGCCTCTCCCGTTGCGGAGCACAGGCTCTGGACGCGCAGGCTCAGCGGCCATGGCTCACGGGCCCAGCCGCTCCGCGGCATGTGGGACCTTCCTGGACCGGGGCACGAACCCGTGTCCCCTGCATCGGCAGGCGTACTCTCAACCACTGCACCACCGGGGAAGCCCTATCTGAGTATTTTTAACACAGTACCCAAGCCCATTATGTTGTCATTCAGTCACCTTAAGAGTGGCATGGACTTATATATACTACCACATATAAAGTAGATAGCTGGTGGGAAGCAGCCGCATAGCACAAGGAGATGAGCTCAGTGCTTTGTGACCACCTAGAGGGGTGGGATAGGGAGGGTGGGAGGGAGAGGCAAGAGGGAGGAGATATGGGGATATATGCACATGTACAGCTGATTCACTTTGTTATAAAGCAGAAACTAACACACCATTGTAAAGCAATTATACTCCAATAAAGATGTTTAAAAGAAAAAAAGAGGTCTTTAAAGAATAAGGCAAACGGTTATTAAAATGCTTAGAGTTGGTGGTACATGGGAATACTTGAATGCCAAGCCTTATTTTGATCAGAAATTACCATTTGATGAAAGCTCTGGTTTTCATTTACACTTGCTTATGAGTCAACAAAGTTTGGTAAAATCACTCACTGCACTTACTCCGAGAATGTTTCCATTTCTTCATCTCTAAATTGCTATATTAAAAGAAAAGAAAACCTTCCAGGCTGGGTATCTTAGAGTTAGCCCATCAGATAGCAAATTTTAGTCTATTAAGTTATTTTGAAAAAGTATATTTAGAAGCAACATTTCAGGGAAAGAAATGAATAGATTAATCTAATTGATCAGATACCCACGATCTAAATGGGTGACTCTCCTGGCCTGTCACAAGTAAATACTGTGAGATAGCTAAAGCCAAGGGTCAGTTGGAGGCAATGCCACAGTCCACAGACGTGCCTAGGTTTGAAACTGTGTCTGCTCGTGAGCGTTATTCCCTGTGCCTGGCACTCGTAGGTACCCAAGAGCATGTGGCATTATCACAATATTGGTAGTGTTAGGGAAAGACTTAGCAAATTAGGGAAATTTACAGATGGGCCTGATACTCCAGATTATCAGCACACTTGTGTTGTTGTTAAAATAAAATACTCTCCAACTGTTCCACAGCTCGTTTGCATTACTGCTAAAGAAAAGTGTATTACGTAGACAGCATTTTAGGCCCAGCTAGCATAATGATAGTGATTTGGCCCAAGTTAAAGGAGAGGTAAAAGTAACAGGTAACATTCTATACGGAAAATATTAATTTGCAAAAGCATAGGCTATTTAAAATTAAATGACCTTTTTTTTTTTTTACCCATTTCCTAATTTGTTTGGGGGGGTGACTTGAAATTTGGTATGGTTCTCTTACTTTCCTCAGGGTCAAGTAGGATGTAACAAGAAGTTTCAAAAACTTCAAAAAGTAATGGATTTCCCTTCACATCTATGTAAACTCAAGGTGTATTTTCCTGACCTCTCTCATGTCTATTTTCAATGTTACTAAAGCTTTAAAAAATACAACAGGAAGAGAAATTGATCCGACTCCTATGAAATCCACTTTGCTTCGAATCTGTAAGTCTGTGGTAGACCAGTTCAACAACAAGAAAAATTTAGCCTTGCATCTGGAACAAAATTCAGTACTGTGGTCCATTATTAACCAGAGTATGTAATCAATATCTTTGGTAATTTGGATTTCAATACATAGAAATAAACGTGCCACAAAGATTTAATAGCATAGTTGGGTGTATCCCTTCTTATATCTCTGGAACAGAAGCATGGTAGCTTTTCCTGCTGCCCTGTTTACTTTGCACTCAGTCAAAAATTTTTAAAAAATTGCTAACTTGAGTACTGGTTTTCTTTAGAACAGTCATGATAGATAAGACTTAGCCTTAATTCTGACCAAGGCTTTTCTTGGTCATTCTGAAGAGTTTTTTCAGGTGTACAGCTCTTTCTTGGCAAGAATGGAAAGAAGAACAAGAATCCTTAGATGGCAGGGAGTAGATACTCCTCCCCAAACTCCTATTTTTTCCTCTACTTATGACTTCCAAAATGGTTAAAAACCTGACTTACAGGAGGATGAAATCCTTAAAGCATCTCCATCTTCTACTGCTGGCAAAACTATGAAAATGTACACTGCTTCTCCTCACAACTTTCTCTCCCCAAGTCTGAGGATCTGACATTTAAAAATGGAGGGCTTTGCTTTTAATTCCGGGACCCAGTTCAAAGTTGATGTTGGATAAATTAATATGGAGAAAAATACTCTAGTAAATAATCGTTCAGTAGTAGGTAGCTTCACTTTACTTCAGTGAAAATAATTTATGTGCTTTTCACCTTTGAATCAAGAATTATTTTAGATTTCCAAGGGAGAGTTTTACTATAAAATATCCTGCATTTTAAATACTATTTAATTATGATTTGCTTCCTTGGGGATTATATCATCATGTGATTTAATTCGGTATATACCCTAAGGGGGAGCATATTTCAATTATAAAATAATTCCTTCAGAAACAATAATGGTTCAATGATTTATTTCAGGATGCTATTATAAAATGGCTTATTCAACTGGAATTTGAATGCATTTGATTTTAAAAATATGGTATAAATACCCCAAAATGCATGTGAAATGAACATATGTGCTTTAGTGCTCACACACAAAAATCATATTTATATCTATTTTCAGTCTTTACATAATACTTCAATTATTATACCTTGAAAAAAGAACTTAGAAAACTGAACACTATGAAACATTTATATTATTATCTCTTGAAAAAGTTCATTTTTGGACAAGTATCATTTGGATAGGGATTAACTTAATCAGAGATTTTGAATCTACTTTAATTTTTAATCTCTTTAAAAAAAAATATGTCTGAATCTTTAAAAGACCTAAACCTGTAGTCACAAAGCACTGCTTCAAAAAAGGAAAAAAAAAAAAAAAAGGGGGAAGTTTTTAAAGCAGTCACCGGCTGTAAGAGAGATAGTGCAGGCAGCAGATTTGTGACAGAGTGGAGCATGAAACCCATCAGCTGATGAGTGAAAATCCCTGGTTTCTAATTAATCGAGGTACACAGGCCAAGGGATGAAGAGGATCAGGGAAATGAAATCAGGAAAAAGATACCATCAGTCATTTCTGCGGCCCATTGTCATACTTCAGAATCTGCTGTAATGAATCACTCAGGCATTCCACAGCTACATTCAAATGGTGAAGAAAATTCATTGTCCGGTGAAGAGCGTTTGATAAAAATCTCCACACACCCCCCCCACTTTGTCAGAAGCCTATGATCAGAAAAGGAAATCCAGACAGCACAACAGGTGTGCTTTTTGCAAGCCTGGTAAAATCTGCAAATGAACCAAGTATGGAAGAATTTTTTTGTACTAATTTTTTTCCCCAAAATGTGTATGAGGAGAGTGTGGAGACAGAGTATCTGGCAAGGGGAGGCTTGTTATTGAAAAGAATTGCAAAAAGTGTAAGATTAAGAAAAGCAGAAGAGTGAGCCCCTTCCTGCAGTGGAGAAATGCATGTTTCTGTCAACTCTTAACTAGAGAAATAAGAGAAGACATTGGGGAAATGTAGTACTATTTAATTTAATTTATAAAGAGAGACATTTCCTTTGAAGGACAATCTATCCAATGAAGAAAGCATTAGGCATTACAGCCTGGCTCTGATCAGAAAAGAAAAACCTCATTCTCAAAATCAGACTGAGGCTCTTGGGCCCATGATTTCTGGGGTTTCCTGGAGAAAACGTTTCCTTTAAAGTCAGTGAGACTTACCCGTGATGAATGCACATTTCAGCCTGAAGGTTTTGTTCAAAGGTTTCCTAATTCAGGCCTGCATTCCTCCTGGGTTATAGCCCACTTTTGCGATATTTACGCATTTTAATGGAGAAAATACTCATTGGGGCACCTACGACACAGTATCTGTGGTTTTCGACTCTGCAGCAACTTTGTGACTGAGAACAATTTCTTGTAGCAGCTCCAAGTGCTGTGTGGCATTAGGTGACATGTGAAGATAATTGTTTTCAAATAATCAGGTACTGTACTGAGACATATAAGGATGGCTGATTCATTTTAAATTTAATTACTATAATATAGGGTTTCGCTGTCTATATTATCAATCACCAAGACACTTTGGAGTTGATAATATTAAAATTGCAACAATAATGAGAATTCTACTTCATGATGAAAATAATTTTAATCATGGGTAGATTACAAATCCATTTACAGTTACGGTTACTGAGAATTCTATTATCTACGTTCTCTTGTAAAAGATGTTAAGACATGTTTTCAGGAAGTAGAAAAGATTATAGAAGTATGCTGCTTCTATAAAGTTCCAAGCACAGGCTTTAAGAAAACCTCGGGAACAGCTTCCAAACTGTCAAGACTGGTGGGGTAGAATGTGGAGCCGGGGAAGCGGCTGGGATTAAAGGGAGGCAGAAAGCCCTCTGTCTTTTTGGTTCCTGTTTGCTTTATTCAGTCAAAATTATTTTTGAGAAACTGCTGTGTAACAGGCACAGGACTGGGTGCTGGGGAGGAAGTAGATAACAAGCAGTGTGGTCGCTGCCCTCATGGTGCTCACAGTCTAGTTTGTTTTAATGACGGCCCTGGCCTTGAGGGTGTTTGGGATTTTAAATGGATTCCAATAGAGGGCAGTAAATGAGGCTAGGCAACAACTGGTCCTCAACTCTGCCTGTGCATCACCTGGGAAGTTAAAAAATATATATATACTTACATACGTATGTAATATAATAATATATAGATAGATATCTTTATCCAGACCCCATCCCCAGCAGTTTCGTATGGGGTGGGGCTCAGGCATAAGTATTTTTGCAAAGCCCCCCAGGGGATTCTAACATGCAGCTAAGGTTAGAAAACACGAGACTACCAAACACAACATCTAAAGGACCACCACTGTGGATATGATTTGAGATGACTCTGCTCATCTGGTAAGCCTCTAGGAAATTGTTTTCTAGTGTCTGACTGAATGAAACTAGCCCCAAAGATGAGTAATTTATTTTGCAGAGAATATGTAAGTTCGTATACATAATACTTTACAATCACCTTTGCTAGCTATGACTTCATCTCTCCTTCTGATATGCAAAATAATCAGATTTGGTCTGATAATTGGTCCCAGAAAGATTTACTCACTGCTGCTCATTGTTTATTCAATCTTTTATCTAGGAATTTCTAAGAGGTAGGTTTAGTTACACCAGCAATAGTTTAAGAAGCTGAGTCAAAGCAATACTAAATGAGTTGGAGGGGACTGAGCTGTAGGAAAGTAGGCATTCAATGGTAACGGACAGCTGAGTTATCCCAGCTGTATTCCCCTAGTCCGTGTGGCTGGGCTCCAAAATCCCTGGTAACTTGTATCCCCCTCCACAAAATCTGGTCTCTAATTTATGCATTTGGGCATTTCTTGGTTTAGGGCTTCACACTTGAATGACTTTCTATTTATATATTTAATTCCTATTAAACGTATCTTGTATGTATACATTTACAAAATAACTAGACATAAAAATCATAATTTCTATTATCAATTCTAATTTTCTTTATACCATATTCTTTCTTCTCTTATTCTCTCTTAACTAGGATTCTTTCTCTTCTCTACTTCTCTTTATCCTGAACCCTGCTCCCCCACTTGAATGTGTTTATTTTATTTTATTTTCCCTTTGCTCTCTCAGGAACGAACGAAGTCTATAATCACAAATATCTCCAAACATTCACTTGATCCCTTTACTCAGTTTTTGTTTTCCATAATACTCGTCAAGTCCTAGAGTGTGCGTGTGCATCTATATGCATAGACGTGGAAATCGTTAAGTCTAAAAAATCAGTCTATTACCCTCACTGTCACTTAAAGCATTCCCACAAGCATGTGAACTGCGCCCCACACTGGTCCCCTGCTTGGTGGAACTCTATGAATAAATTATATTTCCAGAGTCTGCCAGCTTTCTGACTCCAGTTTACTGCACTTTGGAACAACATCTTTCCTTCATATGTTCCATCATTGCTGTCTTCCTGGGTTTATTTTCATCTTTCTGTTTCTCTAGCTCACTAATAACTTTTGCAGGAAGAGCTGGCCTCTCTCATGGCCAGAGCTTCTTTGGACTTAGCCTGTAATTAGGTCAAATTATTTGGGTGACGATCAAAGTAGAAAAAACCTACTTCGATGGCGTTCAATCAGGAGTATCATTGTTTAACATTTGTGTTTGCATCCTAATTTTCAGGATTGGAAAACACATGGATACAAGTGTGAGATTAAATTTTATTTTCTTTAAAGCAATAAACTAGGTTCGCTGTCGTCACTTTCAGCATTTAGAGAAACACAAAGCATTAAGCTGTCAGATTTTAGAGTAATGATACAGAATTGTGAATTCTGATTTGAAGGCACAAACATTGCAATCATTGACTATAAATACTTGAATTTATAAAATGAATCGGCAAAGGGAAAAGAAACAAAAAGTTGTAAATAAGTTAAATTGTTTGAGAAGATTAACACAGCCATTGCTCAGCCCACCATTTTAATCAAGTCACTTTGCAAAGAAGGTTACTTGGATAGGTTTCATCAAAAAAAAGAAAAGAAATTGACCAGACAGTCCACAGGTGATCAGGTCCAAGCCTTCCCCCAGAGTCAGACCTTCAAATATTTATCATATATGTATGTGTGTTTGCTTGGATCATGATAAAGTACCTATTTGGGATTTTTGGAAAGTGAGCTAGAATGTCATCTGAGACATCCATCTGATTTGGACTGAGTTCAGAAGCAAAGTGCCTTGAGAGGCCAAAAGAGAGAGGGTGAGAGGAAGAGCAAGCAGGAATGGACAGCCCATGTTGCCAGCTCTAATATCCCAGCGCAATTATTTTGTGGACATCCACTCCTTGCCTGCCCAGGAGATAGGGCTATAAGTGTATGTTATTTTTTAATTACAAGGGGCGGGGGTAGAAAAAAATCCTGATGATGGGCTGGAAGGTGCCATTGCATTGTTATTTTTTCCTCTCCCTTCGTTTGCTGATTATGTGAGCCGGGCTCCTTTGCTAGCCGATGATAAGCAGAATTTCCATGTTCTCTGCATAATTAATCCATCTCTGCCTCTCTTCATGCCAACTCGCCCGTTATCGCCGGCACATGCCTGAATTGCAAAAGAATCCGCTCTTCAATTGGAACTTATTGATATTCTAAGAAAAAAAAAAGGGAGAAGGGGGAAAAAACCGAAAATCCTTAAGTTTAAGCCGCAGATTTTTAAATGGATTAATTTTGCTGCAATCGCAGCCATCTAAGGCGGGAAGGCAGGCAGAGCAAATTGAAAGCGTCTCCATGTTTGCAGAATTGGGTCCAGATCGCTGAAATGTACTGGCACAGCTCTCTTTTAAAGTCAGAAAATTACCATTCATTTACATCACATGAAATACTTTTTTATGCTAGAAATATTCAAGAGACGTTCTTTAAATGCCTGCTAATGCTTGATAACATTTCTAACTTTCAACGTTTTGCTAGACTTTGATGTGACATGATAGGAATGCCTTCCAGTAGAGAATATTATATCTCTCTTTATCACATATAGATTACATCATCTCTTTCTTAATCATCCCCAGGTAGTCTTTAAACAATGAAGTCTGCCATTGGTTGTGTGGGATCTTGAGTGCTGATGAAAGTCAAGGTTAGTCATTTAGTTTTTGTCTACCTACAAATGAAATGTTTGTTTTTGTTTAATTTTTATTCTTCAAATACCTAGAGACCTTGGATAGTAATAATAAGAATATAAAAATAATCATCATAATTTCTCAGTAGTCATTGTTTTGACTATTGTCTTCAGTCTTATGATAAAGTCTTATTTTGGGGAGACTTGATTACTTCTTATTTTAACTTAATAGTTACACTTCTAAATCTCCTTTGGTTCCAAAAGGGTCGATAGCTGAAGTCATTCCACAAAGTGTACAGTTCAAGCATCACAATACATAAACTTCCAGTTCCAGGATTCTTGCAATTTCCAAATAAAATTACTAAACCTTGCTTAGTTGTTGACGTTTTATTTTTCTGATCTTTAAATCTGTTGTATGTTAATTCCCCAACTCCTGGAATCAAGCACTGCCAGGACTGGTTTCCTTAATACTCTAGTGTAGCTTCAGCAATGCTTTCTTCGTGTGTTTGGAGACTCACATAGCTGCAGTTTCTGCTGGTCTGCACGACAAGGCTGATGTGCTCTTTTAGCTTAGAGAGAAGAGTTGCTAATATTGATCAGCAAAGAAAATGGGAATTTAAATATTTTAAAATATTTACCAGTAAGTAGGTCCTATGCATTTTGAATTCAGCAAAACTCAAAAGGAAAAAATAATCAAAATCATAATTTTTTAAAACAACAACTGAGTTGAGAGGTACATTTCCTAAGGAAAATGAGACAGGGAGCAGTAATATTTGGAGAGATTTGTTTCAGTTTCGAAACAAGGATCTTCCTAACTATAGGCCATCTTAACATAAAATACTGGCATTGGGGTACAAAGTCTGTATTACTAATGAATGATTTAAATTGTGACTTTGTATTTTTTCCTCAGAAGTAAACCAAAATGAATAAAAGGATGAGAAACACATTAAAGAGGAAAATGTTTTATAGTCATAGTAAAATAATTAAGATGGTGATGATTACCATAAACATTAGAACAGTTAAATGATACAATTTTAACATAATCATCTTAATTTTAAAATCTTATATAATTCTTAGGCTACCTATAGTTGAAAATAGAGGAAACTGCTAGTTGCACATTGAGTAATTTTGTAGAGTCAGCTAAACACTTTAAAGCAATTTTAAAAATGAAATGAAAAATGACTCTTCTTAAAATAGATGTAGCAAAAACATTTCAACCATAAATAACAATTTAACTGACCTTGTATACTCAACCCTTTCATTTAAAGGCATGAATTAGAAGGACTTGAAAATTGTAGGTATATTTGGGGAGAGGAAACTTCTCCTGGGCTTTCCGTTTTGAAATAAAAATCGTGACTTAAAACTCAAAAATTTTTCTATTGTATGCATTTTATTCATATTTGAACACTCTATATGAGAGTTGTAAATATTTTGATGGGAATATATGTTTTTGTAAAAATTATATTTTACCTTTCTACTCTGAAATCATTATGATTTTTCTATCTAAAATTAATAATTATAATTTAGTTCATATAGTTTAACATATTTTTTCCTGTGAAAGATGAGTTATGCTGGTTTTATTATTATATCCTAAATTCACTGGGTATTTTAAATAAATTTAAGGTATCATATTTCTAATTATTACCATATGTGCAGATCAGAACAAGAAGAGTGATGAAAATGGTTTCGAGATGCTCAGTGTCAGATGACAGGCAGTGATTCACTACGAAGTAGTGACTGTGAATACAATATGAATTAGCTATTTCACTGAAAAAACTAAGACACTGACATGGATTCATAAATGATGAACTGACTTATAATAGAAACAACTGAATGGACTTTTTTCTCTCTTTTAAATTTAAGGATGAAATGAAAAGTAAAGAAGGCTATTACAAATGATTTTCTTGGTGTCAAAAAATTGCTAAATAGTTCTTTTTTTTGACATTAGGAAAATGAGTGACAGTCCTTTATTTGTATTGTGCATGATGGATGGGTCCCTTCATGGCCTCCCTTCTCCTTCCTTTTTCCTTTGTATGTGGATGGAATTGAACTATTTACCACTCTAACTTGGCTTTTTGCTCATCAGATCTCACCATCTTCTAAAACTTAAACCTCTCCTATGCTTATTCCAAAGAGCCAAACATATCAATTATACCTTCCACACAAAGTGAAATATTTAATGATTCTTTTCCTGATCTTTTGCCTTTTCTTGCCCTAAATCCAAGGGGTTTAAACTCACTCAGTCCTGGAAAGAAACTTAACATACTTGAACACTTTTCCCTTTTCTGTTCAATCCTCTCAGGTCAGGTGGTTCTTGTGATAAGGAACAAGGCTCAAAGAGTCTTTAACCTCTTGTGTTTTGTCCAAACTCTCCAGTATAACTGTTCATCTCCCCAGCTTCTCATATCACTGTGGGTCACTGAATATTGGCATTCATCAATTAAGAGGCAGCCATTGAGAATCTCCCATTTATTCTTTCACTGCTCTGTGCACTGGAGAGGGACTGAAATTTTATGTCTTGCCTCAATCTGTTAAGTGGACTTTCCTCAGCAAAAGTTTATGGTAAAATCTCCATATGTTTTGTTTAATTCTAATAAAACACATTCCAATCATTCTTTCATACTTAGCCTAGAGTTCACTTCTTTAAAGATATCTGAAGACATTTTCCAAATTTGTGATTTTCAAGTATAGATAGCTTATGTCTATCTTCTATTAATATCAGGTACTCAAATTTTACAAGTATAGTATAGAAATGTATATTTTAAAATAATTGAATGACAGTCTCTCAGGGAACAAGCAGTTGTGTTTTAAAGAGGCAAATGGAACTGAAAAGCCCCTTCTAGCTACCTGAGTGGGAAATAATAACTATAATCAGATATGACTTCCTACTTCAGAAATATCCCTAGAATATTTTCCACAGCCTTCTACATACCAACTACAGTCTTTACTAACCAAAAGAAGTTTAGGTGTTTTCTTTAAAACTATTAAGAAAACAGACTAAAGAAAAGACAGCTGTTGTTTCTAATTCTGACTGATCGCTTATCTTTATAACATCAATAATGAGACCTTAATTCCCTCAATTGTAATAATCAGACAATAATACCTACATTAAAGAGTTTTTATGACAATAAAAATATGAAAACACTCAGCACATTTCCTGAAACACCAGCAGTGTCACACAGTTAGTATCCTTCTTTTTCAGTCATTTAGTCATTATTTTATGAGTCAAATACTGGAAGAGGAGAGCAGGGCTAAAGAAAGGATTAATGTGTGTCTATGAATGTGTGTATTCTATTTCTTACAGGTATCAGCATGTATCAGGTATTTCTATTCAAACATTGGGTAGAAATGAAAAATTTCTTTGTATTTTTTTCAGGGACTTTAAAAAATAGCCAATGTAGTCTTCTAAAATAATCTTTCTGTATTTTATATAAATCTTATAAAAGATAAAAAGTATTAGAGGACAAATAAGAATTTGTTGATACTGCTGCTTTCATATAAGAAGACCTTCAGTAGTCTCAGCTTTCTAGCTATCTTTTCTTTGGGGCCTTAATTTGTAACCTCCACAGCAGCAGGCTCAATCAGGGATGAAAATTGTGATTTTGGAGTACGTGTAAATAGTTCATTGGAACCAAACATATTTTATGAATATAATTTTGAGGAATAGGAGAAGGAATTATTGAAGAAAAATTAATATAGTAAGTTTTTCTGAGAGATGTCTCACTTTGAGAAATTTAAAATTTAAAATATTAAGTCATTTTTCTTAAATATTAATTTATATTCACTTCAGAAAAGTATATGTATTTTTTTAACATCTTTATTGGAGTATAATTGCTTTACATTGTTGTGTTAGTTTCTGCTGTATAACAAAGTGAATCAGTTATACACATACATATATCCCCGTATCTCCGCCCTCTCGCATCTCCTTCCCACCCTCCCTATCCCACCCCTCTAGGTGGTCACAAAGCACCAAGTTGGTCTCCCTGTGCTATGCGGCTGCTTCCCACTAGCTATTTATTTTACATTTGGTAGTGTATATATGTCCATGCCACTCTCTCACTTCGTCCCAGCTTACACTTCCCCCTCCCCGTGTCCTCAAGTCCATTCTCTAGGTCTTCGTCTTTATTCCTGTCCTGCCCCTAGCTTCCTCAGAACCATTTTTTTTTTACATTCCATATATATGTGTTAGCACACGGTATTTGTATTTCTCCAGAAAAGTATATACTTAAATAACTATTTTCCCTATTGAATTAGAAACAAAAGCATACTTTTAAATGTACGTTTTTATTTGTAAATGTAAATTTACATGCAATGAGGGTCTTGCTAAAGAAATGATCAGTGAGATTACTCTTAGTTCTTGGATTGTATTATTACTTTTATAACAGATTATATTTCATATTATTGTGAAGTTCTTAATTGGTCTAGATCATTATAAACATAGGTTACTTTCACAGACACATCCTGGTATTATGATCTGTATCTAAAAGCACCGATTTTCTTAAAAATATGTAACCATACATGATAGATTCTTTGTTTGATTTTTTTTTTTTTTTTTTTTTTGCGGTATGCGGGCCTCTCACTGCTATGGCCTCTCCCGTCACGGAGCACAGGCTCCGGACCCGCAGGCTCAGCGGCCATGGCTCACGGGCCCAGCCGCTCCGTGGCATGTGGGATCTTCCCGAACCGGGGCACGACCCCGTGTCCCCTGCATCGGCAGGCGGACTCTCAACCACTGCGCCACCAGGGAAGCCCCACCCCCAGTTCTTTAAGGAATCTGTATTCCAGTAGCAATATCCCAGTCCTCCTCATTGAGATAGTTCACTGCTGTCCCCTCTAAAGAGTGTGTCCATATCTGAAGTAGTCCAGGTCTGTCTGACTGCTGGGCAATTTCACCACACTATTTCCTCCCTTTTTATAAGCATTAATCAATCCCCCATGACACTTATATGTCGACCAAATTTTTGGTTTATGTTCTACTCTTAATCAACCAAATCCCTTGGGTCTTTTGTCCTGTTGAAATTGTTCACCATTTATAATGTCCTAACCACACAACTATGTAATCTTCTCTAATAATCAAAGGAATTAAAACTAAAGTAACAACTAGATAGGGAGCTTTCAGTTTAAAGTCAGCAAAGTTTAAAAACTTATAATATCTCTTTTCTAAGTAGGAAAGGAGAAATGGTGGTATACTCATCATATATTAGTTAAGGTAATACTAGTGGCGGTAGCAAAAAATCAAAAAAATGTGAGTCAACGTTGCAGACATTGAACAGAGCGGAGTCTGTTATGACCCTAGAGTCCTTCTTCCATGACTTTCTCCTTCCATCTCTGTGACCCTAGCTCCTACCCCGGTGCCTCGCATATATTAGGTACTACTTGTATTTGTTCATTCCATCAAAACAAACATACATATTGTAGTTTGTTTGTGTTTCTCCACTTTGTCCTAATTTGAGACAGAATAACAGTGACAATAAAAATTAACATTATTCAGTTCTAACTTTGTGCCAGACACTGTTCTCACTGCTTTACTGGCATGTATTCATTTAACCTTCCCAACAAACCTATGAAGAGGTATTACTACCATTCATGTTTTAAGATGAAAAGGTGTAGAGAAATTACATGACTTGCCCAAAGTCATAGATTAAATAGCAAAACCAGGCAGTCTAGCTCCAGAATCTATGCTTTTAATTGCCATGCTCTACTGCCTTAATCATCTGTAGGGCTCTTAAGTGTTTTATATAAGTTTGTATAAAACTTTATACAAACATATCACCTTATGTGGCATGTGCTATTTGTCCAGTTGTATTTGTGAATACAATTATAGTTAGGAAGTGAAGGAACTGGAATACCCTATTTTCAATTTATCCACTCTTTCTACAATATTTCTGTGCAAACAGAAATATTACTAATGGTGCACAGTTTATCTTTGGTGAACCTCTACTGGCTCCTAGTGATTACTGCTTTCTTTTCTAAATGTTTCTTCAACTAATTTTATCATAAACCCTAGACACTTTTAAATTATAAAATTTTTAAATTAAAATCAAGCTTCCTGGTGTCTGATTGCATCCCTTTTTAAAAATTTAAACATTTAATTGTCACAATCTTTCTGGCATATTTCCTGTTGAGGATTTCACGGAGATTGCTAGCGTGGTTCCAGGCTCTTAGCTGAAAGTTCCTTTTGTGCTGTGAGATGCCATTTTTCTGAGCTGAGAGACTTGAACTTGTCTTACAGCATCTTGGCACTTTACTATCTCCTCATCCATCTTAGGTTTCAATTTCCTCAACCATGTTTGTTCCCCCTTTCTCAGTTTAAAAGTAATTTTCTTCCATAGAAGATGGGAGTGAAATTGAAGCACATTCATTTCCTATCATTTGTTAACTTTATATTTTCTGTTCAGTGAGGTGGCCCAATCCTTTCCTTGTTCTCCTTGTTCCACACATTTAAAAAGACCATTCCTATCAATATTACCATTGTATTATTATTGTTGTGTTGGTAGTAGTAGTAGTAATAGCATTTTTAAAAGTTTCACTACTGGGCTTCCCTGGTGGCACAGTGGTTGGGAATCCGCCTGCCAATGCAGGGGACACGAATTCAGTCCCTGGTCCGGGAGGATCCCACGTGCTTCGGAGCAGCTGAGCCCATGCGCCACAACTGCTGAGCCCACGAACCACAACTAGTGAAGCCCGTGCCCCCTAGAGCCCATGCTCCACAATGGGAGAGGCCACCGCAATGAGAAGCCTGCGCACCTCAACGAGAAGCCTGCGCACCTCAACGAAGAGTAGCCCCTGCTCGCCGCAACTAGAGGAAGCCCGCGTGCAGCAACGAAGACCCAACTCAGCCAAAAATAAAATAAATGAAATAAATAAATTAAAAAGAAAAAAAAAGTTTCACTACCTATTGGACTATAATTTCCTGAGACAATTTAGCTGTTTATATAGCTTTTTGGAATGGATTTCTGTGCATATACCTCTTTTTCCATCTTTTATGGCCACCATTTAAAGTTCCAGTTTGTTCAGAGATAACCCTAACAAATAAGGCTAGAACTGTAAACAGATGTCCATCTTTAAAAGTACTGCTCTGTTTTACAGTTCCCATGTACATAACACACTGATTAATTAGGACAGATTATTTGTGTTATGCCAGCCTTCGTAGAGGATACAGTATTCACATAGGAAAAAACCTATTGCTTGCTCCGTAAACACCTAGCCACTTTGAATGGTTGACTTCTCAGATGATGCTTCATTATATTTATAGCTTAGAATTATTTTGAAATGTATTTTAATGACCTAAAAATGCTTTCATATTGGTTAAGCCTCTTCAGAATTTTCTCAGTGGTGTTTGGGTTTGTCATTTTTTGATCAGCCAATTTATTATTTTAGCTTTCAGTAGAGAATACACTTCTGCCTAAAGAATCCATTTATCACTGAAATTTATTCAAGAAAAAAAAAGTTTGTTATGATGAGGTTGTCAATGTCTAGGCTCTGTCCTCTTTTATTTCCTCTAAAACGACTGTTTTTTGCAAAACAATTTTCGGTATCTAAGATTTTGGGGGAAAATAAGCCATTCCATTAGAGCAAAACAAATGGTAATTAATTTAGTATCAGAGAACAGAGTCAGCTTTTATTTTATGGATACATCTTCATTTTTCTAATAGTGAGATTGTGATTACATAGTTAAAATTTCTTTAATTTAGAATGTTATATAACATTATTCAATTATCTTCCTTTGTAGATGCTGGCTATGAAACTGTTGCCATATTTTCATCTGAACTGTCTGACTTTCCCCAGTATTCTTCTGAGCATTATGACCTTTAAGAAAACATCATGTTAATCTCCCAATGTTTCTGTCACTTCTGCTTTTCCAAATGATTCATATTGGTTGAACAGCTTCCATTAATACAAATTAGGATACCAATTCAATACCAATTTTTGCTAATAAGTAAGCAAAATTTTAGCAAAGAGAGTTTTGAGTTCTATAACTGGAAAGAAGAATGAGATTAGCATCAGGCAGTACTGGTTCTGCAGTCTGATGTGACATCATCAACAACTTATTCTCTCTTTTCATGTCTTGGCTCCACTTTTTCCAATTCAGGCTTCATTTTTTTTTTTTTTTTTTTTTTTTTTTGTGGTACGCGGGCCTCTCACTGCTGAGGCCTCTCCCGTTGCGGAGCACAGGCTCTGGACGCGCAGGCTCAGCGGCCATGGGTCACAGGCCCAGCCACTCCGCGGCATGTGGGATCTTCCCGGAGCAGGGCACGAACCCGTGTCCCCTGCATCGGCAGGCAGACTCTCAACCACTGCGCCACCAGGGAAGCCCTTAAATCACTTTTGTGTAAGTTTCCTTTGTCTTACTTGCTCTGGCTTCTTCAGATTCTGCTTACGGCTGATGTGATGTACAATTTTTTGAGATCCTGTTTAGCTTCTGTCCAGTCCCTTTCTTCACTGAAAACTTCGTCTGAAAAAGGCAACATTTTCCCTGCTAGCAGTTCCATCCAGCCTATCCTATCCAGTCTGGCGGAATCAATAGCTCCTGTTGTACTTCCATGCCCTGCCTCTCTCCCTGGAGTAAAGACCTTTGCTACCTTTCTACACTGTATTGTGGCCCCTCTCCCCGTGTGGCAGGCCTATATCAGCAAATCTCCCACTTCTGGACTATCCAGATCAGGGCATATGTCACTTTCCCAGGAATCTCTCTCCATGCTTAGCACCCCACTAGTGGAATGAACACCCAGAAATGCAAGCATCCAGACAAGGACCAAGGCACGGTACCATCTTCTAGAATTCTCTACCTCAGTTGGCCTCCAAGGGAGGTAGAGGCCCACTGCAGAGGGGGAGGGGAGGGGACAGGAAGTCTTCTCAGCTAAACTGCACTTCCCTGACTCTCTACCCCGAGACTCTCTCCTGCCTGGGCACTGAAAGGGGTAAGGGGGGAGGGGAACTATGATTGCATTGGGGGGCTGGTTCTTCTGAATCTTCTATGAGCTCTAGAGGAAGGTTCTGGCTCCAGTTCTCAGTAGCTTAATGGCAGTTTTTAAAATATGTGTGTGACTTAAATTCTCTTCTATTCAGCTTTGGGGCTTTAACCACAATTTCATCAGAATAGAAAAAAAAAACACATCCAACACTGTATTAACACATAGAAATGGTAATTTAAAGTGGTTTCTGTCTAAAGTGGGTACTGTTGCTTTCCTCAATAAATATTTTATATTTTAAAGAAAATTAAAAAAATAAGTGAGGAGGGCTAACTAAAAGTGCTTACATTTGCACATGCCCTTTTAAGCATCTTTATGTACATGTGTGAATCACAGCAGTGCTGTGATGGAAATAAGGCTCCATTACAACCATTTTATAAGTCGAACACTGAGTGGTAAATGATTTTTCTAAAGTCTCACTCTTAAGAGGAAGCACTGGAATCCTGGCTCTCAGCGTACCGCTCCATCTCTATGTACCTGTCTTAGGAGGGGTTCCTAGAAGCGGAACCTGAGAATGGGAGTCATGTGCAAGTGACTTATTGGTTTTTACTCTCAGGAGAAATCTATATTGGAGTGAAAAGCAAAATAATCAAGGGGAAGAAATTAAACAAGGAAGTGGTTTCAAGACAAGTCTAGCCTCAGCCTGGTCCCAAAGGGAGCATGAAAACGTAAGTTGCACCATAGAATTTGCTTTTTCTTGATGCAAGGATCTGGGCTTTTATGTCCTCCACTGCTCAGTCACGGGCTATGGGTTGCAGTACAGGGAGGGTGTTAGGGGATGAGGGAACTTCAGGCACTTCAAGGTGAGGGTCCAGCTGCCTAAGTGTAGTCCCCCTGAGAAGATTTCAGCAAGCCCTGCAGTGGTGACACCTACAGGAGTGGAGGAATGGCCTTCTGAACCAGTTTTTACTGAGGAAGGAAGTGGGGCGCCGAACGAGTCAGCAACAGTAGTACTGCATTGCCTCTAACCATGTTAGTAGTTAATGGAGATACAGGATATCACTAACATGAGACTAGGGTAAAAGTCTTAGAATATAATTTAAGAGGTCAAGAGAAATAGAAGTAGTGTTATATTATCCTTTGGGTAAAGACGTTTACTCTAGCTGTACCTACCTAGAAAGGCTTTTGGAAACCCAAGTCAAGTAGATTATAATGAATATTATTTGTTGAAGGAAAAAACATACTTTTATGCCTTTCTCTTCTAACTTAGGCAAAGAGGAGCACAAAGGTAAGTCAAGTGGTCATGTGAGTTAAGGCAATGTCCTTAATGAAAAGGCAATTTGGGTCCTATAGGAAGAAATTACATGGCATGTGTGAATGATAATTTATTACGCTTAGCTTTAAAACACATTAAGAATACACAACTTAGACATTATTGCTGGGTATTCTTACCAGCCTAAGAAAGAAGTGGATATGATTAACCTTCTTTAAGACAATTACTCACATCTTACTTAAGGCATCTAAGCGATTTCCTTATTTCAATTTGAATTCACGTTAAATAAATATAAGTACGTGGGGCTTCCCTGGTGGCGCAGTGGTTGAGAGTCTGCCTGCCGATGCAGGGCACACAGGTTTGAGCCCTGGTCTGGGAGGATGCCACGGAGCAGCTGGGCCTGTGAACCACAACTACTGAGCCTGCGCGTCTGGAGCCTGTGCTCCGCAACGGGAGAGGCCTCGATGGTGAGAGGCCTGCGCACCGTGATGAAGAGTGGCCCCCGCTTGCCACAACTAGAGAAAGCCCTCGCACAGAAACGAAGACGCAACACAGCAAAAATAAATTAATTAATTGATGAAAGGCTCCTACCCACAACATCTTCTTAAAAATAAAAAGAAGTTTTTAAAAAAAATGTAAGTACGTCATTCTAAATTACTTCATTCAAACAAATATTGCAGTATAATTATATCAAAATAATAGTAACTTTTAACATCTATTGATAGCAGGTCATGTGCCAGGTAATATTCTAAGTGCTCTATTTGTCTAATTTATTTGATCTTGACAACATTCGTAGAGGAGAGGTACAATTACCATTCCTCTTCTACAGATGAAGAAGCTGAAGCCAGAGTAGTTCAATAACTTTTCCTAAGTCACACGATTGGTGGGGGGGTAAATATTTGAACTCAGTTAGGTTCCAGAGCCACATTCTGAGTATGAAAAATATCTGAATATTGGTTTTTAACATCCATAAGTTCTGGTGGTAATTTTTGCTACAATATACAAATTACAAATTTAGGATCATAATGTAGTTGATATAAACAAGAGCTTAGAGGGTCAACAGGAG
Organism: Tursiops truncatus; assembly: GCF_011762595.2. NCBI lineage: Eukaryota > Metazoa > Chordata > Mammalia > Artiodactyla > Delphinidae > Tursiops > Tursiops truncatus. The sequence continues at coordinate 47,540,891 of NC_047050.1, forward strand.
AATAATTGGACAAGGTACACGGTGGAATTTAAATGAGTCATTTTCTCAAGTAAGTATATTAAATCCTAGATGTTACATAGTTCAAAATACATTGCTTTGTATTTTTGTTTTTACAATTGGCTACATCCCTGTATATATTTTATAAAAATTGGTCAGAGTATTAATTTTTAATTTTGTTCAAATATAAAATATATCCTTATTCTTTCCTATTTTTGCCAAATATTTTCCAGGTCCTACATCCACTCTTTCATAAATAAAATATATGTACATACACATATGATTAAGCATATGTGTGCAATCCAAGTAACTAATGAAGGCTTAGTGAAATATCTAACATGAGATGAGGTGAAAACTGGTTAATTTACCCCATCCTGACCTTACTCCCTATAATTTATCAGATGTCCTTTGGCATTATCTTTTATGAGCTGTATTTTCTCAATTTTTTGCTTTCTTCCTTCACCCCTCCTCCCCTCCTTTCTTGCCTTCTTCCCTCTCTTTTCTCCTTCCTTCTTCACCAATTTGGATGTACTTTATAAACACATATAAGGCTAAGGTATATGAGTCATGTTCTAGGCCCTTAATGAATATACAGTCTAGCAACTAGAGGAGCTTAGACTTTTGGACCTCAAAGGGTTCCTAGCTGTAATTTATTTATGTGAAACTTGGGCAAAACTTTTTTCCCTTTTGGAAACTGAGGGGGTTTGATGGTCTCCAAAGTCCCTTTAAATTTTGAAAACAAAAATAACTTGTAAATAATTTCTATTTTCACAATCTAAGAATAAATAGACAACAAGAAATGTCAGCAATGTACCTATTTAAGTATAAGGCATGATTAATAAAATGGTTAATAAAATATTTTTCCTACCAATGTAAATGATTAAGCAGTAGGTGCTATCAGTAAATCTGAATGAAGAACCATGGTGGATCTGTAAAGGTGGACATATTACAAATAGACAATAGAGGTTTGTCTGAAATATTTTTTGAGCTGTATCACTGGAATATTAGAAACCCCATTCTGATTTCTCACAGGTCTGGTTTCACATGCAAGTCAGCCCTATTCTTAGTTTGTTCTTTTACCATATTATTCTGACATAAAAAGTGACATTTATAGATTATTCATAATACTATATCTCTCCAGCCATTTTTCCAAATATCCTTGAATTACTTTAAACTATTATTGGAAATATTTTTCTAAATATAAAATACTTCAGGGTTTACATTGACTATAGAAATTATTGCTACTTTATTTCCATGAAGTATATCACCTAAAATATGGACATTTGTCTTTGCACTACCAAATCTGACTGACAAATGCAAGCTTTTTTTTGTAAGTGGCAGTGGTAGTCTATGTATTCATTTATAAGTGGGACTGGTATTCCAAATATATATAATATAAAAAAGTTAAGAAGATTTTTAATTATTTCATGATAAAGGATCTTTTTAAAAGATTTTTTTTACTGTTCAAGGAAACATTCATGTCACATGTGGTTATTATTATTAATTTTGAAATAGCTTATTTCTCCACAAAGTGTTCTAGGGTTTATACACAAATTGAATTTTAATTTCCTGACCTGAAATTTCATACATTGTTAGCTGAGTCTCAAACCAGGGGATTTTAAGGAATCAATTGCATTTGCTTTTTTTGCCAAAGCAAACAATGCCAAGGACATGGATATTTGTAATTATAAGTTTAACAATACTGCTTTTTAAAACAATCATGTTATATGGTGTAGCATGTATCTAGTTTTAAAGTGAAAGTGAATTTAGATTCTTTTCATGGCAAGTATAGAAAGAACATTTTAAAGGGGAAAAGAGCCCCTTCAGGGTTGCAAGCCCAGCCAAGTTCTGGGTCCATCTATGGAAAAAAGTCACTTTTCTGTCTGGGGTAATGACTGAGCTGCCTTTTTGCCAACAAGTTATAGAATTCCATACCAGCCTTCAAAGAACTCAAGAGCCTGGGAGCAGATACTGGTGACCCCTTGATTTAAAAGAAAAGAATGGTACGCCACTTTGTCCAACCCATTTTGCATTCCCGTCTCTGTGTCTTTGCAGGCATGGAGCCCGATGCTGTGGTTCTGTATCCAGACCCCTTCCAGTCTATGGTAATTGGCGGGCTTGCTCCTCAGATGAGAATAGATGCTCATGGGTTACACGTACTGCTCCCTCATAAAACAAAAGGGAGTAACAATGAACACAGAAAGGTGACACTCAGTAATGTGAAAGATTCCTATCCTTCAGGCTCCCCTCCAAAGAGAAGAGGAGGCTGTCCTTGCATTCTGGTCTTTTAAGTTAAGAAGTTTCTGTATTAAGAACCAGGATGGTTGGCAGAGAGGAACCAGAGAGACAGCTCATGGAAAGACTGGAAGCGTTTCAGCAGGGACTCTAACCCAATCCTACTTTTACAGGGTAAAATCTGGGAATAAATGGTACCTTTTAGTTACTTTTGTACTTTCTCACTTTAAAAATCATGTTTCCTAATGGATAATTCTCTGGCCAGCAATTTACTGTTCTGAGAGTTGAGTGTACTTTAAACAGCATTCTCACGGCACCTCAGAAATAGGGAGTGATCATTTAAAAATCCTTCAGAAATGAAACAAGATTGTTATATTTCGATCTCTCTAAAAGAGGCATGAGGAGAGATTTGTTAACATCCATTTTCCACTTCTGATGCCCTCCGTAGGAGGTGCTAGCAAAATTCAGATATGTTTCCAAGCCTTAATTTGAGGGTCTTGCTGAATGACTTATCCAGATGGAAGCAATAGAACTAACTGTTCTTTCTCATCATGTGATAAATAAGCTTATTGAGGATTTTTGCTAGAGTCTTCCTTATAAAGAGCATGGTTTTTAAACTTGTTCTTCAAGTTATGTGCTCATATATACCCATACTACTGAGGTTCTGTAACATTTTCTGGTATGACAAAGAATATATCTTTTGGCCACTCAGAAAAGATACCTCCCTACAGAAAAGTCCTTTTTAATTTTTTTAAATTTTTTAATTTATTTTTCAGAAAGACCTTTTTAAAGTGGTAAGTTATGCAGTTCTTTGGCACCACTTTTAAGCAAGGTGCCTCATTTTACCTGATTTAAATGCCTCTATATCTTGAACTTGCTGTTGTTTTCAGACCAGATGGCATGGAACACATTTGTTATACATCTTTGATCAAATATACAGTTAAGATTTTTTCTAGAATAGATCACATCACCAAATTTACTAAATTTATTAAATTTAATAATACACTGACCATTAGGAGCATTATATAATTCACATGAGAAAATATGTTACCATTAATAAATCTATAAACCACACAGCCTCTATTCAGATAGTATCATGCAGCAATTTATTGTATACTGTGTGAATTTTGTCAACAAGGAATCCCTCAATGAAAAAATAGCATAATATTAATTACTAGTACCATCTGTGCAAAACAATAGGAAAACCAATATTTTAATACAATTACTTCATGCATGTCAGTTATCTTCAACATTAAATGCTGCAGTTTTGTTGATGCAGTTTACCTGTCTAATAATTTAAATAACGGATGTTCTTACAGAGTTTAAAACTATGAATAAATGAATTAGAATTAAATATTATGAAATGTTTAAATAGGTATAACATGAAGCTGATTCACTCTCCAAGAATATATCCTGTATGTATATACAAATTACTGTACCATCTGCTAGATTTTTACAGGTTGAGCATAAATTTTCTTTCCACACATGAAAGGTATACTGTAAAAGCTTTTTAGTGAAAACATTATTCAGTTGAAAAGGTTGAGACAGTTGGTCTAACTATTGCCTGGCGGTGGTCAGACTAAAACAGTACCTTCAAAAGATGGGGGCAGGGGTCATTATAAGAAAGATCAAATTCTGTTTAAATTTTGAGCTCTCAAGCTCACATTTTGCTAATTATGACAATGGATGCTGTTCCAAGGCCAAAGGACCCCCTTTCATGTGTCCTTTTAAACTACTGTAACCTGCCACACGGTATGTTCTTTTTATTTATCCACTTTAAGTTCTGGCTTCAATAAATATTTATTGAAAAAAATTAACGAATTATATTTTGGAGAAGATGGTCAGCAAAGAGGCTTTTCTTAGCTGCCAGTACAAATCATCCTTTTTGTTGGCTCTTTAGATCGCTTAGCATCTCATACTGCCAAAGTTCTTTTATAACCAAGGCACAGACTTCAGAGCCTCAAAGTACATAAAGTGGGGTTGGTAATCATTATTGCTAGGAAATCTATGGACAAGCAATCAACCTTTCATTTTGGGAGAGTCTTTTGTAGCAGCCAACCAATCTAAACTTTTCATTAAGTAACAATGAGCAGTGATCGTCAAACTTCTTTACCACGTTCTGCTACAGCTAGAAAGAAGTCTGAGGTCCATCATTTTCACCTTCTAAGACAATAAAATTCTCTGTTGGAGAGGGAGGATCTTGAAATCCCATTACGCATATTTCGCCCTAACTCAGAATTTCCACTTATTTTTAAAAAATTGTATCATGTTCTTTTTTAACATAGTTTGGGATGAGCTTTAAGGCTAGCTTCCTTCTACAAGGTTGTATTTTTAGAGCATCAACACTAGCATCACACTCTTGGGTTTGATTTCTGAATTTCATAGCTTATGTGACCTTGGACATAATTGTCAAATCACTTAACTTCTATTTTTAGGGCATAACGTCATGCTTATAAAATGGAAATTATGCTGCTTACCTCTCACTAATTATAGAATAAGGTAATATCATGATCATCAGAAAATACTATTTACTGTTCATCCACTGAGGTAAAGGAAGCAAAAGAGTTAAAAAGGATGTTGGTCTTTCAGAAAAAATATGAGCAGGCAATCACAGACTAAACATAAATGCAAATAAAGGTGAAGAGACTCTCAAGAATCATTAGTAGTAAGGAAAAGCAAAATTAGATAGCACAGCACAGGGGAATTTTTTCTGAAATTGGAATATGTGGTACAGTCAGAAGTGTAGGGCAATAGGCACTCTCAGGCACAGTAGGAGGGAGGGTGGAATGACACATCTTTTGGGAGAATAAAATTTAGCAGCAGCTCAAGAATTCAAAAGCATGTTTTTTGACCCAGAAATTTTACTTTTAGAAATCTAACCTAGGATGATTCTTAGCTAAATGGTGAACAGGTACAGCTGTCCCCCTTAACTCCTTCACCCTGCTCAAAAAAACAGGAAATAAAAAACACGCTGATACCAAATAACAAATACGTAAAAATCAAGTTAAAAAATAAAGACATACATAACATACATGTGAAATAAGAAAATCCTTAGTTTCTAGAAATAGAGAACTAAAAATCCAGCATGAAAAATGATTAGTAATAACCCATGTGGAATTTGACCTAAAAACACTGATGCTTTTCATGCTCTCTGATGCACAGGGACAACCTGTGTCTAAGGTTGATGAGCTGGAAGATGAAGAGATGAAGAGCTGGAACCAAGAATCTGATATAAAATTTCTAGCTGAAAAAGGGAGCTTTATGAAATAAGGATCAGAAAAACTCTATTCATTGTCCTTCCAAGGAGTTTTTTGCCTGGCCAGCTGTGGACAGAAGTAAACAAACAAACAAATAAATTTCTAAAAGTCTAGTGCAAGGGCTTAGAGATAAAATCTGTTAGTCATCTATATTTTAAGTAATAAAGGCAAGATTTGAAAACCTGAAAATATTTTCAGGTTTACATTATACTTAATTGATAAATTTCCCTTTTCCTATGTAATTAATAGCCATATATCCAACTATACCTCTTTTCTTCTTGGAGGAAAAGGAAAGTAAAGTTGAGGGATAAATTTTCCACTGAACTATAATAATTGTATAGAAGTCTATAGCCCGGGCAAGAACCCTGGCAGTCTTGGTTCCAGAAACCCTTGCCGTAATCACTCATGGAAACATCACAATGAGAAGAATAAGCAGATGTAACAAAAATCTGAATTAGCACAACAAGAAGGGGAGAAATCTAAACAATTTCAAAGAGATTATTATCTTTTTAGATAATTAAAGAGAAAGAAGGAATAGAAATCTCAATAAAAGAATAGGACTCTACAAAAAACATTGGACAGACTTGAAAAAGAATGAAGTAGAACATTTGGAAGTAAAAATATGTCATTGAAATAGAAAGCTCAGTAGACTGCTTAAATGATAGCTAGATACAGCTGAAGTGAGAATGAGAAAATGGGGAGGCAGTTCTTGGGGAAAAAAACCCAAAAATGCAACCCAGAAAAAGAAAGAGGCTGGCCACATGAAAAAGCAGTTAAGTGAAATGGAGGATAAAATGAAAACATACAACATACATCTAAGATTCCTTGATTGTGAGAATAGAGAGGGAATAAATATCTTTGGTAAACATATAACAGATAATGTCTAGTATTGAAAAAGACATGATTGCTCAGATTATAGCTAGTAGCACAGTGAATTCTGAATAAAGGAAACAGAGAAGTCCTTTTAAATGAACTGGTTTTTGACTAACTCAGCAAATTAATATGCTTACACCATTTTGTCTTACTGATTCTCACAGTGTGATAAATACAACTAGGAAGTGATTATGTGGTACATCAGTGCACTATTGCTCCCACCAGTTGAATTCAGTTCTTAAAAAGTCAGTTGTGCTTTGTCCCTAACTGTAAAAGAGAGTTATATGTGTTATTTTAATTACAATAACAAAGAAAATATCAATATAAGACATAGAATTGAGTCAAGAAAAACTAAATTGAACGCTTTAGGGGAACTCCATAAAGACATGCCTCTTTAAAAAAATTAGGTGTGAAATTAGGTTTTGGCACAAGAACTGTAAAATTGGGGTTAAAAGTTATAAATATCTGGAATATGGTAAACACAGAACTTCCAAACAATGTCTTTAAGTTTTAGCATCCACTATAAAGATAGTGAAATTGGAAATTGTGGATAATTTATTATGCACGTGGTTCATGAAAGAAAGATAACATAAAAATTTGACCGGCAGACCCATCTCAAAGGAAAAACCTTGCGCTACCACAACAACTAACCAAATAATATAAATTTATATATTTCAGTTTAAGTAAAATGTTTAAGGTGAGCATTAATCTTTTTTTTTAAAGGTTTCTCAGCTTTAACAAATTTTTTATTTCTTCAGTGAGCTAGTGGCTCTGATAGGGATCATCCTTTAAAAAAATCTACATGCAAGATCAACCTACAGAACATCGAAGTCATGAAAAAAAAAAGAGAGAGAGAAATTACCTAGCAAGAAAAAAAAATACACCAATAGCAGAGTTCAAATCAACAGCTTTATCTAAGAATCCACTGTCAAATCTAAGTTCATGAAGATTTCTCCCATGTTTTCTTCCAAGAACTTCATGTCTTTAGCTGTTACATTTAGATTGTTGTCCTAGCATTATTTGTTGGAGAATACTGTTTCCCAATTAAATGGGCTTGGATCCCTTGACAAAAATCAATTGGTCATAGATGTATGGATTGATTTTGAGACACTTAATTCTATTCCATTGGTCTGATTTCAATCTGTATGCCAGTACCACACTGTTTTGGTTACTATAGCTTTGTAGTAAGTTTTGAAATTTCACCACTGTGGCTAAATTTATTCCTAGGTATTTTATTCTCTTAGATGGTACTGTAGATGAAATTGCATTCTTAGTTTCCTCTTTGGATTGTTCATTGCTGGTATATAGAAACACTACTGATTTTCGTGAGTTGATCTTGTACTCAGTAACTTTGCTGAATTTATTTACTAGCTCTAGTATCTTGTAGATCCTTTGGGATTTTCTACATGTAGTCTATATATCTGTAGATAGAGATTGTTTTTTTTAACAGTTTGCCTTTTGCTTCTTTTTCTTGTCTAATTACTTTAGCTAAAACTTCCAGTAAATGTTGAATAGCAGTGATGAAAGCAGGCATCTTTGTCTTGCTCTTGATCTTAGGGGGAAATTTTCAGTTTTCCACCACTGAGTATACTCAACCATTGAGTATAGTGTTAGCTACAGGTTTTTCATAAATGCCCTTTGTCATGCTGATACATTGACTTTTAATAGTAAGAAGCTATTAGCCCAGAAATAAACCCATGCTTATATGTTCAATTAATCTACAACAAAAGAGGCAAGAATATACAATGGAGAAAAGACAGTCTCTTCAATAAATGGTGCTGGGAAAACTGGACAGCTATATAAAAAGCAATGAAACTGTATCACTTCCTTCTACCATATATAAAAATAAACTCAAAATGGATTAAAGACTTGGATGTAATATCTGAAACCATAAAACTCCTAGAAGAAAACATAGGCAGTAAGCTCTTTGATCTTGTTCTTAGCAATATTTTTTTGGATATGCCTCCTCAGGCAAGGGCAACAAAAGCAAAAATAAACAAATAGGACTAAATCAAACTAAAACCCTTTTGTACAGAGTGGGAAGCCATCAATAAAACAAAAAGTCAACCTACCATATGAGAGAAGATATTTACAAACAATATATCCAATAAGGTGTTGATACCCAAAATATATAAGGAACTCATACAACTCAGTGTCAAAAAAAAAAAAAAAAAACAACCAAACAACACAATTAAAAATTGGACAGAGGATATGAATAGACATTTTTTTTTCCCAAAGAAGACAAACAGATGGCCAACAGGCAATGAAAAGATGCTCAATATCACTAATCATTAGGGAAATGCAAATCAGAACCACAATGAGGTACTACCTAACATCTGTCAGAATGGCTATCATCAAAGAGACCAGAAATAACAAGTGTTGGCAAGGATATGGAGAAAAGGGAACCCATGTGCACTGTTGGGACTGTAAATTGGTGCAGCCGTTATGAAAAACAGTATGGAGTTTCCACAACAAATGAAAAAATAGAACTACCATATAATCCAGCAACTCTACTTCTGGGTATCTATCCCAATAAAACAAAAACACTAACTTGAAAAAGAAAACATATATATATCCCTATGTTCACTTAAGCATTATTTACAATAGCCAAGATATGTAAGCAACCTAAGTGTCCATCAATAGATGAATGGATAAAGAAGATATGGTATATATACACAATGGAATATTACCCAGCCGTAAAAAAGAATGAAATCTTGCCATTTGCAACAAGATGAATGGATCTAGAGGGTAGTAAGCTAAGTGAAATAATAATAAATACCATATCATTTCAACTATATGTGGAATCTAAAAAAATGTATGAATAAACAAAATAAAACAGAAACAGAACTATAGATACAGAGAACCAACTGGTGGTTATCAGAGGAGAGGGCGTTGAAGGTACAGGTGAAATAGGTAAAGGGGATTAAGAAGTTCAAACTTCCAGTTATAAAATATGTAAGTCACAAGCAGGTAATGTATAGCATAGGGAATATAGTCAATAGTGTTGTAATAACTGTGTATGGTGACAGATGGGAACTAGAGTTATCGTGGTGATTGTTTCATAATGTGTAAAAATATTAAATCACTATGTTGTACACCTGAAACTAATATAATATTATATGTATATAATTATATATCAATTATATCACTGATATAAATTATAATTCAATAAAAAAGTAAGAGACAAGAGAAATAAAGAAGAGGATTAAAAGAAGTTCTATTGGGCTTCCCTGGTGGCGCAGTGGTTGAGAATCTGCCTACCAATGTAGGGGACACGGGTTCAAGCCCTGGTCTGGGAGGATCCCACACGCTGCGGAGCAACTGGGCCCGTGAGCCACAGCTACTGAGCCTGCGCGTCTGGAGCTTGTGTTCCGCAACATGAGAGGCCGCGACAATGAGAGGCCCACACACCGCGATGAAGAGTGGCCCCCGCTCGCCGCAACTAGAGAAAGCCCCCACACAGAAATGAAGACCCAACACAGCCTAAATAAATAAATAAATTTATATTAAAAAAAAAGTTCTATTAAACTGATTTGATTCTATTCTATTAAACAGTTTTGATTTTTAAAACTTCAGTAGCATGTAGCTCTGAACAGTTATAAAGGACACATCTGGAAATAATGAAAAACATAAATTAAAAAGATGGAAAAATATGTATTAGGAAAATAACCAAAAATAAAATTGTTCTACAATTTAAATAACAGGCATAGTAGAATTTACAGAATTCTAGTCTACTTTCTATTGGAAGGATATCAGAATCAATGGGAGCAGGAAGAAGACATTGGAAATTCCAGGAAACAAGGAAGCTCAGAATGAAATCAGGAAGCAGGAAACACTGCTACGCACTCATGCAGGAACAGCCTGGCCAGTGTGTTGCCACAGCTGCCACTGCTGTCATCACCTCTGCTGCTGCTACTGTGAGGATTCTGACCCTGAAAATTCCTTAATTCCTTGTTTCACTCACTGTTCAGAGTCCCAGGAACACACATCAAGCTGACTGAGCTTGTGTCTCAAGCCATCCCTGGCTGTTAGAAGAGGCTTGCAGGAAGGCTTGGATTCCATGGTGGAGACAGACACTAGGAAATGGTCTCTGGCCAAAATGATCAATAGTGGAGGAGAGGAAATTCACAGAAAGGAAACTGGAGACACTTTATGAATAGTAATATATGAAAATTTTTTAAATGTCTGGAAAGATACAATTACAAGCAATTACCAACATGGAAGGAGAGGAATAGACTAAACAGTGTTTGGAAAATTCTATATCCTTATGTACAATTTTGCAATTTTTTAACGATGAAATTGCATTCATGCATGGCTTATGTATTTTTAAAAATAGGTTTTAAAATTATACTTAGAAAAGAACTTTTGCCTTTAAGAGTGAGAATTAAATACTCACAGCACTTTTAAACTTTCATGGGAATAATTGATGAAAACCCCGCTTCAGCAAAATTCAAGAGGGAGAAATCTTCCTGGGACTGCAGAGATTTCAATGTTGGCTAACTTACTTTTTTTTTTTCCTTGAAATGCATTGGCTTCATCTACCTTTAGAAGTTCCTTCTGGTGAAAACTCTGGATGATTTTTTTCTCTCTCTGAAGCCATCGGGATACTTTGTAGTCAAATAAATTGTCAGAAAAGTTGCTGTATCTAGAGATTTTGCTGTAGTAAAAATGTGGCCACAGCCTTCTCAGAGCAGCTCAACATTTGGGACTATGTTAAAAAACCCATCAAAAATAAAAGCTGTATTATATCATTTTTGAATTCACCATGCTCTTAGGGAAATGTAGTTTTACATATGTGTAGGAATGTTTCGTGTGTGGGTGCATGCATGCATGTGCATGTGTGTGTTAGTGAGACAGAGAGACAGACTGAAAGACAGACTTGCTTCAACTCTGTAAGGTCAATATAGATATTTATACTCCAAGAGATGATCTGGAGCATAAAACTAACTGAAATTTGAATCTGTGTTAATAATACTTACCTAACACTGTAACTAAAGTTAGTTGTCTACAACATAATCCAAGAGGGTTACCCTTTGGAGGTCTCTTCTATGATACCTGTACATTTTCATTCACCCACCATTTTTTTTTTTTTTTTGCAGTACGCAGGCCTCTCACTGTTGTGGCCTCTCCCATTGTGGAGCACAGGCTCCGGACGCGCAGGCTCAGTGGCCATGGCTCATGGGCCCAGCCGCTCCGCGGCATGTGGGATCTTCCCGGACCGGGGCACAAACCCGTGTCCCCTGCATTGGCAGGCGGACTCTCAACCACTGCACCACCAGGGAAGTCCTCACCCACTATTTGATTCATTCATTTATTCCTTTAACGAATCTCTAGTAAGGGATTCTTCTGTGGCAGTTTTCGTGCTAGACTATGAAGACCAAGAATGAATCAAACAACAGTTATAGGGGAGAGACATGTAACTAACCAGGCAGTTAATATGAAACAGTGTGATCTGGGCTAGGATGTCCCAGATGCTTTGAGAGCTCTGAAAGACACACACTCGAGACTGGAATGAAGATCTGGTGGAGTAGAGTGTTGGGGTGTGTCAAGAAAGCAAACTTGAACTGAGTCTAAAGGGCGGGAACTATAAGTAGAAAAAGTCAAGAGATTTAAAATAAGTAATGGACAGTGAGACCTCTCAAAGATTCTGGGGTTAAAAAACAAAAACAAACAAAAACAAAACACCAGAATACCTTAGGGACATCATTGTTTTTAATGGATAGGAAAAGATTTCTACTCGAAGCACAACTGACTGTGGATTGATAAGAGGGTATCTACAGTCGACGTGTGCTGTTTTTACTGTCCAGTATACGGTCACCTCTTTTTCTGGGAACGATAAACTGAATGCCGTTTGGGGAATGCACTCCTCCCCTGACACATACCTCATGTACACACACACACACACACACACACACACACACACACACACAGCACTCCTCAGGTGGAACACAGGACCTTGGACCCACCATGCGTATCCATTTCTTTAGCCACAGTAATTGGTCAAGTCTCAAGCATGTGACCCAATCAGAACTAAAGTAAAACTTGCTTAGCAACTTCCAAGAAAAAGATGTCGACTCTTTTCTATTCGGCCTGAAACCTGAGGGAATGTCGGGGCTGGAGTTCCAAACAACCTCTTGCTACCATGTGACGCCTGATGCTGAAGCCAATATGACAGAAGGCAGAGTAAAGAGATGGAGAGAAACCAACTCCTAATTATATTTTCTGGGCCCTGAATCCAGTCTTGTCATTTCTTGTGAGCCAATAAATTCCCTTTTTGCCTAAATGAGCTGGTTGTATTTTTTTTCACTTGCCACCAAGAGTTCTAATTGATACCATCCTCAAAGAGGAAGCCGTGGGGTGGGGATGAAAGTGAACAAGCTAATATTTATTAAGCAACTATTTTGTCCCCAGCAGGTAAAGCTAGGCACTGCTGTGTCCTTGTTTTTAAATAAAGTTCACAATATTCCAGGAAACCAAATGAGAGTATCCATCTTAGCACAAAGGTCTGCCTGACTTTAAATCCTATTTGTTTTACGTATCACTGTGCTATCAGTTTGAGGTTTACTCTAAGCCGGCGTTTCCTATATTGTTTTAGGGAACACTAGTGTTCAGTGAAACGTTAATGAGTGTTATATAAAGAACACTTACTATATAAGAAACTCAATATGTAAGAAAATTATTAAACATACGTATGTGTTGAACTTATTTTATATGTCTTGTAGAAATGGTTCTAGGGATCTGATGAAAGGTCACCCACAGCATAAATTAAGGATGTTTAAAAAGTATGCATTGGTGCACAGGTGACATTGTCAACCTACACAACATACTGATCTATAGTTTTCATATCAGAATTTAAGTTTTGTGCTTCTAACTTCTTGGGGGGATGTTATTCCATGTGTGTTGGCAGTAGAGGTTCATACTGCACATGCTTTGTGGCTGATAAAGGGAAGTTTTTAATAAAAAACAGACTTTAATAGTTCTCAGATAAAACAACAAAGAAAATCAGAATGGTTCAAAGTGAATGTGATGAATGACAAATGTAAATTTCCAAACAACTGTGAGGTAAACTGTTCAAGATTATATATATAAATATTTTGGGAACTGCCATATATAAGAGTTAAACATTAAATCTGTGTTATCCTCTTTTCTACAATTTTCTTTTGAAAATAAGAATCTTATAATATCCTGGAATTAAAACAAAATATTGGAATATATTTGATGTGCCTAACATGAAGATCTGACTCAGAAACATCATTCCTACTATTTAATAACTACATGAATAAAAAAGACATAAAGCACTGTTCTTGTACAAAGGATGGGTGTTTTTATGTCATATTGTATTACAAAAATGTACAATAAATTATTATTTACTTTATGTAGATATTTTCATTATTTTTGTGCTTAATTTGAAAAAAATGACTTAATTTCTGGAAAAGTACATTTGTTCAGTTACAGAACTTTAAAAACTTATGAATAAGTTTAGATTTCTTACAGCAATTATTTCATCTGAGACCATTTTTGTTGCCTTGTATAATGTAAGGGAGACAATTATTTACTGTACTTATTAGTTTCACATGTGGAAGAAATTACAAGGTGATTCTTCTTAATTCTAAAATGTGAGGTTTTGTAGGAAGCTATCTATTTTACTGCTATGTCTCTAGATGTTCAGTGGTCCAACTTCTGTCATGGGGAACTTATGAGTGTCTTGAGATGTTGACAACTTGGGGACTGTCCTCACAGTCTATGTTGTAGTGTAATTATATAGATATGGTTTTGCTGGAGAGCAAAATTTTCTTTAAGTTGTTGGGTTTGATTGTTTATTTACTAAATCCTGTAAGAGACAAAATCAGGTTACATTTTAATATTTGTTACACAAGATAATTTCTTTAATGTTTTCTTAGTATAAAACTAAAAATAGATTATCAAATGATTTCTGAATAGGAACTTAAATACTTATCTCAAACATTTCTCATGAGCACTAAGGGAGTACAAACCTCCTGAAGAATTACAAATAGCTCAATTTCTTTCTGAACAATTTTTATCCCTTTTCCTGAGTGTTAAATTTAATATTCTTAAATTATAGGCTACAATGATTTAATCTTAAACTATATCAAAGGATACTTAGGTTCCTTTATTTCCAAGACATTTTCTGCATTTAGTTAATGCTTGTTTATACTTGTTAGAACATATACAAAACCATACATATTGTATTACAACATAGAAAAACAAAGGGAGAAACTTGGTAAATTAGTAGACAGATACTTAGAATACATATCCTGTTTAAAGTTTTAATAATCATAAGTTTTATATTTTAAATCTATAAATAATTATTTTTAGGATTCATTTTAGAGAAAGAGGGAAGAGGCTCTTAAAGGTTGTTTATCTGTGCTGTACTTTGTTTCAAAATATTACATTCTCAAAATTTCTTCACAATTATGTTCTTGCTAATGGTATTAACTATCTGTAGCTGTACAACAAATTGGCCCAAAACTAAGATGCTTAAAATAACAAATGTCTATTATCTCAAAGTTTCTGTGTGTCAGGAATTCTGGTGCAATGTAACTAGTTGCCCCTGACTCAGGGTCTTTCACAGGCTGTAATCAAGGTGTCAGCTGGGTCTACAGTCTCATCTCAAGGCTTGAGTAGACAAGAATATGCTTCCAACTGAATCATGCAGTTTGAGTGCCAACAGCCCTAGATTTAGTCTTCCTTGGGCTGTTGGACTGAGGATTTCAATTCTTCCCTGGCTGTTGGCTAGAGGCCTCTTTCTTAATTCTTTGCCATATGGGCCTCTCCACAGGAAAGTTCACAACACAGCAGCTCGCTTATATCAGACAAAGGGCTGAGGGAGAGAGAGAAAGCAGACAGAAGCTAGAGGGTTTTTTTGAAACCTAATTTCAATATTGACATATCACTTTTGCCATACTATATATAATAGAATTAATTCACTATATCCAGCCCATGCTTGGAGGGAATTATAGAAGAGCATGAATAATAGGAAGCAAGGATCGGTACTTTCCTGACGGTCCAGTGGTTAAGATTCCACACTTCCACTGCAGGGGGCATGGATTTGATCCCTGGTCAGGGATCAAATATCCCACATGCTGTGTGGTATGGCAAAAACAAAACAAAACAAAACAAAAATAGGAAGCAAGGATCATGAGGAGCTATTTAAGGGGCTGTTTACCACACCAATCATTGTAACAATTGGAAAATGGATACTATTAGGTATTTTTTTTTAAGTTTTGTAGGAGCTTCGATTGAATCACAGATGATTGACAACTTACCTAAGGTAGGACAGCTTTTCTGTGAAAGTCAGAAGCCCAGGGTTCTAAAACTAGCTTTAGTAACTATGATTTTAGATGATTTGTGTTTTAAATCTTTCCTAAACCAAAATAAGGCCTCAGGAGGTATACTAAGAAACACAGCTGAGTATAGGATTGAGGCAGAGTAGCCAAGAGCTAAATAGTGTGGGGAACAGGGAATCCAAAAGACAATCTCGAAATGAAATGGTGAGAGCATTACTTCTGATAGTAAAGCCAGACAAAAGCACACCAAGAAAAGGAAAATACAAGCCAATATTTCTGATGAATGCAGATACAAAAATCCTCAACAAAATACTAGCAAACAGAATTCAACAGCACATTAAATGATCATACACCATGACTAGGTAGGATTTATCTCTGGAATGCAAGGATGGTTCAATAATCCATCAGTGTGATACACCACATTAACAGAATAAAGGATTAAAATCACATGATCATCTCAATATATTTTAAAAATTTAACAAAATTCAACACCTCTCATGATAAAAACACTAAAAAAAACCCCTAAGAATAGAAGAAAATTATCTCAACATAATCAAGGCCATATATGAAAAGCCCACAGCTAACATCATACTCAATGGTAAAAAAATGAAATATTTTCTCTAAGATCAACAAGAAGGCAGGATACCCACTCTTGCCTCTTGTATTCAACATGGTACTAGAACTCCTAGCTAGAACAATTAGGCAAGAAAAAGAAATGGAAGGCATTCATAAATCATAAAAATTATTCATAAATCATAAAAAGGGAAAGTAAAATCACCTTTGTTCATAGATGACATTGACTAAAGATCCTACACACACACACACACACACACACACACACACACACACGTTAGAATAAACACATTTCACAAATTTTCAGGATACTAAACAACATATAAAAATTAGTTATGTTTCTATACAGTAATGACAGTCTGAAAATGAAATTCAGAAAAAAAAATTCCATTTATAATAGCATCAAAAAGAATAAAATACTTATGAATAAACTTAACCAATGAGGCGAAAGACTTGTACACTGAAAACTACAAGATGTTGCTAAAATTAAAGACACAAATAAATGGAAAGTCATCTGTTGTTCATGTATTGGAAGACAATATTGCTAAAAACATCCAACTTTTCCAAAGCAATCCACTGATTTAATACAATACCTATCAAAATCTCAATGACACTTTCCTTTGGAAATAGAAAAGAAATCCTACAATTCATATGGAGCCATAAAGGATTCTGAATAGCCAAAACAATCATGAGAAAGAATAACAAAGCCAGAGGCCTCATACTTCCTGACTTCAAAACATACTACAAAACTTCAGTAATCAAACAGTATGGTACTGGCATGAAGACAGACATATAGATCAATGGAACAGAATAGAGAACTCAATAATAAATCCACACACATATGGTCAAATGATCTTCAACAAAGGTGCCCAAGACCACACAATGGGGAAAAGATAGTCTCTTCAACAAGTGGTGGTGGGAAAACTACCAAAGAATGAAATTGGACCCTTATCTCATACCGTACACAAAAGTAAACTCAAAATGGATTAAAAACTTAAACATAAAATCTACAACTATAAAACTCCTAAAAGAAAACAGGGGAAAATCTTCATAACACTGGTCTCAGTGATGATTTCTTGGATATGACACCAAAAGCACAGGCAACAAAAGCAAAAATAGAAAAGTAGGACTATATCAAACTAAAAAGAAATTCTGTGCAGGAAAGGAAATAATCAACAAAATGAAAAGGCAACTTAAAGTATGGGAGAAAATGTTTGCAAACCATACATCTCATAAAGGTTTAATATCCAAAATATATAATGAACTCCTACAACTCAAGAGCAAAACAGACAAACAGATAACCTGATTAAACAATGGGAAAAGGTCTTGAATAGATTTTTCTCTAAATAAGACATACAAATGGTCAATAGGTACATGAAAAGGCACTCAGTATCACTAATCATCAGGTAAATGCAAATCAAAAGCACAATGAGATATCATTTCATACCTGTTAGGATGGTCAATATCAAAAACACAGAAAATAACAAGAGTTGGGGAAATTGGATCCCTATGCACTGTTGGTAGGAATGTGAAATGGCGCAGTCACTATACAAAATGATATGAAGTTTCTTCAAAATATTAAAAATAGAATATATGATCTAGCAATTCTACTTCTGTGTATTTATCCAAAGAATTGAAAATAGGCTCTCAAAGAAGTATGTATTTGTACCTCCATGTTCTTTGCAGCATTATTCATAATAACCAAGACATGAAAACAACCTAAATGTCCACTGATGGGTGAGTGGATAAAGAAAATTAGCTATGTACATACAGTGGAATATTATTCAGCCTTAGAAAGAAGGAAATCCTGTCATATGCAACAGCACGGATGAATCTTGAGAACACTGTGATAAGTGAAATGAGCCAGTCACAGAAGGACAAAGACTGCATGAATCCAACTTAGACAGGATATCTAAAGTAGTAAACTCATTGAAGCTGAAAGTAGAAGGTGATCATCCGGGGCTGGAGGGAGGAGTAAATGAGAAACTGCTGTTCAATGGGTACAGAGCTTCAGTCATGGAAGATGAAAAATTTCTACAGATCTGCTGTACAACAACGTACATATAATTCGCAATACTGTACAATACACTTAAAATTTTGTTAAGAGGGTAGACTCTGTGTTATGTGGTCCTTACCACAATAGAAAAAAGTGGATTCTAAGCAAGTAATAAAGAGATAAAAGAGCTGCTTGATGTGACTGACATGGTGACTAAGGTCAATTATTTCCCAAACAACAAAAAACATAAAAGTAATAACAAGTAATCAGACATTCTGGAAAAACAATAAAAATGTATAGTAAATTGATGGTCCAAATGTTAAGCAAATCAAAGTAAATTAGTGCAAAAACTATGAAGTATAGAAAAATCCATTTCACCTTTTTATTAGGATTATTCTCCTTGCTTTGCTTGAGAGCCCTGCTATTGAATCAATAGTAAAGGAACTAAATTTTGTACACTAATTGTGCACTAAAATCTATTAGAGTCTTAATAATGTAATTATTTGTTGATTTTCAACTTACAGATTTAACTTATGGACATAACATAGAAGACAATATCAGGAAGAAGAAGGTAAAAATTTCAACTTCACAGTGTAAAATTTTCAGTGGACAACATGTTGCGAAGTTGAAAGGGAAAGATGAGGTGAAAAGAATTGTAAGAGCTCAATATCTCTGATATGGTGTATAGTGAAGAGACACTGTCTAAAATTGTTGAAACATGGAAACTTGAAGTTGGTGGCCTTGCTATGTTAGTGGGAATCAGATTATAGTAAGTGGTATAATCTGTAACATGCAAATTCTTTCTTCCTCTTCTTTTTCCTCATCTCCTCCTCCTTCTTTCTCTTTCTCCTCCTCCTTCTTCTGTAAACTGAACTTTCAGACAAAACAAATCTTGTCCATGCTCTGAGAGTTTGTGGCCTCTGATTTAAGTATAAGTGTTGAAGCTTTCTTGTCAGTGTTGAACCTCTTTGTTTACCCAAAGAGGGGCAGCAAAGTCTGACCCTCTCTATTCTATTTCTGCATAAACTCTATCTTCTGTTTCTTTGAACATTTCCATCTTGGAGTTCCAAAACTCACAGATCTTGCCAGTTAAAAGCCTTAGTTGTCTTCGTTGTGATAAAACTTGAAGCCAAGAATTTGTCTTTTTTGTTCTCTCCATGTTCTTTTGTACTTTTCCTTATGAAATGAATATCCCAGAGGCGATGAATAACACTGAGTCAGACAGCGTATCGGGGCAAGGCATTAACGTATTTGGGAGACAAGCACAATGGATAATATTTACAAATGTTATGCTACTAAATTTATTATTTAAAGATAAACAATAGAGAAAATAAATAGTAAAAACCAAAAAATGAGATAAAAGTAGAAAGGGGGTAGGCTTTGTAAATAAATTCTCTCTTTAATGTTTGGTCATCAATAGATAATATATTAATCAATTATTCATATTTAAAGTTGAGGTAATTAGAAGATTTTTTAAATAAAATACTGTATTTAGAAGATTTTGCTTCATGGAAGTGAGACTAAGAAGGGGAGGTGTGAATCAGGTAAATGTTGCTTTTCATTATAAGCTTCATCTGTAAAAACATTGATGATTAATATGAATTTTTTGTCTTTTTCATTATATTCATTCCCGATGTCTGTAGCAGGTCTGTTACATAGGACAGCCTTCTGTTGGTGATGCTTAATGGAGAACAAAGAAAGAGTGGGTGTTCAATCTTAGTCTAGGGCAGCAAATGGAATAGTAGCTACCAATGTACTGTGCTACTCTTTGTGGTTTGCATTGTTCCAAGAAGTGACTACCAGCTACCTAAACAGGTCCATGGTGGAGTGGAGAGATACAGAAGTCAAACAACTGAAGACAATCAATGCATGAAAAGAAAAAAAAAAATAATGCTTTCTCCAAAACACTGAATGAAAGAAATTCTTGAAGGTAAAGGATTTGGAGCTATACACTCAAGTTACACTTGCTTGCAGAATTAAAGTAAGGAACTAAATTTTTTTCAAGACTCCCACTTCACCACTAATTTCTATGATCAGTTCTACAAAGCAGGCATCAAAGTAGACTTCCTCATATGGCCCTATGTTCATAGAATGCATAGTTCTTCAACTTAGGCCTTTTTTTCTTTTTTTGAGTCTCTCACCAGTCTGTGGTTTCTCTAAAGTTTTCCACATGTGTTTTCTACGCCACCCTCCCTTTGGATTTGTCAGAATCTCGAGCTCTGTTTTCTTTTCCTGAACTTGGCCAGCTCACCTCAGCTGGGAGTTTCCTCCTGGCTTTGGTCTGCTTCTGTTCCTGGGTACTTTTAGCCTGGATAAATCTTCTTATGAATATAATTGTCTCTCTTGGACTCAGTGCCCAAACATGAAATCCAACAGACATTTTATGACAGGGGTACATTTTTCTTAATGTCAGAGATTTCGTCTCCTTTTATTCTGTTACTTAATATTTTTTCCATTGATTTTATTGCTTCATTTTATCTTTAGGATACTGTTCCCATCTGAATAGGATGCAGACTTTCTGTGCTACTTGCTGTATATAGTCTATGTAAAATGAAGCCTATTACCAAGATAGCATTTGCTTTGAGGCACAATCTACTAAAATAATGTAGTTGTCAACAAAGCATATACAGAATTTTGATTTGATGATAAGGATAATTTTGGAGGAAAATAACTGGAAAAATGTTAAATCAAAAGACCTTGATTTAATTCACAGCTCCCTTTCTGACATAACACAGCATATTGAACAAAATCTTGCACTGCCTAACGACCTAAGATCTAATTTTATGTGTTTGAAATGTTTTTATTTCACTGGGAAAAGAATTTTTCCTTTTTATATACTTTATAGAATGTAGTGTGTATTATATATATTTGAGAAAGTTAATTAAATATATGTATATTTCAGGACTTATTTAAATACATAGTTGAAATATATTTACATAATTTCATTAATAATAATAATTATTACTAATATCTCTGCAACTGATTCTCTTAGTTTCTACACATGATTTTGAACCGAGGAACATAATTCTTTATGCATGATCAGGGAAGCTATGCGCATCTCATACTACTCCTTGAATTTGATGCAGCTTAACCTATATATGATTCTTAAATTAATTCTGTATCACATTTATCCTACTAGCTTTTCTCTCAGAGATTTAGCCAAGGACAGTTTTGTTGTAATACTTGACTATTCTCCATAAATTTGGATTTAAAGTCCAGGGAAAGATTCCAGTAAATTTATGGAGTATTAAGCATGACTGTTTTTCTCTGATTTCATCACAAACCCACTAAAATGAGGTTTCAGCCTGCAAGGACCAAAGGGTACAAAGAGGTGATGAGAGCACATGAAAGTTGATGACAAAATTCTAAGTGACATAAAGCAGACAGATGAGTGATAACTGACATAGCAAATCACAGAAAGATGAAAACTAAGTGCCTTGCCAAAAAGCAAGGGCAGAAATTTGGAAAAGCTGTAAAAATTGGAGGCAAGAGATTCTCGGAAGATAGATGGTATGAGGTAGACCTGAATTAAAGAAATAGATTGAAAGTATACAATTACACCTCTCAAATCACCTCTCCCATATCACACAGTCTAACAGTAGACCTTCATTCACCTGAGTAAAAGACCCCTACTATGTAGTAGGCAGTGTTATGTATGCTGCAGATACAGAAGGGAATAGAACAGACAACAATCCCAGTCCTTACAGAACTTAAATTCTAGGAGAGGAAGACAAGCAAAAGATGTTTAGTCATTAAATAGTATAGCATATATAATATTTTTAATGAACAAATAAAGGAAAGCAGTTAACATGGGACAGTGCCAGAAAGAGAAAAATACAAGTTTAAAATTCTTAGAGATATAAAACAAGATATTGCATTTATTTCATAAGAATAGGATTCTACACTCACAAAAGAAGAAAAAAATTCACAGGAAAAAAAGGATAATGAAAATTAATAATGAAATAGCAGACATCTTTTAAAATAAATAGAAAATTTGGAAAATTGGAGAAGAAAGTTGAGGAAATCTCTAAGAAAGTAGAACAAAAGGCAGAAATGTGGGAGGAAAAGAGAAAAAAAGGAGAATAATGTTAAAGAATCTAGCCAGGCAGGTAAACATCAAAAGAATGAGTTCCAGAAAGAAAGAGGAAATAGAAGAGAGGAAATTAACAAGGAAATAATACAAGAAAATATCCAGTACTGAACAGTATAATCCTACAGATTAAAATGGCCCAGTTCATTGTTCATCTTTCTTTTTGCATAAGTTCTTCCTTCAAGAACAGTTTTTCCTTCCTTTTAATGTGCACCCTTTAGAAGTTCCAATTTATTTTCTAAAAATGCTTTTATTTCTCATTCTTGAACAAATATTGATTATAAAATTCTAATTTTCACTATCAGCACTGTGAAGTGAAGACATTGTTGCATAGTATTCCGGAATTTATCGTTGCTTTTAATATATTTGCGGTTCCCCAATTTTCATTTTCTAATGGTTGTTTTTCTGTAATTTAAGCTCTAATTAATTTCCACAATGACAGGAAAATACACACTATATCAAGGTCTGATATGTGTAAGGCTTGCTTAATTGCTCTAGGAACTATTTTGAAAAATGTTTCACATTCAGGTGAAAAAGATGTATATTCTGAAATTACTGGACGCAGTATTTAGAAATGTCAGTTAGGTCAAGTTTGCTACTGGTATTGCTCAAAACATTCATATTCTTGCTCCTTTTGTTGTCTGCCAGTTCTGTCAGTTATTGAGAGAATCATGCTAAAAGCTCTAAGTTGTTTTCAAGTGCACACATTTAGAATTGTTACACCTTCCCTAAGTGTCACCTTTTCCATAAGTTACCTTTCAACATATCTATATTTATATATATATATTTTTTAACATCTTTATTAGAGTATAATTGCTTTACAATGGTGTGTCAGTTTCTGCTTTATAACAAAGTGTATCAGTTATAAATATACATATGTCCCCATATCTCTTCCCTCTTGCATCTCCCTCCCTCTCACCCTCCCTATCCCACCCCTCTAGGTGGTCACAAAGCACCGAGCTGATCTCCCTGTGCTACGCGGCTGCTTCCCACTAGCTATCTATTATACGTTCGGTAGTGTATATATGTCCATGCCACTCTCTCACTTTGTCCCAGCTTACCCTTCCCCCTCGCCGTATCCTCAAGTCCATTCTCTAGTAGGTCTGCATCTTTATTCCAGTCTTGCCCCTGGTTCTTCTGACCACTTACTATTTTTTTTTTTACATTCCATATATATGTTAGCATACGGTATTTGTTTTTCTCTTTCTGACTTACTTCACTCTGTATGACAGTCTCTAGGTCCACCCACCTGACTACAAATAACTCAGTTTCATTCCTTTTTATGGCTGTGTAATATTCCATTGTATATATGTGCCACATCTTCTTTATCCATTCATCTGTTGATGGACACATAGGTTGCTTCCATGTAATTTGTAATTCCTTGTAATTCCTTGTAATTTGAAGAATATTTCTTGTAAATGAAATATGGATGCATCTCCTCAAAAAATCTACGGTGGTAGTCTTTGTGTTTTTATCGGAGTGTTTAGTCAATAAACATTTAATGTAATCAATAATATACTTGGGACTTATTCTATCACCTTGCTGAATTTTTTTTAAATTTAAACAATCTGTTCTTTGTTCTTCTCTCCCTTCTTTCTTGCCCTTCTAAAATAATCATTATTTTTATTATTCCACTTCATTTCTGATATTAGGTTTCTTATCTTTTGTTTTTATTTTATATATCTTTAGTTATTTCTCTAGAAATTACTGAGTCCATTCTTAATTCATTAAAAACTTTCATTAATCCGTATTTTTACCATATCTTAGACAAAAAAGAGAAAATAATAAAAGTTTAAGTCTATTTACCATTTCATCAACATTTGGACTATTGTCATATATTTTACTCCTATAATTTTTAGGCTTGACAAGAGATTATTAGTCTTATTGCTTTAAACAGTAAGCCATCATATATTTTCCCAAATTTATGTGTATATATATATATATATATATATATATATATGTACCCTTTCTGGTTGTTCATGTTTCTAACATGTAGATTCCCTTCCCTGGCAACATTTTATTCGGCCTGAAGTACTTTTCTTTAGTATTTCTTCTAGTGCAGATCTGCTAGCATCTAATTCTCTGAATTTTTGTTTGTCTGATGGCAACTTTATTTTGATTTTGTGAGGATATTTTTTTGAATTTGTTACTGGGTATTAATTTTGAATTTGTTATTGGGTATTAATTTTGTATCCTGCTACTTTACCAAATTCATTGATTAGCTTTCCATCCAAAAACAACAAAATATACTTTCTTCTCAAGTGTTCATGGAACATTTTCCAAGATAGAACATATCTTGGGTCACAAATCAAGCCTTGGTAAATTTAACAAAATCAATGAATTTAAGAAAATCAATGAATTTAAGAAATTTAAGAAAATCAATGAATTTGATAAACTAGCAGGATACAAAATTAATGCACAGAAATCATTTGCATTCCTATACATGAATGATGAAAAATATGAAAGAGAAATTAAGGAAAAACTCCCATTTATGATTGCAAAAAAAGAATAAAATGCCTAGTAATAAACCTACCTAAGGAGACAAAGACCTGTATGCAGAAAACTGTAAGACACTGATGAAAGAAATTAAAGATACAAACAGATGGAGAGATATACCATGTTCTTGGATTGGAAGAATCAACATTGTGAAAATGACTATACTACCCAAAGCAATCTAATGATTCAATACAATCCCTATGAAACTACCAGTGGCATTTTTCACAGAACTAGAACAAAATAATTTCACAATTTGTATGGAAACAGAAAAGACCCCGAATAGCCACAGCAGTCTTGAGGGAAAAAAAAGGAGCTGGAAGAATCAGGCTCCCAGACTTCAGACAATACTACAAAGCCACAGTAATAAAGACAGTATGTTACTGGCACAAAAACAGATATATAGATCAGTGGAACAGGATAGAAAGCCCAGAGATAAACCCACACACATATGTTCACCTTATCTTTGATAAAGGAGGCAAGAATATACAATGGAGAAAAAACAGCCTCTTCAATAAGTGGTGTTGGGAAAACTGGACACCTACATGTAAAAGAATGAAGTTAGAACACTCCCTAACACCATACACAAAAATGAACTCTAAATGGATTAGAGGCCTAAATGCAAGGCCAGACACTCTAAAACTCTTAGAGGAAAACATAGGCAGAACACTCTATGACATAAATCACAGCAAGATCCTTTTTGACCCATCTCCTAGAGAAATGGAAATAAGAACAAAAATAAACAAATGGGACCTAATGAAACTTAAAACCTTTTGCACAGCAAAGGAAACTATAAACACGATGAAAAGACAACCCTCAGAATGAGAGAAAACATTTGCAAATGAATCAACGGACAAAGGATTAATCTCCAAAATAGATAAACAGTTAATGCAGCTCAATATAAAAAAAAATAAACAACCTAATTAAAAAATGGGCAGAAGACTTAAATAGACTTTTCTCCAAAGGAGACATATAGATGGCCAAGAGGCACATGATAAGCTCCTCAACATCACTAATTATTAGAGAAATGCAAATCAAAACTACAATCAAAACTCACACCTCACACCGTTAGAATGGGCACCATCAGAAAATCTACAAACGCTGGAGAGGGTATGGAGAAAACGGAACCCTCTTGCACTGTTGGTGGGAACGTAAATTGAGACAGCCACTATGGAGGACAGTATGGAGGTTCCTTAAAAAACAAAAAATAGAATTACCATATAGGATTACCCAGCAATCCCACTACTGGGCATATACCCAGAGAAAACCATAATTCAAACAGACACATGCACCCCAATGTTCATTTCAGCACTATTTACAATAGCCATGTCATGGACGCAACCTAAATGTCCATTGACAGACAAATGGATAAAGAAGATGTGGTACATATAAATGTATAATGGAATATTACTCAGCCGTAAAAAGCAATGAAATTGGGTCATTTGTAGAGATGTGGATGGACCCAGAGACTGTCATACAGAATGAAGTAAGTCAGAAAGAGAAAAACAAATATCAAATATTAATGCATATATATGGAATATAGAAAAATGGTACAGATGAACCACTTTGCAAGGCAGAAATAGAGACACAGATGTAGAGAACAAATGTATGGACACCAAAGGGGGAAAGAAGGTGGGGATTAGTGGTGGTGGGATGAATTGGGAGATTGGGATTTACATATATACATTAATGTGTATAAAATAGATAACTAATAAGAACTTGCTGTATAAAATAAATCAATAAATTAAATAACCAGTGGTAAACAAAACAAAACAAGAAAATAATTTGCTCACACAGATGAAAGTAAACAAATAAAATTATTGTTAATTTTTTTAAAAATTAACAAAAAAAATAGAACCACGAGCCATGAAATAGAGAAAGATAAAGTAGATATATAGAAAGATAGGAAAGCATGTCTTTCTTCAGGGTTCTAGTAGCTGCTCCCTTTCCTTTTCCCTTCAGCCTAGGGGTTCACAGTGGTTTATTGTTAGTTTGTCATCTGGATACTTAAGTATCCCTTTTAGTTTCCCCAAACATTATCAACTTCTTTTTAAAATAGTACTTTTATTAAACTCCTCTTGAAATCTTCCTGATTGATACAACTCTCAAATTTGTATCTCTAGCTATAACCTCTCTCACAAACTCCAGATTTGTTTACAAAACACTCACTTGTTTTTCTCTCTGAGAAGTCATTTTGAAAATACCTCAAAATCAGCATACACAAAACTGAACTTCTGAATTTCCCCCAAATACCATCTCTGCCAGAGCCTTCCCCATGTTATTTAATGGCAACTTGATCTTGGAGTTGCTTTAGCCATTCATTATATCTTATGATCCAACAATTCCTTTATTAGATGCACACCCCTAAGAAATTCTTGCATGTGTACCCCAGGAGACATGCAAAAGAAAATTAATATCATGTCTATAATTCTTGCAAAGAAAGAACAGGTTAAGTCTCATTAAGAATAGATTGGATAGGGCTTCCCCGGTGGCGCAGTGGTTGAGAGTCCGCCTGCTGGTGCAGCGGACACGGGTTCATGCCCTGGACCGGGAAGATCCCACATGCCGTGGAGAAGCTGGGCCCATGAGCCATGGCTGCTGAGCCTGCGCATCCGGAGCCTGTGTCCGCAATGGGAGAGGCCACAACAGTGAGAGGCCCGCGTACAAAAAAAGAAAAAAAAAAGAGTAGATTGGATAAACAGTGGTTATACAGATGGAATAGTATACAGCCCTGAAAATGACTGAACCACAGCACTGCGCAGACTCATAAATGGATGTCTCAAATCAAAGATTAGGTTAAAAGAACAAGACTCAATAAAATTCAAATATTGTTTTAAAACAGTGAAAAGTAAAATATATTATTTGAGATTTCAAATCTAGGTGGTAAAACTATAAGGAAAGGCAAAAAATTACAAAACAAAAAACAAAAGTCAGGATATGTTTATCTCTGGTTAGAGAAAAAGAAAAGCATTTAAGAAAGGGGACAGCAGGGGGCTTCCCTGGTGGCGCAGTGGTTGAGAGTCTGCCTGACAATGCAGGGGACACGGGTTCGAGCCCTGGTCTGGGAGGATCCCACATGCCATGGAGCAACTGGGCCCATGAGCCACAACTACTGAGCCTGCACGTCTGGAGCCTGTGCTCTGCAACAAGAGAGGCCGCGATAGTGAGAGGCCCGCGCACTGTGATGAGGAGTGGCCCCCACTTGCCACAACTGGAGAAGGCCCTCACACAGAAACGAAGACCCAACACAGCCAAAAATAAATAAATGAATAAATAAATTTATTAAAAAAAAAAGAAAGAAAGGGGACAGTGGGTATTAAAGGTAATGGCATTGTTCTATTTCCTAAGATTGATAATTGCATTTATATTCCTTTTATTATTATATAAACATATGTATATACTATCTGCTCCCTTGCAGATAGATAATATGTTTCATAATAAAAAGGTTACACAGTACATTGTTGATGGCATCTAATTTATTTCCACAATTGGATTCTACTTGTAAAAAGTAAAACATATTTTATAAAGATTCTAAGTTTTATTTGAGAGATATAATTTGAGAAATTATAAAAGAAAATACTGAAAGGAAACGTAAAATTAGAGGGGATTAACTACTGTTAATTTTAAGAGTTAAAGGACTGCTGGTCTAGCCATAGAATATGCAATTAAAAGCCACTGGAAAAGAATAGACAAGACATAAATAGACCGTTTAGCTCATAAACTGTTAAAAGTTGATAAAGAGGCAAGAAAAACTGATGGGAAACTTGAATTATGTTGTAAGAACTGATTCAAAACATGGTTTAAAAATGTTCATATCATACACCAGAAAAAATTATAGGAGCATATTTAAAATTAAATTGTGTTTTAAATGCAAGGAGGTAGAAGGTGAAGCCTTACGGAAAGCATGGACATTTTGTACATTAAGGTGATAAATATTATGAAAAAAATGTAATACATGAAAATATTCTAATATTCAAATATTATAAGCTTCCCTCTGTAAAGTAACAGAAATACCAATATCAATAGAAAAATGGTCTGGGGAATTACTGGACAAATATTTTACCTTAATCTATATGAAGAGAATTTAGAAATTCCCTTCAGAGCCTATGTGGTTAATATCAAGAAATTTTAATGTGGAAATCCAAGGAAACAACAATATATGCACAATGTAGTCAACACAACAATTTTAAGAACATAAGCAAAGGACATATCAGATACACAAAGAAACTAGAGACCAAGCATATGATAAGATGTTCAGTCTTATCAATTTTTTTAACCACCGAAAGAAATTTAAATTAGTATATAAATAAGTTGTAATGATAATAATCAGCATAGCAAAGTATCACGAAACTGGGACTTAAACAGTACTAGTGTCTGTTACATTATATTTTGGAGTTATTATTGTATCAAGTTTGATAAACATATTTCTAACTAGTGACCAAATAATACCTTACCTGGGAATATACCCCTAAAGAAATAGTAATCCAAAGTGTAGGAAAAATTTTTCAAGGATAAAGATATTAATAGCTGCACTATTAGTAACGGTATGATATTGGAATCTATCTGGATATCCAATAAGGGGAAGGTGAAGTACATTTTTTTGAAGTGATATTATTCCAGAAGCAAAATGATGGCTAAAACACTATGTAAGAAACATGAAGATGTTTATGATGTGATGTTAAGTGATTAAAGACCAGAGAGAGAGAAATGTGTTTCAGTGTTTCTGAAATGTTAACCTATAAATGATTTAAGTTTATGTCCACAAAGAAGTGAGAGTAAGGAGACAACAACCACAGTAAAAGGCTTCTGAGCATTGTAGTTATGTATTATTAACATGTGTTTGCCAGGTCAACTCCATGTCAGTAATTATAACATCACCCTCCATTTGTGTCACTAATGATGCCACACCATCTACACACCAGTAGAGGTAAGGTAAGGCTCACTCCAGAATATATCACTAGTTACCTCTGTACCATCTTAGGTGGGAAAACATTTCAAGGTTTTGTAAAGAATTCAGAACTTTAATTTACAGAAATATTTTTAAATTATATTATTTCAAAACTAAAAGGTCCTTGCCAGCTGCATTAGATATTTGCTTTAACATTTTTCCTAATTAGTTGAATTCAGTCCAAATCGAGTCATCCTGTACCTCATCCAACACTTTCTCATTAAACAAACAAACAAAAAACCAGACAAACAAACAAAAAAAACCCTAGAATACATGTAAAACTAGCATTATGGGGAAAATCCATTTTTTGTGATATTTAATAGGCATTTTCAAACTGTATACTTGTTTACTGTTTTTGTATTCTTACAGGACTCCCAGCTCTTTGTAAGATCAAAACCCAGCTCATCTTTACTTTAAAAATAAGCCTTCATTCATCAGAAAATAATTTATGAAACACCTACAGCATACACAGAGGATACCGTAATGAACTAAATAGACAAAGTCCCTGCCCTCATGGAACTCACATTTTAGTGGAAGTGGGAGAAATTTTTAAAGTATGCTAAAAGCTATATAAATAGCGTCAGCAATAAATGCTATGAAGAAAAATAAACAGTGTCAGAGATGGAGAAAGAGAGGCTAGTTGGGGAAGCGCTCTCTGAATTTGTTACCTACCTTTCCCAGTTGGTCCCCAACGAGGATCCTTCTGCCTGGTGTCATTGAAGCCACAAGAACACGCAGAGTCCAGTTCGGAAGCAAAGGAAAGGGTTATTCTTTGGTCAGAGAATGGCGAGGTGGTAGCTCGCATTCTAGAAACCATGCTCTCCAGGACAAAGCGTCAGTCAGCAGGGCTGCTTCATAGGCATCTCGTCAGCGGAGAGAGAGGAGCTCTGGCGGGCCTGGTGCAGGCGTGGTGCTGCTCACGCGCCAGCTCGCAGCGCCGAGCTCAGCGCCTCTGCACGCTTCCCGCCGCCGCCATCTTGACTCGAAGTGCCGGGTGCAGCGCTTCTGCGCATGCCCAAGCTGAGGCGTCAGCGCAGCCGTTTGGCGGGGGGCACTCTGGTCTGAACTGTCGCTTGCGAGCCCTCTGCAAGCGGTTCCCTGTGAGCAAGTGACGCTTACCACAAAGGAAAGAAAGAAAGAAAAAGGTTAGACTTTATTTTATTACTCAGATTCTCTTTTTATTTAACGGGAGTTGTTAATGGGCTTTGCCTGTGACAAACTGATGACACCTGAGTAGAGCCCTGAATGACGTAATGTGAGGGAAGAATATTCTAGGCAGAAGGAATAGCAAGCAGAAGAGTACCGAGATGAGAAGCAGACCAGGTTGTCTATCACTGAGCAGTGGGAGGGAGAGTAGGAAGAGAGAAGGATAGAGAGTATGTGAGGGGGATTATTGAGATATTATTACATTTAAAATTTTCTATATGAGCTCATTACTCACTAAACAGAAAAACACTAGCAAACAAACAACAACAACAAAAAACCCCAGCTCTTGTGGCTTTTTTTTTTTTTTTTTGGAGGGGGAGACAATTAACATATAAATAATGGCTATTTCATTCTCACCAGGCTCAAACAATCATCCCCCAAAAGGCTATGGATGTGTTGCGCTGTGCACACAGTTTGCATGCACCAGACTGTAAGGTTTTTCAGGACAAGGAGGAAAAAAATCAATGCCCCACTTTGTCATCTGATATTTCTGAAGTGAGGACATTGCCATAGCGGTTGGAGATACAAAGACACTGGTGTTAGAAAAGTCAGACACCTATTTCTAAATAAGTTAGGATTTATTTGACTGTTATTTTCATCGTAGCCACAGGCAGTCATTCACCAGAGACTTGAACCCTGCCAAACAAGCCCCTCCAGGCACTCTTGGAAAGGTTTGCATACCCCTTTCCATGCCTGGTGGGCTCAGGATGAAGCACAACCATGGGAGCTGTCGATATACATTAGATTCAGGTCTTTTATCTAAAAGTGAGACGATTCAGGGAAAGAGAGGCAGATTTTTAACATCTTATTTCTCTAATATGGGGGCGGGGGGATGGCAGGTCTACATCTGCTTCACTGAATTCCATTTAAACTAAGTGTTAAATAGTTCCAAAAGCAAAAAAACAGGAGAAAGAAAGGAAGGGAGGGAGGGAGGGAGGAAGGAAGGAAGGAAGGAAGAAAGAAAGGAAGAAAGGGGGAAAATATTCATGTTATATATGTTTGGGGACTTCATAAAATATGTGTAAATTTTAGAGCTCTGGTTTATAAATCTGCTATAAACAATGGGATAAGGGTGTTTCATTTGGGGTGTAGTATCTTCCTTCGGTCTTTACTGATGATTATGTAGTTCTTTAATTTGTCAGGATGTTAAAGGAGCACTATCTATTTTTGTTAAGTTATTTAAAACTCCTTGGGATATAGCATAATAAGTGTATCATAAAATATACTATGCAAACTGTCCATATTTCTCCATCATGAAAAAGTAACACATAATTCATGCTCAGTTCAGCTGATTTAGCAAACTTAAAATTGAAAACCACCTTTGCCTTTTTATAGCCTGATATTAGTAGCCTTCAGAGCCAGTACAACCTGCTGTGAAACTTGGGACTTACTTAAAAATTACGCCATAAGCCACATCACTGATGTAGAAAATTTACTTCTGGATAGAAAATTTTATTAAAAATTAATATGAGGACAAATCAGGATATTGCATAAATTATATTTTTATACAAATACAATTTCGTCTGCAATAAAAATTATTGTTTCAAAGACCATACAGTCCTTAATTTTGTACTAATTTGCTTCACTTTCTGCTTGTATGCTCTTAACTATTTAATAAGCCTATTTATAACCCAAACAATTTATCTTACTTCACTGCATACAGATATAAAATATCTCTGAACACAAGAGAAACCCCCAAAAGCCTATAACTACGTTGAATTAGAAACTACTTCAAGAAAGTGTGAACTCTGAAGAGATGGGAATTATTAGACTTCATATTGTTTCCCTAATAAGCTTAAATCATCCTAAAACTTTATCCATTTTATCCTCATAGATTCCTTGAGAAGGTCTGGGAAAAGGCATTATTATCTATTTGAGTAAGAAGGAAATTCGATGTGACATTTACTGGTATTTTACTTTAAATTTACTACTATTATTAGTAGAGGTTGAAATGAATTTGATATATTTCAAAATGAAAAGCATTACAATCAGTGAAGAATATTTTTACACTAGAGATCAAAATAAAACAAGGAGTTAAAATGTAAAAACTCAATGGAAAAAGCTACTTGAAAGAGGTGAGCTTATTAATTTTTTTCTTCCCACGTGCTTGGTCTGTCTTATTCTGTCTTTTATTTAAATTCAACCTGCTTTCTTGTCCTTTAAGAAAAGACCTTTAGGCTCCTTTCTTATAAAAGGTTTCAGAGAAGTTTTAAGGAGGGATTTGAGAGAGGAGATGATTTTGAATAATGGGCATGAAATAGGAGAGTGTTTTTAGAGTTAAGTATGGTGTGGAAATTTTCAGTCTTAAAAGTGGGAATAGGAAACTATATACTATATGTTTGAATCCTTTCTAACAAGGATAATAGTTTTAACTTTTTAATGTGATTTTCCTTTTTCTTCCTTCCTGGTACATGACCTTCACTCTCTTGGCCTAAGGCATCCATCTCTCTGGATTTGTATGTGAGGAAAATAGGGACACAGAGGTGCATCCAGCTTTTTAAAAGTTGAAATAGAATTAAGCAGTAAAACAGGCTGTAATCTTGAAAGACAATTTTCCAGATTTGTTTATTTCCCACTTTATCTAACAACCAAGCCTGCATGACCCATGCTCATAGAATTCTCCCACAGTGGAGGAGATATCGCTGGCCACCACTAAGGCTTAGTTGAAGTATGAGAAAAGAAGGGTAAGAAAAGAAAAGCTCATCTTTCCCAATTGTGGAGATTAGTAGGAAGCAGAAAGAGAGAAATAGGAATGCAAGGGGCATAATTAAGGTGCATTGATGTTTTCTGCTCTGGGCTATATGAGAGTAAGAGCCAGGTTTAGGGTAGAAGGGAGTCCTACATATTCACACCTCCACTTCTTATTTGAGAGTATGAGAGGAGGTCCCTTTGAAGACTATCTTAGACCAATCAAAAATCAGTTTGGGTGGTCAGCATGGTCAAAAAAGACTGTGAAATGCTGCTTTCTGAGCCATCCTTGTTTCCAAAATTAGCCATGAGTCTGGTTGTGGAGTTTGCCAGAGAGGCTCATGGGAGTAAGAATAAGGCATCTTTATTCCCAGATTGAAGAGCTGGAACCAATGTGATGTCAGTCAAATTCTAGAGAAGTCTATTGTGTCAACAAGAACTGGTAGAGTCCAAGTCAGCCAGAAGGCCTGTTGAGCCCAAACAAGTACCAAGACGCAGGTCATAAGTTCTAGCAGCAATGCAAGTTGCCCCATCAACCAAGACATCATCTTCGAGAGAGAAGCAGGCATAGAAGCGTTTCCCTGGGAGACTGGGTATTCTTAACCAAATGAAATGATGAGTATTATTTGAAAGGGCTGTTTAAACTACTGATTAGATTTTTACTTAATTTTCTTCCCCCTTAATCAGTAGAGAGGTAAACCTTAAGAAATAGACCAGATTAGCTATAGAAAACTCAAAGGAGGCAAGCCGCTGGGCCAGCTGGGCAGGGAATGCAGGTCAGCTCTGTGGGATGAGGCTGCCGCAGCAGATTGACCCATGCTCCGCCCCTTAGCTGGGTGGGTGAGTGCCCGTGGCAAGCGCCTGTGCCCCCGGGGACAGGGATAGGGACCCCCTGAGAGGGAGGGACTACCGGAAGTGGGGCACCCGAGTAGAGAGAGAGAGAGAGAGAGAGAGAGAGACCCTGGGAATTGGGGACACCTGGGGAAGTGGGCAGCCTCGGAAGATTGTCAACAGGACGTGTGGTCTCTCGGGCTCCAGGAACGATGGATTTCTGACCTCTCCTTGAGGTAGGGTGGGGAGGAAGGTGATTCTCGAAAAATGATGGGCTCCAGGTGAGGAAGATTCCCGGCTTCACCCTAACAAATTGTGTTTGCACCCATCCATATGCCCACCCATCAGTTCATTCCCCAGACTGTGACTGAGTCCTGCTTGTGTTTGATACTGCCAAGGCCTGGAGATTAAACAGGAAGCTCTAGGTGCAGCGTAGAGCCCAATGTGGGGCTATATACATCTTTGCTCTGCCTCACTAGGTGTGTACCTTGGGCACTTAACCTCACATCATCTGCTGGTATTTACAGAGCACTGTCATAGGCCAGGCACTGGGATAGCTGTGAATGTGGCAGGCAAGCTGTCTGCCCTCATGGAATTTACATTCTAGTGGGCAGTTTCCCCTTTTGTACAATAGGAGCAGTAATAGTGCTCTCACCAAATATTGTGAAGATTAAACAAGAGATGGATGTAAACTTCTTATCAGGGTGCTTGATACATGGTAAAACGCTCAGGTACATATTAACTCTTTTCCTCATTCTGCTATAAGTTAAACTTCATAAGGCAAAGAATTATATTGTTTATTGTCGTGTGCCCAGCTCGTGTGAGCACAGTGCCTGACATATGCCAGGTGATCAGTAATTATTTGATAAATGAATGGATGAGTGAAACTGACTGAGGAATTTGAGGTAGACACACATGACACTGGACTGCAATTTCTAAAAGAGAAATAGGAACCCAGTGCTGTGGAAAACTGGAGAGAGTCACCCTGGGGGTGTCAAGGAAGGCTTCACAGAGGAGGTGACATTGAAGCTAGGCCTGGAAGGTGATGAGTTGTCTGGTTGGGAATAAACAAAGTGAAGAAATTCCAGGCAGAGGTTTAAAAAAAAAAAAAATCAAAGGAGTTAGATTATTCCGTACATTCAAATTGTGGTATGTGTGAAGATGTAGGAATAGGACTCGTTAGATTCACGTTCAAATATAAATAAATTTATATTTTATAATTAATAATATTAACTTTTCCATTTGTTTCCAACTCTTCAATATTAAACTATTGAATATTTGATTTATTTTTCATAACATTACACTTGAATGGATGTCTCAAAGAAAAATGTGTATTGCCCTTTCCCCAAGATATAATATAGGCCTGTCATATTTAAGGTAATCAATAAATATTTGAATAAAGAAAGTAATAAAGTACCTAATAAGACCTTCATTCATAATAAGAGTACTGGAGGAACAGGTATTATCTGTTGACGATCTATAGCTCCACGATTTTAATTTACTTCAGTACAATGTGTATCTGTCAATTGCTGAAAGGACCAAAAAGAACTTTGAGCTATGATTCCTGCTGTTTAAGAGCTACAGCCTCATCAATAAGTTAAGATTCATAGCCTGGACAATATGAAGACCAAAACTGTAATACCATCTTGAGGGTTATGAGATTCTGAGGATAGAGAACTGAAGCCTTCAGTTGATAAAAGCCTATGCTGGAAGGATCTACAGAATGATAACCACAGTGAAGATTTCTTTAACTTAGATTTTAAAAATTGAATCATTAACAAAAGACCAAATATGGGGACCTAGAATTATGAACATGGGATTTTATCCTTAATGGTACAGGAAATAGAAAGTGGGTTTTGAATTGGGTACCCAAGTGATGAAACTCTGGTAGCAAGGATCATGTGATTCCCTTTATAGCCAAGGAAGAGCAAGTGAAAGTATTCTGAGGACTCCAAGGAATACATTTGTTCTTCCTGATAAGATGATCAAGTGTAGGTAGCACCACTCTCTCCATTTTCTTCCATCCTTGAATACAGATGTGACACCTGAAACTAAGCTAGTCTTTTTGTGACCATGAGACAATAAACCAACATCCCATAGATGATGAGAAATAAAAAGATCATGAATATTAGATGACATTTTTGAGTGGCTTCACCACTGCCTACCTCCAGACTTCTTATATGAATAAAATATATCTACATATTATAGTCTCATTAATTCAGACTTCCTGTTACTTATAATGAAAAGTGTTCCTAAGTAGTAAAAGAAGAAGCAGAAGAGGATTATAGAAGTCCTGGTATTCTTTACTTACTAAGTAGCTTGGGTTTTATAATAAAGAAGAATATGATTTAAGGATTTAAAACAGGAAAGTGACTTGGTTAGAGTTCCATTTCAGAAAACTATCAATAATACTAGAAACATTGTGAAGTATGAGTGTTAGAAAATGGTAAGACCAAACTAAGGAAGAAAGAACTAAACTGTGAGAAAGAAACAATGGCTTAAAATAAGAGAGTAATATTAGAGATGAAGAGATAAAAGTCCAAAATGTCAATATGTTAAGGAACTTGTATCAACAGGATTTGATGGTAAGAGAGAAAGGAGTCTTGTATCATTTCTAAGATATTTGGAAAGAGTGGTGGCATGAATATTAGAATGAGGAACATAGGGGGAAGAACAGTTTGGAGGTTGATAAATTCACTTTTGAGATTTTGAGTTTAAGATGCTTAAGTAACATCAAAATGGCATATGGGTTTGTAGTTCAGGAGACATCTGATCTAGATAGACAAATTTGCGAACGATTAGCAGAGGTGACAGACAGTGGAATATGGAGAGCAAGAAATGTGTATTATAAATAATTCTGGGAAATACCAATATTTAAGGGAAAAAAGAGAAGAGATGCCTTTGAAGGAGACAAAGAAAGAATGGACCAAAGAGGGCAGAGAAGAACCAGGAGGGAAAGGGATCACAAATGCCAAGGGAAAAGAGACTGTGGTCAATGGGTCAAATTCTGCTGTTAAGTAAGTGTTAAATGTTAAGTAAGATAAGAACGGAGAGTTGGATTTAGCACCTCGGAGATTATAGGTGACCTTGGTGGCAGCAGTTTCAGTAGAGTGTTGGGAGGCAGAAAACAGACTGTGGTGAGTTAAGGAGTTAATTTAAAATGAGAAAAGTGTGACAGTGAGAGTAAACCATTCTCTTGCTGGGCTTGACAGAAAAGAGAAAGTAACTGGCAGAGGGTACACAATTTAGGGAGAGGTTTCAGCAAATGCATAGGTTGTAGGGGAAAAGCTATTAGAGAGGGAGAAATTAAAAATACCAGAGATAGAGTGTAATTGATACAGTAAAGCTCCTAAGAAAGGGTAGGATCTAGCATTGCTAGAGAGATTCTCTCCTGGAAGGGGAAGGCTTACCTCTCCTACTGTGTTGGTTGAGGAAATAAGTTAAGAATGGATGCATATTATTCTTAGGTTGTGGTATGACTTTATTTGAAGGGCTTTAGTTGGTGCTCAAATAAATGTGAGTTAATGAGGTTATGTGATGGAGAGGAGGCAGTTTCTACTCATCTCAAAACTGAGATGTTGAATGGCAAGGACTAAATAGTAATACAGATCTTGGGCATTTAAACTGTTCCCTTCACAGTAGTTCTTCTGGTGCCTTTTTGCATTCCCACCAGCAATAGATGTTTGGTCTACCTTCTTCATATCGTTGCTGACATGTATTTGGTGGTGTTATTATATTTATATTTTATTTTATTCATTCTTATATGTGTGGCAATATCTCATTGTGGTTTTAATTTGCATTTACCTAATAGCTAAGGATGTTGAATATCTTTTCCTGTGCTTATTTGCATCAGTCGAATATCTATTCATATAGTTTATCAATTTTCTAATTAGTTTGTTTAATATTGTTTTTGGAATTTTTTATGTATTTTAGATATAAGATTCTTGTTGGATATGAGGTTTACAAAATTTCCTCCAAGCCTATAACGGCTTTTCATCCTCTTAGCAAGGTTTTCACAAGGCAAAATTTTAAATTTTGAAAAGACCCAATTTATTAAGTCTTTCTTTTAGAGAGACTGTGCTTTTGACATCAAGTCTACTAAGATTTCATTGCCTAGCCCTAGATCCCAAAGCTTTTCTCCTATTTGTTTTCTAAAAGTTTTATGGTTTTACAGTATGTCCATGATCTGTTTTGAGTTAGTTTTTATAAGGTATGAAGCTTAGGTCAGGGCTGGTTTTTCCCCCCTATGCACACCCAATTATTTCAGTACCATTTGTTGTAAAGGCTGACCTTCTTCCATTGAATTTGTTCTTTTGCCTCTTTGTCAAAAATCATTTGGGTATATTTGTGAGCATGTATTTTGGGTTTGCTATTCTGTTCCACTGCATAGATCTAAATGTCTCTCCCTTTCCCAATACCACATTGTCTTGATTACTGTTGCTAAGTAGTAGGCCTTAATATTGAATAAAATGAATCTTCCCACTTTATTTTTTCAAGATTATTTTAGTTATTCGAGGGTAGTGCCTTTCTGTATAAATTTTAGAATAAGCTAATCTATATCTACAAATTTTTAGTGGGTTTTGGACAAGAATTGCATTGAACCTGTACATTTGGGGCAGATTCACATCTTTACTATTTGAGTCTTCCAATCCATGAGCACAGTATATGTATCCACTATTTAGGCCTTCTTTGGGGTTTTTTCCAGTACTTTTGTGATTTTCAGCATACACATTTTATATATATTTTGTTAAATTTATGCCTAAGTATTTCATTTTGGTGAAATTTCTATAAATGACATTGTGCTTTTAATTTTGGTTTTCAAATGTACATTTTTAGTATGTAGTAATGTGATTGATTTTTGTCTGTTGTTCTTCCCTTTTGCAAACTTGCTGAACTCACTTATTTTTGTTGTTTTGTTTTATTGTTTTGTTTCTTTGGGATTTTCTAAGTAGACAATCATGTCATCTGCAAATAGAGATCATGTTATTCCTTCCTTTCCAATTTGTATATCATTTTTTTCTTTTTCTTGCCTTATTTGAGTCACTAGAACTTCCAGTAGTTTATTGAATAAGAGTGGTGACAGTGGACATCCCTGTCTTGTTCCATATCTTCC
Organism: Tursiops truncatus; assembly: GCF_011762595.2. NCBI lineage: Eukaryota > Metazoa > Chordata > Mammalia > Artiodactyla > Delphinidae > Tursiops > Tursiops truncatus. Next base: position 47,580,499 of record NC_047050.1, read on the forward strand.
AGTGGAAGCATTCAGTCTTCCACTGCCAGCTACGTTAGCTATGTTTTGTGTAGATACTTTTTATCATGTTGTGAAAGTTCCCATCTATTCCTAGCTTGCTGAGAGTTTTTCCTCATGAATGGCTATTGAATTTTTGCCAAATACTATTTCTGTGCCAATTGATATGATCATATGATTGATTTGTGAATGTTGAACTAGCCTTACATATTTGGAATAAATCCCACTCAGTCATGATGAATAATCTTTTTATACATTGCCAGATATGATTTACTAATATCTCACTGAGAATTTTTATGTGTAAATTCGTGAGAGATATTGGTCTGTAGGGTTTTTTTGGTTTTTTGTTTTGTTTTGTTTCGTTGGTACTGTCTTTGTGTAGTTTTGGTATCAACATATTATTAGCCTCATAAAATGAGTTAGAAAGGATTTCCTCTTCCATTTTCTGGAAAAGACTGTGTAAAATTGGTGTTAATTCTCCTTTAAATATTCAGTAAAATTCTCCAGTGAAACCACCCAGACTTGGAGATGTCTTTTTCAGGAGCTTTTAGATTATAAATATTACTTCTTTAATAGTTATAGGTCTGTTCAAGTTATCTATTTCATCTTACTTGAATTTTGGTAGTTAGTGGTTTTTATGGAATTGGTTCATTTCTTCTAAATTGTCAAACTTACAAAGCAAAGTTGTTTGCAGTATTCCATTGTTCTTCTAATGGCTTCAGGACCTGTAGTAATACCTCCTGTTTTGTTCCTGATATTAGTAATTTGGGTCTCTTCTCTTTTTAGCCTTTGTTAGTCTTCCTAAAGGTTTATCAATTTTATTGATTTTTTTTTTAAAAAAACACAGCTTTTTTTGGGGGGGGGGGTGACGTGCAGCATGTGGGATCTTAGTTCCCTGACCAGTAATGGAACCATCCCCCCCTGCAGTGGAAACATGGAGTCTTAACCTCTGGACTGCCAGGGAAGTCCCCTGATTTTCTCTATTGTTTTCCTGTTTCAATTCCACTGGTGTTTGCTCTTATCTTTTTTAAAAAATTTCTTTTTATTGAGGTAACATAGGTTTATAACATTATATAAGCTTCATGTGTAAAACTTTATACTTCTACTTTTGTATACTCTACAGTCTGCTCACCATTAAAATTTTATTTTCCATACATCACCATACAGTTGACATCTTTTACCCATTTTGCATCCCCTCTGGCATCCCTATCCCTTCCCCTCTGGTAGCTACTACTCTGTTCCCTGTATTTACTTGTTTTTGTTTGTTTTATTTTGTTTTTTAACTTCCTTTGAGGCTTCTTTTTTGAACTATGGATTAGAGGTCCGTTGTTAAATTTCTTAATATTTGAAAGTTTTTTTGTTGTCTTTTTGTTACTGATTTCCATATGGTCAAAGAACATACTCTGTATGATTTTAACTCTCTTAAGTTTGTTGAGGATTATCTTATGGCTCAGGATTTGGTTTATCTTGGTGAATATTCCTGTGTGCTTGGAAAACAAATTGTGTATTCTTCTGTTAGAGGCGGGATATTTTATATATACATATGGATTAGTACTGTTATTGATTGTGGTGTTCAATTCTTTTTTACCGTTGCTGAGTTTTCCTCTAGTAGATCTATCCATTACTGAGGGGGATATTGTAGTCTCCAAGTATAATGTAGATTTGTCTATTTCTCCTTTCAGGTCTATCAGTTTTTGTTTCATATGTCTTGAGACTCTATTTTTTGGATCATACACATTATATCTTCCTGGTGCATTGATCCTTCTATCATTATGTAATATTCCTTTTTTTTTCTAATGATTTTTTTTCCGTGAGGACTAATGTAACTGATATGAATATAACCACTCCTGCTTTTTTCTTAAATTTATTTTGCATGCTGTATTTATTTCAATCCTTTATTTTTAACCTGCTTATATAATTATATTTGAAGTGAGTTTCTTGTAGGCAGTATATTGCTGTATCATGGGTTATTTTTTAATCCACTCTGCAAGCCTCTGGATTATTTTTAATTCACATATTTAGACCATATACATATAAGATAATTATTGATATGTTAACACTTAAGTCTGCTATTTTGTTATTCATTTTCTGTTTACTTCCCTTATTGTGGGTAATTTGAGCATATTTTTAATATTCCTTCTCGATTTATTTATAATGTTTTTTGAGTATATCACTTTGTATGATCTTCTCAGTTGCTGTTCTAGATGTTGCAATATAGGTATGTCCCAGTCTACTGGAATTGATGTCTTACCACTTTAAGTGAAGTGTGATACTTTATTTTCATTTAGGTTCTTTATTCTCCTCACTTTTTAAATTTAATTAAGTATTTCTTCTACATACATTGAGCACCACATCAGATGTTGTTAAAATTTTTGCTTCAACCATCAAATATGATTTAAGAAAATTACAAAAAGTTGGATAGACAAGGACTTAATTTCTAAAATGTACAAAAACCTCATACATCTCAGTAACAAAAAATCCAAACAACCCAATCAAAACATGGGCAGAAGACCTAATAGACATTTCTCCAAAGAAGACATACAGATGGCCAAAGGCACATGAAGAGTTGCTCAACATTGCTAATTACTAGAAAAATGCAAATCAAAATTACAGTGAGGAACCACCTCACTGGTCAGAATGGCCATCATTAAAAAGTCTACAAGTAACAAATGCTGGAGAGGGTGTGGATAAAAGGGAACACTCCTACACTGTAAATTAGTGCAGCCAGGAACAGTATGGAGGTTCCTCAAAAAACTAAATATAAAGTTGCCATATCATCCAGCAATCCCACTCCAGGGCATATATCTATATACAGAGAAAATTGTAATTTAAAAAGATACATGCACCCCTATGTTCATAGCAGCACTATTTATAATAGCCAAGACATGGAAACAACCTAAATGTCCATCAACAGAGGAATGGGTAAAGAAGATGTGAGATATATATATATATATATATATATATATATATATATATACATATATATATATATATATATAAAATGGAATATTACTCAGCCTTAAAAAAGAATGAAATAATGCCATTTGCAGCTACATGGATGGACCTAGAGATTACCATACTAAGTGAAGTGAGTCAGACAAAGACAAATGCCATATGATATCACTTATATGTGGAATCTAAAATATGAAACAAATGAACTTATCTACAAAACAGAGACAGAGTCACAAGCATAGAGAACAGACTTATGGTTGCCAGTGGGGAGGGGGAGTGGGAGAGGGTTGGATTGAGAGTTTGGGATTAGCAGATGTAAACTAGTATATTTAGGATGGATAAACAACAAGGTCCTACTGTATAGCACAGGGAACTATATTCAATATCCTGTAATAAACCATAATGGAAAAGAAAAAAAGTTGGATTTTGTACTTATTTTTACTTCTTCTGATGTTCTCCTTTTCTCTTTGAAGTTCTAGATCTTTTGTTCTCATTCCTTTTTTGTTTAGAGAACTTCCTTTAGCCATCCCTTAAGGATAGTTTTTTAAAAAAACAAATTATGTCAGTTGTCCTTAACTTATTTCTCTTTCATTTCTGAAGAATATTTTTGCCACATACAGAATTTAGAGTTGGCAGTTCTTTTCCTTCAATACTTCAAGAATGTTGTGTCACTTCCTCTTTCTGGACTCCATGGTTTCAGATAATAAATCAGTGTTGTCCCATAAGTACTACATTGTTTCTCACTGGCTAATTTCATAATTTTCTTTGTCCTTAGTGTTCTAAGTTTAATTATGATGTGTATTGGCATGGATTTTTTGTGTTTATCACGTTTGGGGTTTGCTAGCTACTTGTATCTATTGTTTTGTATCGTTCACCAAATTTGGGAAACTTTCAGCCATTACTTTGAATATTTTTCAGTCCCACTCCATTGCTTCCTTCTGGGATTACAATTATACAAATGTTAGCTTTTTTGCTATATTACCCCAGGTACCTGAAACTCTATTCATTTTCAGTGTATTTTCTGTTCTTCAGATTGGGTGAATTTATTTTTCTGTCCTCAAGTTCAATGATTCTATCCTGTGTCATCTCCATTCTACTGTTGAATAACCAGTGAGGTTTTTTTTTTCTGTTTTTATATTTTTCTGTTCTATAATTTCCATTTGGTTCTTTTTTTATAAGTTCTATTTATTTACTCAGATTTTCTATTTTTTCACTTATTTAGAAAATTTCTAATTGCTTGTTGAAACATTTTTATTACAGCTGTTTTAAAAATCCTTAGATAATTCCAAAATCTGAATAATCTTGGTGTTGGCGTCTGTTCTTAGAGCTTTTCTTGTCTGGAATTGTTGGAGGTTAAGTTGGGGGATACTGCAGCACCTTGTCCAGGGTATATGGGAGGCAATATGGAAGACCAGGAAACTCATCACCATGTCACTCCTCAACTCTGAACTCAAGGTCTTAGGCAACCTGTCTTCTTTCTTTCTTTCAGAGGCTCCCATTCCTGTTTGTTGTCTTGTCTCTAGGGCTTTTTATGTGAAAGAGTGAGGACATGGGAAGAATGGGGCTTCTCCATTTGGTGCAACTATAAGTCCTCAAGTTACTTTTTTGTAAATATAAACACTTCTTTCTAGTAAAAGAAAGAATCAGTGGTAGAAATGACTTCTAAAGTACTCATTTCGAGAAGGCTGATTAAAAACACAGGTACGCATTCAAAGTATAGTATTCTAAATCCAGGAAATAAAGTAGCATAGTGGAGGAAAACGTGTTTTAAGATCAAATAGGGTGAGTTTGAATGTTGTATATGTTACACTTTCTATACACACATTGTAAAAGCGTACTCAACTTAACGGTGGCTGTGAGGATGAAGTGTGTGCCAAGGAACTTGCTGAGAGCTCATCAAGTGTCATTTCCCATATTTTACCAATAAAATCTCCATAATGAATGTAGTTGTATAATACATAAAACTTGTAAGGTTGAATAGATTTTATTGATGTATTTATTTTCTTCTCAAAAAAAAATAACAACAAGGAACCTGAAGTACAGAAGGTTTATAACATATCTGTGGCCATTCAGCTAACTAGTGCAAGAATCTAGACCAGTGGTGATTGAGTTGTGGTTCACAGAGAGCCAGCAGTTGCATCACCTGTGAACTTGTTAAATATACAAGTTCGCAGGTCCCTCACTGACCGCTGAAACAGAACCTCTCAGGGTGGTGCCCAGAAATTTGTTTTAACAAGCCTCCAGATGATTCTGATGCCTATTAAAGTTTGATAACTGCTGGCAAGGCACTGATCTACCTCCCGGGATCTTTCTAATACACCTTATAGGGTGCTGCCTCTTTTAACCTAGTGGATTCTCTCAGCTTATTTATGGCACTGATACTGATGTACAGAACCTCTGTATCATAATGTGTTCATAACACACTGAAGAGTCTTACAATTTGGAATTCATGTCCTCTGCCTTCTGGAGGGAAAAAAAATCATTTCCTGGATCCCTGCTAAACTCCTTTCCCTGCCAATATAGCCAGTGTCACCCTGCAGTACTCTCATGGGGACAACACATTGTTTCTGCTGACTTTATTCAGAACATGGCAACCTACAGTTCAGCAAGCCCAGTTCATTATATGTGTTATTCTGTTTTTATAGCAACATGTGGATGCCCTTGGGGAAAGTCCTGATCATTTCAGACCAGAGCCCTTGTTTCTTTCTTTTTAAGACTTCCTTCAGCCCATAGTCAGGACATGGTAGCTCTCTCTCTACACTTCTACTCCTGACTGAGAAAGTGACCAATTGTGCATGGTAACACAATTGACAGCTATAATAGGCTCAACTTGGGAGACATCTCAAAGCTCTCATCCATCCCTCCCTTGTAGTAGACACTGTCCTCTTGAGATTTCCCAAATGGCTGTGACTGGCTCCCTGGAGATAATATCAGTGACCTTGGGAAGGGGACTGAAGAAAAGTACATCTACATCTCTGTTGCTGCACTTTATCAGTAATTAATGCCCAAATCTTTGTGATCTGTTATGGACATCTAAGCTTTTCCTATGTTATCTGTTCTGAGTACATAGTAAATTGATTGTTGTCAATACACACTTCTAAAAAACACTCTATATACATAGTCCCCAAACTTATTAGTGCTTACTTATTTTAGGGCCAGGAGATCTATTTTGTGGATAGACTACTAGGTGTCATGCCTAGACAGACTCTAGCTAGCAACAGTTGTCACTTTGTGCTCTCTCTCCTTGTTTTGACAGATTAGGCAGCCAAAGATGGAAGTCTTGTAAATAACGAAAAGCTGAAATCAGCCAAGGATAGGCAGGAGTTATATAATCCACCAAAGCAGCAACAGATTAAAGTCCTTCCCCATATCTTCCTGTACATCTCAAGAAGCGAAAGGGGATGGGGTTGGTAGAACATTGAATTCCTGTTATCCTGTGAGCTTCCTCCACTTTTCTTGCAGTGCCCAACTCCTAACCTAACATTGGTCATTTAGTGTCCTAGAAACCTGGGAATTTTCCTTTGTAAATTGCTTATAGCAAGCACTTAATCTCTAAAAAGTGTTCAATATTCTATCACTGTGGGGCCAAGTGATGAAAGCAGAAATCCTTTCAATATTTATCTTTACTTGAAATGGGTGCTCTGGCCTGACAGTTGCACTCTTACAAAAATCAGCTCTTCTCTTTAGGCACGTGAAGGCACTTCTTTAATGTGTTCTTATTAGCATAGGTATTTGATAATTTCTACTTTTTGGAAGGCTGACCCCAAAACTTCTCATGCCCTTAGAGTTAATCCCAGGAATATGAATTTGGTTTATAGAAAAACAATTTTGTGTGCATTTGTGTGTGTGTATACCTATATAGAGACTGTTATTTTTGCCTGATTTCTGGGGGATTCTCTAGATTCTAGGACTATGAAATTATACCATTTATTTGAAATTCTTCAGTGTGTTCTCTGAAGGCTTTGAATTGAGACAATGGAACTTTTCTAGACCACCTTTTCCTTAAAGTTAAGTGAATATTTTGATTTATTTTATACTTCTCATTCAAAACATCACCTCATCTCATTTTTGGAGAAAGAAAATGGTACCTCTGACTTGGAATTACCTTCTAATCCTCTTTTTTTTTTTTTAACTTTAAAAATGACCATTAAACTCAAAGTTCTCAGCTCTCAGTCTGAGAGATCTACATGGTACAGCTTCAGGACAGTGGACAAAAAGCAGCAGCTGTTGTCTATGTTAGGTCTCTCTCCTGCAGGCATTAGCTCACAAAAAACAAATGAGGAGAACACTAAGTTCTCTGTGCTCTATGCTGCTAACAGAGCTAGGCCAGTATTTTAAATAGGTTGGACTTCATCCTCATCAGCACAACTGTTTGCTTGCCTCTTATATCTGGCCATGCAGCAGTGTCGGTATGTACCTCACCTAGGTACTGCTACTGCCTTTCTTTAAGAAACTCCAATTTAATAGGTATTTAAGTAAAGTAAAGCTGGAATTCAGTATTCGAGCTTCACTGCACCCACCATCCAATCCAGGCAACCATGATAGATCAGATATTTGTTATTACAAATTTTTAACACAGTGTTGGCTTGAGACCACTGAGTTCCAAACCCATTTTACCTCTGTCTTCTCACATCTGTTGTGGACTGCATGTATGTATCCCACTTATATGTTGAAACCCTACCCCCTGATGTGATGGTATTAGGAAGTGTGACCTTACAGTTGTGACTGGGATTAGAGCAGGTCATGAGGTTGGAGCACTCATGAGCGGGATTAGTGCCTTTATAAGTCAAGAAAGAGGTTCCTTCTTCTTTCTGGTCTTTGCCATGTGAGGATGTAGTGAGAAGTCAGCAGTCTGCAATCCAGAAGAGGGCTCTCACCAGAACCCAAGCATGCTGGCACCCTGATTTTGGACTTCCAGCCTCCAGAGCTATGAGGAATTTCTGTTGTTTATAAGCCACCCAGTCTATGGTATTTTTGTCACTGTAGCCTGAGCTAAGACATCCTCCTGCAGAAATCAAAGCTAAAAAGACAACTTTCCATTAATCTATTTTTAGCTGTGAGGGGTCCAAAAATGTCTTCACCTACCTTTTACAGAATCTCTATTAGTTAGGGATTTCATTTGGCTGCATATAATGAGACATCTAAACAACAGTGGCTTAAACACAATGGAAGTTTTCTTTCTTTTTTTTCACAGAACATTAACAAAAAGTTAAACTGCCTGGAAGTGGTATTGTCCTGCTCAAGATGTCAGGGTCAAGTTCTCTGATGTTCCCTTGACCTTTAATTCATGGACATTTAGAAGATGACTGCAGTCTTTCAGTTAGGAAGGAGGAATTACAAAAACTTAAAAGAGTACATGTGAATTGATTTGACCTCTGTTTTAAGGAGCTTTCCCGGAAGCACTAGCAGACATTTCATTGGCCAGAATGGTGTCACATCTGGCTGCAAGGGATGCTTCAAAATGTAGTTTTGACTAAAAATAGAGTTGCCGTATGATCCAGCAATCCCACTCCAGGGCATGTACCTGGACAAAACTATAATTCAAAAAGATACATGCACCCTGATGTTCATAGCAGCACTATTCACAATAGCCAAGATGTGGAAACAACCTAAGTATCCATTGACAGATAAATGAATAAACAAGATATGGTATAGGGGTGCCTTCAAGATGGCAGAGGAGTAAGATGTGGAGATCACCTTCCACCCCACAAATACATCAGAAATACATCTATACGTGGAACAACTCCTACAGAACACTAACTGAACGCTGGCAGACCTCAGACTTCCCAAAAGGCAAGAGACTCCCCACATACCTGGGTAGGGCAAAAGAGAAAAGGAAAAACAGAGACAAAAGAATAGGGAGGGGACCTGCCCCTCTGGGAGGGAGCTGTGAAGGAGGAAAAGTTTCCACACGCTAGGAAGCCCCTTCCCTGGTGGGGATGGGGGATGGGTGGGGGGAGGCTTCGGAGCTATGGAGGAGAGCACAGCAACAGGGGTGCAGAGGGCAAAGAGGAAAGATTTCCGCACAGAGGATTGGTGCTGACCAGCACTCACCATCCCAAGAGGCTTGTCTGCTCAGATGCCGGGGCGGCTGGGGGCTGGGAGCTGAGGCTTGGGCTTCAGAGGTCAGATCCCAGGGAGATGACTGGGGTTGTCTGCGTCAACACAGCCTGAAGGGGGTTAGTGCACCACAGCTAGCCAGGAGGGAGTCCAGGAAAAACTCTGGACCTGCCTGAGAGGCAAGAGACCATTGTTTTGGGGCGCACGAGGAGAGGGGATTCAGAGCACCACCTAAACAAGTTCCAGAGATGGGTGCAAGCTGCAGCTATCAGCGCGGACCCCAGAGGTGGGTGTGAATGCTAAGGCTTCTGCTACAGCGACCAAGAAGCCTGAGTGCAAGCACAGGTCACAATCCACACCTCCCCTCCTAGGAGCCTGTGCAGCCGGCCATTGCCAGGGTCCCGTGATCCAGAGAAAACTTCCCTGGGAGAACACACGGCATGCTTCAGGCTATTGTAACATCATATTGCCCTCTGCTGCCGCAGGCTCACCCCACATTCCGTACCCCTCCCTCGCTTCTGGCCTGAGTGAGCCAGAGCCCCCTAATCAGCTGCTACTATAACCCCATCCTGTCTCAGCAAAGAACGGACGCCCTCAGGCAACCTACACACAGAGGTGGGGCCAAATCCACAGCTGAACCCCAGGAGGTGTGCAAACAAAGAAGAGAAGGGGGAAGTCTCTCCCAGCAGCCTCAGGAGCAGCAGATTAAATCTCCACAATCAACTTGATACACCTGGCATCTGTGGAATAGGCAAACAGTCATCCCAAAATTGAGGTGATGGACATTGGGAGCAACTGTAGACTTGGGGTTTGATTTCTGCATCTAATTTGTTTCTGGTTTTATGTTTATCTTAGTTTAGTATTTCGAGTTTATTAACATTGGTAGATTTGTTTATTAATTTGGTTGCTCTCTTATTTTTATGTATATATATATTTTTCCTTTTTCTCTTTTTGTGAGTGTGTATTTGTATGCTTCTTTGTGTGATTTTGTCTATATAGCTTTGCTTTTGCCATTTGTCCTAGGGTACTGACTGTCCTTTTGTTTTTTTGATTTTTTAGTATAGTTTTTAGTGCTTGTTATCATTGGTGGATTTCTTTTTTGGTTAGTTGTTCTCTTCTTTCTTTCTCTCTTTTTTAAATTACTTTTTAATTTTTTTATTTTTAATATTTTTTTTCCATTTTAATAACTTTATTTTATTTATTTTTTCTTTGTTTCTTTGCTTCTTTCTTTCTTTTTGTCACTTCTCTTCTGAGCCATGTGGCTGACAGTGTCCTGAAGCTCTGGCCCGGTGTCAGGCCTGAGCCTCTGAGGTGGGAGAAACGACTTCAGGACATTGGTCCACCAGAGACCTCCTGGCATCATGTAATATCAAATGGTGAAAGCTCTCCCAGAGATCTCCATCTCAACGCTAATACCCAGCTCCACTCAACTACCAGCAAGCTACAGTGCTGGACACCCTATGCCAAACAACTAGGAAGACAAGAAACAAACCCACCCGTTAGCAGAGAGGCTGCCTAAAATCATAATAACTTCACAGACACCCCAAAACACACCACCGGACATGATCCTGCTCACCAGAAATACAAGATCCAGCCTCATCTACCAGAACACAGGCACCAGTCCTCTCCACCAGGAAGGCTACACAACCCACTGAAACAACCTTATCCACTAGGACCAGACACCAAAAACAATGGGAACTATGAACCTGCAGCCTCTGAAACGGAGACCCCAAACACAGTAAGTTAAGCAAAATGAGAAGACAGAGAAATACACAGCAGATGAAGGAGCAAGGTAAAAACCCATCAGACCAAACAAATGAAGAGGAAATATGCAGTCTACCTGAAAAAGAATTCAGAGTAATGATAGTAAAGATGATAAAAAATCTTGCAAATAGAATGGAGAAAATACAAGAAACGTTTCACAAGGACCTAGAAGAACTAAAGAGCAAACAAACAATGATGAACAACACAATAAATGAAATTAAAAATTCTCTAAAAGGAATCAATAGCAGAATAACTGAGGCAGAAGAATGGAGAAGTGACCTGGAAATAACTACTGCAGAGCAGAATAAAGAAAAAGGAATGAAAAGAATTTAGGACAATCTGAGAGAACTCTGGGACAACATGAAACTCATCAACATTCGAATTATAGGGGTCCCAGAAGAAGAGAAGAAGAAAGGGACTGAGAAAATATTTGAAGAGAATATAGATGAAAACTTCCCTAATATGGGTAAGGAAATAAGTCCAGGAAACACAGAGAATCCCATACAGGATAAATCCAAGGAGAAACATGCCAAGACACATATTAACCAAGGTATCAAAAATTAAATACAGGGCTTCCCTGGTGGCACAGTGGTTGGGAGTCCGCCTGCCGATGCAGGGGCCGCGGGTTCGTACCCCAGTCTGGGAGGATCCCGCATGCCGCGGAGCGGCTGGGCCCGTGAGCCATGGCCGCTGAGCCTGCGTGTTCGGAGCCTGTGCTCTGCAAAGGGAGAGGCCACGACGGTGAGAGGCCGGCGTACCACAAAAAAAAAAAAAAAAAAAAAAAAAAATACAAAGAAAAAAAAAGCAGCAAGGGAAAAATAACAAACAAGGGAATTCCCATAAGGTTAACAGCAGATCTTTCAGCAGAAACTCTGCAAGCCAGAAGGGAGTGGCAGCACATATTTAAAGTGATGAAAGGGAAAAACCTACAACCAAGACTACTTTACCCAGCAAGGATCTCATTCAGATTCGATGGAGAAATTAAAACCTTTACAGACAAGCAAAAGCTAAGAGAACTCAGCACCACCAAACCAGCTTTACAACAAATGCTAAGGAACTTCCATAGGCAGGAAAAACAAGAGAAGGGAAAGACTTACAATAAAACCCAAAACAATTAAGAGAATGGTAATAGGAACACACATATCATTAACTACCTTAAATGTGAATGGATTAAATGTTCCAACCAAAAGACATAGACTGGCTAAATGGATACAAAAATAAGACCTGTACATATGCTGTCTACAAGAAACCCACTTCAGACCTAGGGACACATACAGACTGAAAGTGAGGGGATGGAGAAAGATATTCCATGCAAATGGAAATCAAAGGAAAGCTGTAGTAGCAATTCTCATATCAGACAAAATAGACTTTAAAATAAGGCTATTACAAGACACAAAGAAGGATACTACATAATGATCACGGGATCAATCCAAGAAGAAGATATAACAATTGTAAATATTTATGCACCCAACACAGGAGCACCTCAATACATAAGGCAAATGTTAACAGCCATAAAAGGGGAGATCAACAGTAACACAATCATAGTAGGGGACTTTAACACCCAACTTTTACCAATACAGATCATCCAAAATGAAAATAAATAAGGAAACACAAGCTTTAAGTGATACATTAAACAAGATGGACTTAATTGATATTTATAGGACATTCCATCCAAAAACAGCAGGTTACACTTTCTTCTCAAGTGTTCATGGAACATTGTCCAGGATAGATCATATCTTGGGTCACAAATCAAGCCTTGGTAAATTTAAGAAAATTGAAATCATATCAAGTATCTTTTCTGACCACAACGCTATGATACTGGATGTCAATAACAGGAAAAACACTGTAAAAAATATAAACACATGGAGGCTAAACAATACACTACTAAATAACCAAGAGATCACTGATGAAATCAAAGAGGAAGTCAGAAAATACCTAGAAACAAATAACAGTGAAAACACGATGACTCAAAACCTATGGAATGCAGCAATAGCAGCTGTAAAGGGGAAGATTATAGCAATACAATCGTACCTCAAGAAACAAGAAACATCTCAAATAAACAATGTAAACTTACACCTAAATCAATTAGAGAAAGAAGAACAAAAGAACCCCAAAGTTAGCAGATTAAAAGGATCATACACCATGATCAAGTGTGGTTTATCCTAGGAATGCAAGGATTCTTCAATATATGCAAATCAATCAATGTGATATACCATATTAGCAAATTGTAGAAGAAAAACCATATGATCACCTCAATAGATGCAGAAAAGGCTTTCGACAAAATTGAACAACACTTTATGATAAAAATCCTCCAGAAAGTAGGCATAGAGGGAGCTAACCTCAACATAATAGAGGCCATATATGACAAACCCACAGCCAACATTGTTCTCAATGGTGAAAAACTGAAACCATTTCCTCTAAGATCAGGAACAATATAAGGTTGTCCACTCTCACCACTATTATTCAATATAGTTTTAGAAGTTTTAGCCACAGCAATCAGAGAAGAAAAATGAATAAAAAGAATCCTAATAAGAAAAGAAGAAGTAAAGCTGTCATGGTTTGCAGATGACATGTTACTATACATAGAGAATCCTAAAGATGCTACCAGAAAACTACTAGACCTAATCAATGAATTTGGTAAAGTAGCAGGATACAAAATTAAGGCACAGAAATCTCTTGCATTCATATACACTAATGATGAAAATCTGAAAGAGAAATTACAGAAACACTCCCATTTATGATTGCATCAAAAAGAATAAAAGGGGCTTCCCTGGTGGCGCAGGGGTTGAGAATCCGCCTGCCGATGCAGGGGACGCGGGTTCATGCCCCGGTCGGGAAAGATCCCACATGCCGCGGAGCGGCTGTGCCCGTGAGCCATGGCCGCTGAGCCTGCGCGTCTGGAGCCCGTGCTCCGCAACGGGAGAGGCCACAACGGTGAGAGGCCCGCGTACCGCAAAAAAAAAAAAAAAAAAAAGAGGGGTCAAAAAGAATAAAAGTACCTAGGAATAAACCTACCTAAGGAGACAAAAGACCTGTATGCAGAAAACTATAAGACACTGATGAAAGAAATTAAAGATGATACAAACAGATGGAGAGATATACCATGTTCTTGGATTGCAAGAATGAACTTTGTGAAAATGACTATACTACCCAAAGCAATCTTAATATTCAATTCAATACCTATCAAACTACCAACGGCATTTTTCACAGAACTAGAACAAAAAATTTCACAATTTATATGGAAACACAAAAGACCCTGAATAGCCAAAGCAATCTTGAGAAAGAACAACAGAGCTAGAGGAATCAGGCTTCTGGACTTCAGACTATACTACAAAGCTACAGTAATCAAGACAGTATGGTGTTGGCACAAAAACAAATATAGATCAATGGAGCAGGGTAGAAAACCCAGAGATAAACCCACACACATATGGTCACCTTATCTTTGATAAAGGAGGCAAGAATATACAATGGAGAAAAGACAGCCTCCTCAATAAGTGGTGCTGGGAAAACTGGACAGCTACATGTAAAAGAATGAAATTAGAACACTCCCTAACACCATACACAAAAATAAATTCAAAATGGATTAAAGACCTAAATGTAAGGCCAGACACTATAAAACTCTTAGAGGAAAACATAGGCAGAACACTCTATGACATAAATCACAGCAAGGAGACCATAAACAAGATGAAAAGACAACACTCAGAATGGGATAAAATATTTGCAAAAGACACAACTGATAAAAGATTAATTTCCAAAATTTTCAAGCAGCTCATGCAGCTCAATATCAATAAAACAAACAACCGAATCCAAAAATAGGCAGAAGACCTAAATAGACATTTCTCCAGAGATGATATACAGATTGCCAACAAACTCATGAAAGGATACTCAACATCACTAATCCTTAGAGAAATGCAAGTCAAAACTACAATGAGGTATCACCTCACACCGGTCAGAATGGCCATCATCAAAAAATCTACAAACAATAATTGCTGGAGAGGGTGTGGAGAAAAGGGAACCCTCTTGCACAGTTGGTGGGAATGTAAATTGATACAACCACTATGGAGAAGAGTATGGAGGCTCCTTTAAAAACTAAAAATAGAACTACCATACAACCCAGCAATCATACTACTGGGCATGTACCATGAGAAATCCATAATTCAAATAGAGTCATGTACCAAAATGTTCATTGCAGCTCTATTTACAATAGCCAGGACATGGAAGCAACCTTAGTGTCCATCAATAAATGAATGGAAAAAGAAGATGTGGCATATATATATATGATGGAATATTACTCAGCCATAAAAAGCAACAAAATTGAATTATTTGCAGTGAGGTGGATGGACCTAGAGACTCATACAGAGTGAAGTAAGTCAGAAAGAGAACAATAAATACCATATGCTAACATATATATATGGAATCAAAAAAAAATTGTTCTGAACAACCTAGGGGCAGGAAAGGAATAAAGACTCAGGCATAGAGAATGGACTTGAGGACATTGGGAGGCAGGGAGGATAAGCTGGGATGAAGTGAGAGAGTGACATGGATATATATATACACTACCAAATGTAAAATAGATAGCTAGTGGGAAGCAGCCACATAGCACAGGGAGATCAGCTCAGTGCTTTTTGTCCACCTAGATGTGGGATAGGGAGGTTTGGAGGGAGACCCAAGAGGGACGAGATATGGGGATGTATGTATATGTATAGCTGCTTCACTTTGTTATACCACAGAAACTAACACACCATTGTAAAGCAATTATACTCCAATAAAGATGTTAAAAAAATTTTAAAAAAAGAAGATATGGTACATATATACAATGGAATACCACTCAGCCATAAAAAAGAATGAAATAATCCCATTTTCAGCAACATGGATGGGCTTAGAGATTATCATACTAAGTGCAATATGTCAGAAAGAGAAAAACAAATACTGTATGATATCACTTACGTGTGGAATCTAAAATATGATACAAATGAACATATCTACGAAACAGGAACAGACTCACAGACATAGAGAACAGACTTGTGGTTGCCAAAAGGGAGGTTGGTGGCGGAGGGATGGATTGGGAGTTTCGAGTTAGCAGATGCAAACTGTTATATATAGAATGGATAAACAACAAGGTCCTACTTTATAACACAGGAAACTATGTTCAATGTCCTGTCATAAACCATAATGGAAAAGAATATAAAACAGAATGAATATATATTTGTATAATCAAATCACTTTTGCAGTACAGCAGAAATTAATATAACATTTTAAATCAACTATACAACAATTAACAGTTTTAAATAAAAATTTAAAAACTTTTCAAAATGTAATTTTGTTAGCTGAATACATTGCCACCACTGCAAAGTCTGGTTTGTGTTAGTAAGGAAGAAGAGAGAACTGTTATAGAATAGACAACTATCAGACCCTATCTGAGGGAAAGTGTATAACTCAGTGAGTTTTTATTCATTTATCTTTAAACTGTCTTTAATTTTATTATGAAAACATGTGATTAATCTTGTTTTTAATTTACCTAAAATTGATTCTATGCATATATGACTAGTGATTATAAAGTTTTGCATGAAAGCTAACAGTTTGAGAAGCACTTTTTTATAACCCAACACTTTGAGGCCATTCATGTTGTAAAATTTTAAAAAGTGCTGATGACTATAGAGGATGCCCAGGTACTCTTGAGCAGCAGTCTGACAAGTGAGGGGCCAGAAATTCATGAAGGCATGACCCCTTCCTATCTACCAAAGTTCGTGCTAGAGAGGACACCTCCATGAGTAGTCTTAGGCTCAGGAAATATGAATCTGATCCATATGAAATGTTCTACAGAGACTCAGTTTCTCTTCTAACTCATTACATCTTATAAATTGGAAAACCAAACCTAATAATTACAGATTGTCATCAATTGCAAGTCTTTAGTAGTCTTACCTGGTTTTTCTGAAGTTTTAGGTTGAAAATAAAACCAGAAAGAACTCCTTTCACTGCTCTGCCAGATGCTACAGTTTCAAGAATATGGAACAGGAACAACATTTTGGGATATTCCCCAACTCGTAGACTGTTTCTGTTAGTACTTATTTGTTATTAAGACCCAGGGAAGGGAGCTGGGCCATGTCACCCCAAGGAGAAAGATGACAGACAGAGCTGCTCACAGATGATGGCAGGACAAAGCACAAGATCAGCCACTCTCCTTGCCAAAAGTGCAAGGATCAGCAGCTCTGGTGAACACGCAGACTGAATTTGAAGGGGCAGTAGAGATTCATGTTTGAAAAGGACCTAGACTTTAAACTCACTGAATTGTTACCCGATAGAGACTATTTAAAACTTTAAAATTCTGTTTGAACTGGAAAAGAGTAAGATATCATCACTTAGAAAGTTTATTTTTTCTTCTGCTTTTCAGTGAGAAGGGAACAGTTAAAGAAGATAGATCAGTTACAAAGAAATATACATAGTTTCTTTGCATATCTGAGTAGTAATGTGAGTAAATTTGCAACCTCACTACACGTCATTTTCAAAAGTTGGATGGTGAAATAGGACAGCTTAAGTAATAGCAGCAAATTCATGTTCCGTTATTCATTCAGATAAAATTTTTTTGGTCTTATCATATTCTTCCATTGCATTAAAGTCTTAAAATAATTTCCTTTTTGTGTTTGTTGAAACATTTGGATGGAGTTTTGAATATGATCAATACTATATTAACAATTGCTTTTTTAAATTAAGGAAGAAAGAGTTGTGTTGGAAAAGCGTCAAATTCTTAGGCAAGCAAGCACTAGAACATCAAATCTAGGTGGTCCTAGCTCTTCAAAGTGATTAAATGAAAGACTGGGACTTTACCATGTGATGCTAGTTGAGTGTGTGTTCAAGCTCACTTTAAATGACAGAGCAAGTTAGTCTTCTAATAAAATTTGAATATCTTCAACTTTAGAAATCATAATATTTTGTAATATCACGTAATAATAGGTTGAGGCTTTTAAAATACTAACTGTACTGATGACATACTCTACTTGTCAAAGCTACTTGAAATAATGAAAATGGATTTTGCTAGAATAGTATAGACTCTTGATGAAACGCTTATATTTTTTTAATTTGTGCTCCACTTTTACTCGTCAGCAGATTTTTCAATATGGAATAACAGTGCTTGTGTTACTACCCATGTCAGTGAACAATGGATTGACAGGTTGGACATTTGTGACTATCTTTTGATCATATTCATATTTTTCACTATTGCTTTTAACTTTGAATTAAGGCAATGATATATGTTATTGTTGGCCAATTTAACCTTTGGATAAAGCAGTACTTGAGTTTGCATTCAGGTGCAACAGTTTTATTCACATAGTGATACACTTCCTTGTTATACATAGCTGCTGTTGCCTCAGTACTGATCAAAATACCATTTTACCATTATATAGAGCTCACAAAAAATTTTAAAAACAGCATAGATTTTCAGTGAAAAACAATAAAGATTCCTCAACCCTGGCCCTCCCATATATACACACTGTACTTATCAAGAGTGGGTCATAACCATCTGATTATAATCTGCACATTAATGGTTTCATCTACTTGTAATAAGGAAGTACAGATCTTCCTTGAATGATGATGGGGCTATGTCCTGATAACCCATCATAGGTTAAAAATAAGTCGAAAATGCATTTAGTACATCTAACTTACTGAACATCATAGCTTAGCCTAGCCTACCTTAAACCTGCTCAGAAAACTTCCATTAGCCTAGAGATGGGATAAAGCCAATTTTATAATAACGTGTTGAATATCTCATTTAATTCACTGAATACTGTACTGAAAGTGAAAAACAGAATGATTATTTGGGTACAGATGGTTGTAAGTGTATCAGTTGTTTACCATTGTGATTTTGTGGCTGACTTGCATAAAGTCAAAGAATTTAAGTCTAACCATTGTAAGTCGAGGCCCCTTTATATGGGAAAATTTTGTGATTGGATTTCTTGGAATGGACACAGAATGAGGATAATTATGTCTCATATGAAAGCTCATCGTGGAGCACTCTATATATATCAGTCAGTCTTTCTCCCCAGTTACTGCAGTGGTAATTTAATGGGCTCATGAACAAAGAACCATGGTGACAGGATGGGTATTATTTTTGTGCCCAATAAAATGGGCTTCCCCTCACCAATGATTAGCTAACAATGACATTAGGTGGGTACCCAGTTTACCAATATCAGGCCAATGTTAAATCTCCAATAAGATATTGTTCCCTAGGTAGACTACCTGGCCAGTGGTGGCCAATTGATTGCATCGGGTCCTGTCTATCATAGAGTGTGCAGAAATTATTCCTCATTATAGAATAGACCTTTACTATAAATACAGACTTGACTTTTCTACAAACAGAATTTTTGCCAGCACCATCATCTGTGGACATGATGATAGCCCTATCCATTAATATGGTATTCCACTCAACATAGTTTCTGATCAAGGAATTTACTTTCATAGCAAAATAAATAAATAAATAAATAAATCAGTGAGTTACTATCTATAGGACTGACCACTTTACCATGTATTCAAAACACAGAAGCAACTGGCTTAATAAAATTGGGAAAAATTTATTGAAGAGCTCTTTATTTCAAAAAAAAATTGATAAAGCTTTAGCTAGATTTTTTAAAAAAGAGAATATTCAAATAAGTAAAATCAGAAATGAAAGAGGAAATCTTGTAAGACACCACAGAGATAAAGGATCCTAAGAGACTATTATGAACCGCAAATTGGATAACCTAGAAGAAATAAATTCCTAGAAACATACAAACAACAAGACTGAATCATGAAGAAAAAAATCTTTTGTTTTATAAATGAAGCAGAGTTGATTTAAAATATTGTGTTCGTTTCAGGTGTACAGCATAGTGATTCAGTATTTTTGCAGATAATATTCCATTATAGGTTATTACAAGACAATGGGTATAATTCCCATTGTTGCTTATCCTTGTTGCTTATCTATTCTATATATGGTAGTTTGTTAATCCCATACACCTAATTTGTCCCCCCTCCATTCCCTTTTCCCTTTTGTAACCACAAGTTTGTTTTCTATATCTGTGAGTCTGTTCTGTTTTGTATACACATTCATTTGTATTATTTTTTAGTTTCCATATAAGAATGTAAGAATGATGTCATGTAGTGTTTGTCTTTCTCTGACTTACTTCACTGAATATAATATATTTCACTGAATATAATATTATCTAGGTCTATTCACATTGATGCAAATGGCAATATTTTATTCTTTTTTATGACTGAGTAATATTCCCTTTTCTCCACATCCTCCCAACATTTGTTATTTATAGACTTTTTGATCATAGCTAGCATGGACAGACCAATAATAAATAAGGAGAATGAATCAGGAAAAAAACCCCACAAAAACTTCCCAAGGAAAAAAAAATGTCCAGCACCAGATGGTTTCATTGATGAATTATACCACACATTTAAAGAAAAATAATGCAATCCTTCTCAAACTATTCCAAAAAAATTGAAGAGGAGTGAGCACTCCTGAACTTGTTTTACAAAACCAGCATTACCATGATACTAAAGCCATACAAGGGCAATACAAGAAAAGAAAACTACAGATTAATATCCCTGATGAATATAAATGTAAAAATTGTCACCAATATATTAGCAAATTGAATTAAACAGAATATTAAAAGGATGACATACCATGATCAAATTGGATTTATCACTGGGATGCAAGGATCGTACAACATAAAAAAATCAATAAACTTGATACACCACATTAAGAGAATGGAAGACAAAAATCGTGATAATCTCAATAAATGCAGAAAAAGCATTTGAAAGAATTCAATATCCATTTATGATTAAAATAATCCTCAAAAAAGTTGGTATAGAAGTTATGTACTTCAATATAATAAAAGTCATAGATGAGAAGGCCACAGTTAATATCATACTCAACAGTAAAAGGATGAGAGCTTCTCCTGTAAGATCAGAAACAAGACAGGAAGGTCCACTCTCACCACTCCTATTCAACATAGTACCCAAAGCAATCCTGTGAACAAAGAACAAGCTGGAAGTATCACAGTCCTGATTTTAAACTATTTTACAAAGCTATAGCAATCAAAACAGTATGGTACAGGCATAAAAATATAGACATAGACCAATGTAACAGAATCAAAAGCCCAGAAATAAACCCTCACATATAGGGTCAACTAATATTTGACAAGGGAGCCAAGAATACTCTGTAGGGAAAAGATGGTCTCTTCAATAAATGGTGTTCAGGAAACTGGATAATAACATGCAAAAGAATAAAATTGGACCCCTATAACCATACACAAAATTCAACTCAAAATGGATTAAAGACTTAAACGTAAGACCCAAAGCTGTAAAACTACTAAAAGAAAACATAGAGTAAAGGCTCTTTGACACTGGTGTTGGCAACAATTTTTTGAATATGACAACAAAAGCACAAGCAACAAAAGCAAAATAAACAAATGGGACTCCGTCAAACTAAAAATCTTCTGACCAGCAAAAGAAACAATCAGCAAAATGAAAAGGCAATGTATAGAATGGGAGAAAATATTTGCATACCATCTGTCTGATGAGGAGTAATATTGAAAATATATAACAAAGAAGAAAATATATAACAAACTCAATTCAACAGCAAGAAAATAATCCAATTAAAAATGGGCAGAGGACTTGGATAAACATTCTTCCATAGAAGATATACAAATGGCTAACAGGTACATGAAAAGATGCTTAATATTACTAATCATCAGGAAACTGCAAATCAAAACCATAATGAGGTATCACCTCACACCTGTTAGAATGGCTATCAAAAGACAAGTGATAACAAGAGTTGGTAAAGATGTGGAGAAAAGGGAATCCTTGTGTACTGCTGATGGGAATGTAAATTGGTACAACCATTATGGAAAACAGTATGAGTTTCCTCATACTTACATATGAGGAACTTACATATATGTAAGTTTAAGGTGTAAAACATGATTTGATATATGAATATAATGTGAAATGAATACCACGAAAATGTAGGTTAACACCTATATCCCCTCATATAATTACCATTGTTTTGCATGTGGTGATAACATTTAAGATCTACTTTCTTAACAACTTTAAAGTATATAATACAGTACTATTAATTATAATCACCATGCTGTACGTTAGATACCCAGAACTTATTCACCTTATAGCTAGAAGTTTGTACCATTTGATCAACATCTCCCCATTTCCCCCACTCTCAGCTCCTGGTAACCATCATTCTACTCTCTATTTCTTTTTTTTTTTTTTTTTGCGGTACGCGGGCCTCTCACCGTTGCCTCTCCTGTTGCGGAGCACAGGCTCCGGACGCACAGGCTCAGTGGCCATGGCTCAGGGGCCCAGCCGCTCCGCAGCATGTGGGATCTTCCCAGACCGGGGCACGAACCCGTGTCCCCTGCATCGGCAGGCAGACTCAACCACTGCGCCACCAGGGAAGCCCCATATTTTTGAAATGTATATGTGAGAATGGGGAATTGGTAGCAGGATAACAGCTTTCAGATGTGGAACATGAGCTGGGACAGCTGGCTGGCAGTGAGTGGACTGATATTTAACAACTGCAAAAAGAATTATTTGGAAAGTGGTAAACTTAAAGATAATTTTAAGAAGCTTTTTATGTAATTCACTGTAGAAGACCTTTACCTCTCTGAATTAGTCGGAATTCAATCACTAAAATGGAAACACACAGTTTTTTGTTTAATCACAGATAATCTAATATAAGAAATTGGTTAATCAACTGGAGGTTAACTTATTGGTGGTTAAGTATTGGTTAGTATTGGAGTACTGGTGCTACAAAATGGAAACACAAAGCAACACAGAGATAGTAACTACAGGAAGCAGCTGCTAACCCCAGGTTTTCCTGTTCTACAAAGAGAGGTAGTTGGGATTATCAGAACATAAAAGTCTAAAGGAGGGGCCCCAGAAAGCCAACCAGAGCTGAAACCCATACCTCTGAGGGATGGATGCAGCTTGGGCTCACATCTTAGAATCAATGAGGTTGATTCCGAGAATGGCAGAAAAAGCTGAAGGCTGGAACAAACTGTTTATAAAATCAGGGAGAAGAGCCATTGGTGGGGTGACACTGATAGGAATAGCAAGCAAATAGGAAGGAGCAAATTCTTTCTTCCCTCTCCTATTTTTTTAGCTTCCCCCTAGTGCCCAACTATTGGCCAAACTTAACAAGGAGCCAGATGGCAAAAGAGAAATGTAATTTGCAGAGTATCAGCTCTAGCATCACAAAGCCAACCAGAGAAAATGGGCTGGAGCTGAGAGAAAATTGCTTAATCACTAACCCTCTCCCATTAAAGGACCTGGGATAATGATAAATATTTTTTTTCAAAGCTTTCTGGATTCAGATTTGTAGTTCCAAGTTGTGTTAATGATCATCAGCTCTCAAGATGGCTTAGCTATTAAAGTTTTAAGCACAGGTTAACGCCTCTATACCCTGTAACGTTTTCCAGGCCAAGACATTTTTTAAAATCCCTGAATACAGTATATTTAATATTACTATATGAATAAATGCCATTATTCCCTTCAGTGGTGTTATATAATTGCTTACCTAGAATACCATGAAATCAGACGCAATGCAGGTTTCTCCTTCTAACAGTAACCTTCTTCCTTCTCACAATGTTTGTGCTTCCCTGTAAACCAACTAGATAAAATGCAAGAGGACATGAATATGGGGGTTATAGTTGGTCCTCTTTCCCATAAATTGTCCTAGATTTCACATCCAAATGCTTAAGAAAGCCACACTTTGACCCAGAGACCTTTTTCTGTATCAGGGTTTGCCAGGGTGCCATTCAAGACATACCACTGGTTGATAGGAATATTTTAGTTAATGCCAAAATGACGCTTCAACCTCACTCATCAGATGCTGATTGGAGCCTCACAAACTCCCTGGCATGTTTTAGGGACCCTGGCTTACCTCCCTGCAGCCATTCCTTGGCCCTTTATCATCCCTCAACTCTCATTTTAGCAATGCCGCCTTCCTTTCTTTAATTCTCTCAGCTTCTCAACTTGGGCCTCAACTGCTTCTTTGTACTCCCCATTCACCCCTATTTTCCCAAACAACTACCCTGCCTAAATTTTAGTCCCTAGGTTCCCATTTTCTCAGCCCACCCCCTATTCCCATATCCATCCACACAGCTTCAAATTCCTCTCAGTTCAGAGCTCCTTCTTCAGTATTTGTGATAATATCAATAGTATCTGCGAAACTACTGACACTGTGGCTTCAGCATCTCTCTATTGATTTCAGATTCACTGTCCTCCAATTTCCCCTCTTCTTTTTCTTTTTCTTTATTCAGTTTTGCCTTCTCAACATCTTCCAGATGTTGATTGGGTAGCTGAGGTCCAGCCGCTTCTTTCCTTCCCCTTGCTCTTACCATCCTCCTCTTTTCTTGTGTACTAGGTCTTGGAACCTGGACAGCCAGCCCCAGACCACTTCTCTGGGTTCTATTTTGACATCTCAAGCCTTAGTTCAGTTCTATCATGTGGAACTGTGGTCCTTCCTGCTTTCAAACCTACGTTTTGATTTTTAACTAAATTTATTTAAGAATAAAAGTGATCCTCCTTAAAGAATATTGTTAAATAAACTAGAAGTGATGGTGTATACAAGGGTTTATGTTTGGGAAATATTCTCCTGAAGGTCTTCACATGATTAAAAGGATGAGTGCATGGGCTTCTTGCTCCCCTAATGAGAAACAAGCTGTTTTCAGGGTTCTAAGTAAGGTTCCATTTGAGAAAGTAATCTGCCATGGAAAACATTATCTACAATGCAATTTGTCTGAACTTACCTCCTTGGGCAAAAGGGAGCCTGAAGTGCTAAGCCAGAGCTAGAGCCTAGAGGGTTATGTAGCAGACATTGTGAGGAGACAAAAGAGTTTAGTGACAAGAGTTATTGCAGAGACTGCACATACCTAGGCCATCATAGTGGAGGCAAGGATTCAAAATAGCAAAGAGAAACACATTCACAAGGCAAAAATGCTTGAACACCCAAGAATACAGATCATACCAGGAAGGCTAAGGACCATGAGAAGGGGTGTTACCTGGAGAGATGCTGTGCAGCACTGAAGGGTAATCATTACAGGTACTTTTTTAGGTTGCTGCAGTTCCAACCTTCCTGCAGTTGGAAGAATTGTTAGGAGTGTGGAGATCATACATTTGATGGTACCCAAAATAGCAATTTTAGTAATTGTCAAAAGAAACAAAGCATTTAGGAAAACCCCACTGAATATACATAGCCCTTGTCACTCATTAATGATTTACTGAATGAAAAAGCTCTTTACTGTGTTAAAGTTCCAAGGTGCTTAGCAGAAGTGGAGAAAAATGGTGAGGTAGATGGTATAATGGTAATTTATAGTATTGTGATTCATGAGCTATTGGGCATGAAGTGATTCTTCAGTAACCTACTAAAAAATGACTGAAATGCCCAGTCATTGAATAGTATTATAAAGGAAGTGCTATGGAATTCAACAGCTCTCAACTGAGCTCTTGTAAAATTTCACTTCCTTCTTCCTTTTCCTCTTTCGCCTCATCCTCACCCAAAATGAGAACTCTGGAATATTCTGACTTCTTCCCTCACTCTAAGTTCACCCCCGCGTCAAGATTTTATTTCAGAGAATTTAATGCTTTCACTTTTAGGTTATTATCAAGAAATTCCTTTTCAGTATGGAGCTACCAACCCATGTTAACAATTCCCAGACCTTTAGAGTAATTATATATTTATAACTAAGTTTATCGACCACCATCTTTCTTCTCATCTTTTTCTGTTATGCAGTTTTCATTCTGGTGTTTTATTGTTTATTTGTTTTGGTTAGTGAACTTTCATCCTTATTTTCCCTGGAAAGCATACCTAACAATATATTTGGATCTCTGAATTTTTACACATATCTTTCTTTCACTATCACAGGTAATATTTTGGTTGGGTTCAGTAATTTCTCTTAGTACTAGGAGATGTTATTCCAGTATCTTCTAGCTTCCAATGTTGCAGAAGAGAAGCCTGATGCTTTTCATTTACAGATTACTTGTTATTTGCAGGATTTTTCTCTATTTCTTGGATTTTGAAATTATTTCCAGGATATGTATGTGTTTTTATTTTTCATATAATATGCCTAAAACACTGTAAGTAATCCCTTTTTCCCTTGTCCTTTTACAATAATCTTCCTTTTGAAGTTCCAAATCATTAATTTGGCAATCAACCGTGATCATTCTTTCCTTAAATTTACCCAATTTACATTGGGAAATTAATAATTAATAAAAAATTACATTTTTTAGTTAGACTTGACTTTACCTAAGTGCTTTATTATTTGTTCTATTCTTATGGGCACCAATTTCTTTCTAGAAATTATTTCACTCTATGTGGACTCTAGGTACGCTGACTGACATTTTTGCCCTGGCTACTGGGCCTCCTCAGAAGGGTTGTTATTCTTTGTCGGGCTCATGTCTGATTGCTAGAATATCCTCAGTGTCAGCCATTCCACAGTGCAGAAGTTGTCACATTGTCTCCCCTTGTTTCCTGGGGATTTAAAGCCAGATGATCCCTAAGCAACTAGAGCAAGCCTCCCAATACTTACCTTCACTGGTACCTTGTTCTCTTTTTAAGCTTTCGGAGGCCAAGGAGACCAGGCATGCAGCCAGTGTCTGGTTTCCTCAGGGGTCACAAATTGTCACCAGCTATATTCTTTCCAGAATATGCTGCTTTATAATACTTGGCCATTGTATTAATTACCTATTGCTGCATTACAATGTCACCACAAACTTAGCATCTTAAAACAACACACATTTATTATCTCACAGTTTCTGTTGGGCAGGAATCCAGGCATGGTCCAGGTGGGTTCGTTGCAAGATTATAATCAAGGTTTCCACTAGTGCTGAGTTTTCATGTGGGATCAACTGGGAAAGGGTCTGCTTTTAAGCCCACTTGTTTGTTGGCAGTACGCAGTTCCTCGTAGGCTGCCAGACCACGGGCCTCAGTTCCTTGCTGGCTTTTGTCTTCAAGTCTCCCTCATCTTCTTGCTGTGTGGCCCTCTCTATATGGCAACTCACAACATGGCAGAGCAGGTTGCTTCACCAAGACTAGTGAGTAAGGGAGCCTTCTCTCAAGACAAGGATGACAATCTTATATAATGTGTTCAGGTATGCATAATCAGGTACGTCCTGCCATCTTCGCTATATTCTATATGGCTAGAAGCAAGTTACAGGTCTTGCCCACACTCAGGGGGAGGGAATCTCACAAGAGCATGAACACCATGTGATCATGGGAGCCACCCTAGAGTTTGTCCTCCACAGACATCATATCCTGAGAAGGGGAAAAGCCACTCATTTTCATCTGTTTGGACTACCTTGAGTTATAAGACATTTTGGGCCCTGTGTCTCATAGTGCCTACCACCATTTAAGGTAGGAGAGTTATAAAAACACAGGCATGGCTGCAAAGAGCAAGAGAGCAGCATTCAGGCAGCCATCTTCCCAGAGTTCTAGTCCTGTCATCTTTCTCCATGAAACAACTATCCTCCATCCCTGCTGCTTCCACTTTATTTTTTTATTAGGAAAAAAAGAAAAAAAAAAAGCCATCGGGCTTCCCTGGTGGCGCAGTGGTTGAGAGTCCGCCTGCCGATGCAGGGGACACGGGTTCGTGCCCCGGTCCGGGAAGATCCCACATGCCGCGGAGCGGCTGCGCCTGTGAGCCATGGCCGCTGAGCCTGCGCGTCCGGAGCCATTGCTCCGCAATGGGAGAGGCCACAACAGTGAGAGGCCCGCGTACCGCAAAAAAAAAAAAAAAAAAAAAAAAAAAAAAAAAGCCATCTTTTATTGTACTAATAACACTCTAAAATTTTAAAATCAGGACACGTTTTGAAAACCTGAATACGTTTTTTTCATTTCTAATACTCTTTTTTTTAAATTGAAGTAAACCTGATTTACAATGTTGTGTTAGTTTCGGATGTATAAGAAAGTGATTCAGCTATATATACGTGTACGTATATACATATCTATATATACATGTACTTATATATATTCTTTTTCAGATTCTTTTCCCTTATAGTTTATTACAAAATATTGAGTATAGTTCCCTGTGCTATATAGTAGGTCCTTGTAGATTATCTATTTTATGTATAGTAGTGTGTATATGTTAATCCCAAACTCCTAGTTTATCCCTCTCCCCACCTTTCCCCTTTGGTAACCATAGGTTTGTTTTCTATGTCTGTCGATCTATTTCTGTTTTGTATATAAGTTCATTTGTATCATGTTTTTAGATTCCGCATATAAGCGATATCATATGGTATTTGTCTTTCTCCGTCTGGCTTACTTCACTTAGTGTGATACTCTCTAGGTCCATACGTGTTGCTGCAAATGCTGCCTCCACATTAGATCAGTCCACAGTCAGATTTGGACTGGGTTACTAAAGCAACCTCCAAACTGACCTCCCTGCCTCTGGGCTTAAATTATTCCAGTAAATTCCCAACATTGCTCGAGCAATTTTTCTTAAATCTTTAATTTTTAAAAATTAATTTTGTCTCTTTCTCATTTAAATTCCTTAGATGGCTCCTCAGTACTTTTAAACCAATGTCCAAATTCCTTAACACTGCTCACAAAGCCATGCATGATTTTATCTTTTCAAAGTAGTCTTTCTATGCTTTCCCAATCTATATGGTACAGTCACAGCAAGTGTCCTTCCTTCATTTCCCTGACTTTATCAATATATCACATCATCACCTTCAGACCATTATATATGCTACTCTCTCTGCCTTAGATACTTTCCTTTTGCCAAGAAACTTTCATTGATCTTTCATGTCACATTAAGCACTAATGCTTTGAGGAAATCTTCCTGACCTAGCAAGTCCAATGTGGATTCATTCTTATGTACGTCTTTGGCCTCCCATACTTCCCTTATTGTCATACGGTTAACTCTGCATGTGATAGGAGTATTTTCTATGAGGAATTAACATTTTTATTAATATTTTTATTGATATAGTAGCCTCTCCTACTAGACTATAAGTTCTATGAGAGAAGGATTCAGTTTTATTTCTCTATCAACTATTAGCTTGTATGCAAGCAACAAATACACTCAGGCTAACTTAACCAAAAAAAAAAAAAAAATTATCAAAAGGGCATGGATTAGCCCACAACATCAAAAGAAAAACTGAGGAACCATTTTTAAAAAAAGGTAGGTAACATGGTAGTTACAGTGAGCTAGAAAGCAGGATGAACAAATGAGTGAGACCATACTATAAAGAAAAATCACTGCTATTTTCTATCCTTGTAAAACTCTGCTTAACATTCAAATTTTCATGATAGAGTCCTATTAAGCTAGTTTGGGCACATCTAAGGCTTATGGTGGGGAATGTGTAGTTTCCCAAACAAAATAGGAATGCTGCTATCAGTAAAAAGAATGGGTGCAGAATAAACAAAAACAAGAGGTCTACTAAAAGTATTCACCCACAGCAATAAATATTTGTAGAATGAATGGACATCTGAAGTAGACTAAACTTAGTGGAGTTTGCTACTATACCAGTTATAATAGAATACTTGGAATTGTTCAAGTTGCATTATTGAGGTATGACTGAAATGTAAAAAGTTGTACATATTTATTGTATACAACTCAATGAGTTTTGAATAAGTATACACCTGTGAAACCATCACCACCATCAAGACCATGGATATATCCATCACCTCCCAGAGTTTCTTCTTACCTCCTTTTTTATTAGTAGTGGTAGTAGTACTACTAGTAGTAGCAGTAGTAGTGCATGTATGTGTGTTTAGAACACTTAACGTAAGATTTGCCCTCTTAGAAAATTTTAAGTATATAATACTGAATTGGTAACTATAGACACTATGCTAAGTAGAAGATCTCCAGAACTTATTTATCTTGTATAACTGAAACTTTGTACCTTTTGACCATCACCTCCCCATTTCCCCCCATCCCTAGTGCATGGCAATCACCATTCTACTCTCTGCTTCTACGAGTTTGACTATTTTAGATTCACATATTAATGAGATCATACAGTATTTATCTTTCTGTATCTGGCTTACTTCACTCAGTATAATGTCTTCCAGGTCCATTCATGTTGTCACAAATGGCAACATTTCCTTCTTTTTTAAGGCTAAATAATATTCCATACCACATTTTCTAATTCATCCATCCATTAATGGACAGTTAGGTTGTTTCCATATGTTGGTTATTGTGAATAATGCTGCAATGAACATGGGACTGAAGCTACCTTTTTGAGATCTTGATTTCAGTTTGTTTGGGTAAATACACAGAAGTGGGATTGCTAGTTCTATTTTGAATTTTTTGGAGAACGTTGATGTTTTCCATGATGGTTTTGTCAATTTACATTCCTACCAGCAATGTACCAGCGTTCCCTTTACTCCATATTCTCACCAACATTTGTTATCTTCTTTTTTTAAAAAAATAATAGCCATCCTAGTAGGTGTGAGGTAATATCTCATTGTGGTTTTAATTTGCACTTCCCTGATGATTACTGATGTTGAGCACCTTTTCAGGTACCCATTGGCCATTTTTGTCTTCTTTGAGAAATGCCTATTCAGGTACTTTGCTCATTTTTAAAATTAGGTTATTTGTTTCTTGCTATTGAGTTGAAGGAGTTCCTTATAAATTTTGGATATTAACTCCTTATCAGATAGGTGGTGTGCAAATATTTTTTTCCCATTCTATAGGCTGCCTTTTCATTTTGTTGATTGTTTCTTTGGCTGTGTAGGAACATTTTAGTATGCTGGAGTCCCATTTGTTTATTTTTTTATTTTGTTGCCTGTGCTTTTGGTGGCAGATCCAAAAAACAATTGCCAAGACCAGTGCCAAGGGTGTTTTCCTCTATGTTTTCTTCTAGAAGTTTTATAGTTCCAGATTTTACATTTAACTTTTTAATCGATTTTTAGTTGAATTTTCTGTATGGTGCGGTATAGCGATCCAAATTTATTCTTTTGCATGTGGATATCCAATTTTCCCAACACCATGGAGACTATCCATCCTTTCCCCATTTTGTATTCTTGGTGCCCTTGTTGAAAATTAGTTGACAGTATATGCATGGGTTTATTTCTTTGCTCTTGATTCTGTTCCATTGATCTGTGTATCTGTTTTTATGCCAGTACCATACTCTTTTGATTACTGCTGCTTTGTAATACGTTTTGCAGTCAGGAAATGTGATGCCTCCCGGTTTGTTGTTCTTGCTCAGGGTTGGCTAATAGATCTGGAAATTGAAAACAGGGTATCTTTATATAATTTATAAATTCTTAAATATGAGTCAAATTATTGTCCAAAAGGTCCATGTTTGTGAGAGGCAATATATTATAATGGTTAAGGAGTTGAACTGGAGCTAGGCTTTGAGGTTTCAAATCTTGACTTTAGCACTTCATACCTATGTGACCTTGGGAAGTTAATGTCTTTAACTTTCAAAAGGAGATAATGATGGTACCTTCCTTCTAAGGTTGTTGTAAAGATTAAATGAGTTATTACATATGAGTGGCCTAGAACAGTCCTTGGCATATAGTAAGAGCTATATGAGTCTTATCTTCATACATCTTCATACTTACTTTTACCCGTTCATACATCAGTATACCTCTTATCTAAGGTAAAGAACCCCAGAGTTATTCAAATATGCACACCTGAACAGTAACTGACTTGACTATTTGACTTAAGATTCTTTACCCAAAGACAACAAATCCAGGTAAGCAGCTCTGCTGAAAGAATTCTGCCTCAATGAAATGTATTTCTGTTTATGCTACATATTGCAATATCAAAAATTATAAACAGATTATATAGAAATAGTCAATTCCAATAAATAACCTCGGTATAGGAAAAACTGTACTTTTAAATGAAATACTGTAATAGTAGGCTTATCACTTAAAAGAAAAATATTGACACCCACTACAGACAATTTTAAAAAGGCTTTTACTTCTTTGTCTAAATGCTCAGCAGACAATAATTACCTTTATGTGATAAGCTAAGGTTAAGATGCAGTAAAAACTACTACAAAAAATAATCATTATGGAATTCTCATTCTCTTGGCAATAATATGCAAAAGCTAAATAGCATTCTACTGAGAACTTTGCAAGCATAAGAAATTGTTGTTGACTATTTCTTGATTACTTGATTTTAAGTTAATCTTAAAATTAACTTAAAACACCATGAACCCTCTAACCAGCCTTTCCAACATCCTCCCAATTCTTCATGATGGGACTCCAGGGAACTACAGGTGCTCTTCCCAATCCTGTGTCTGACTCAGCTTGGAGAAACATTTCTCCAGATGAGGATGAATCTCTTCCAGTCCAAACTGACAATGGAGACATACTTTCAGTGCTCAACCCCACTCTATTGAGCAGCGCTTGTGTCAGAGTAGTAAACCAGTTCAAATAGTGGAGTTCTTAGTGAACCTCAAGAGGTTCCTGTCTCTGAACATATTCCCTTTTGTTTAAGCCATTTGAGAGATACACACTCTTTTCTACTTAGTTCCTCCACCTCTACCTATTTATAGACCAAGACTTCTTAGAGAAATATAATGTTAGAATTTCTTTCTCCCAAAAGGGGTTAATAATTCTAGTATTTGGCAGTAGTTGTCAAAGTAACCAACCAGGTGAATTAAATAGTATCTTTGATGCCTTTTATTTGTCCCATCTCTGATGGTACTAGAGAAAATTCTGGAAACACCAATCATTTGTCCCAATTTGACTCAGCTACCATCTTCCTTATGGGCAAAATCTTCAACTGGTATCAGCAAAATTCACGGTGGACCACCCATCAAGATCCACATAATTTCCTCAAAATCTCTTCCCAGGATGAATGAATACCCTGGAGGTAAAGCAGCCCTTCAAGGCATAAAGCCTATAGGAGAAGATTACAAGGCTCAGGTTTCATTATCTTTTGTACCAGACCCTGTAGCATTCCCATTTTATCAGTAAGAAAACCTAAGGGCTCAGTGGGGAGGTTTGTCCAGGACCTCCAAGCAATAAACAACATTGTTATCCGTCCGACACTCTGTTGTTCTTAACCCTCATGTGGCACTAATATCCATTCCCACTGAAAGGAAATTCTTTACTGTATATTGATTTATGCAGTGCATTCTTTAGTATTCCAGTTGATGAAGGTAGCCAATAC
Organism: Tursiops truncatus; assembly: GCF_011762595.2. Classification (NCBI taxonomy): domain Eukaryota; kingdom Metazoa; phylum Chordata; class Mammalia; order Artiodactyla; family Delphinidae; genus Tursiops; species Tursiops truncatus. The sequence goes on from NC_047050.1 coordinate 47,613,387, forward strand.
ATTTTTGCCTTCACTTGGGAAGAAAAACAATTCACCTGGACAGTAATGCCTCAGAGAATCCTTCTTATTTCTCACAAATCCTGGAGGTTGATTTGAATGGTACGAAGTTCCCTAGGGGTTCTGCTTTGTTGTAATATGTGGATGATTTGCTTCTTTGTTCTCATTCTCAAGCCTCCTTACTAAAGTTTTTAGCCTTAAGGGAATATAAGGTCACCAAAGAAAAATTGCAGTTTGCCCAGACCCAGGTGTGATATTTATGGCATCTGACATGAGAATAAGGACTACACCTAGATCAGATAGACTTCATGGTGTCCTAAGTTTCCCAAAATCCAAAACTAAGCACCAATTGTGAGGTTTTCTCGGACAAGTTGGTTATTGCCAGAATTGGATCCAAATTTCTCTCTCAGGGCCAAACCTCTGTATGTTTTACTAAACAATAACAAACGTGACCCAATTTTATGGGAAGAACTGGAGAACATAGCTTTCAAAGTCTTAAAGGAGAGTTTGATGACCCCTCCTTCCCTTGGGCATCCCAATTATCAGACTCCCGTTTTCCTTTTTGTATATGAAAAGGAAGAGAATGCCCTTGGGGTACACACCCCCAAACATAGGGACCAACAACAGCCCATAAGGTATTAGAGCCAGCAACTGGACCCTGTGGCACAGGGATACCTCTTGTCTTAGAGCCATTGTGTCCACTGTCCTTTGGTTAAGACCACCAAGAAAATCATTGTGGGAATCCCCTTTAGCTATTTTTGTACCTCATGCAGTAGAAACTTTCTTGAATTCTCATCACACGCACCATTCCTCAGCCAGCCGCCTCACTTCCTATGAAGTCCTTTTGTTAAATGCTTCTCACATAACTCTTTTATGTTATAATTATATTAACCCAGATACTCTTTTCCCTTCCATCAGCAGTGAAGTCCTTCAGGACGGCTTATGCTGATGGATCACCTCTTCACTCCTTGGGATGATCTACAGGAAGATCCTCTAGGTAACGTTGACTTCTCACGGTTCACTGGTCGTTCTTATTTAAATGGTGACAATGGCAAATGTTTTGCTGGGTATGCTATTGCAACTCCTTTAGATTTTGATGGGGCATCATCTTTACCTATGGTTACTTCAGCTCAACAGGAAGAATTATGTTCTCTTCCACTGATTTGTACTTTAGCCAAGGACAAAACATCCAGTATTTACACTGATAGTAGATATGCTTTCAGAGGAGTAGCTCATGATTTTGGAAAGTTGTGGAAGCAACATGGCTTCCTTACTTCCAGAGGAATAAAAAAATGTAAATGGAGCTTCCTGGTGGCGCAGTGGTTGAGAATCTGCCTGCCAATGCAGGGGACACAGGTTCGAGCCCTGGTCTGGGAAGATCCCACATGCTGCGGAGCAACTGGGCTCGTGAGCCACAACTACTGAGCCTGTGCATCTGGAGCCTGTGCTCCGCAACAAGAGAGGCCGCAACAGTGAGAGGCCCGTGCACCGTGGTGAAGAGTGGCCCCCACTCGCTGCAACCAGAGAAAGCCCTCACACAGCAACGAAGACCCAATGCAACCAAAAATAAATAAATAAAATTTAAAAAAATAAACAAATAAATAAATAAGCCCTGAATCTAATCCCCTCTTTACCAGCCTCTGCTCCAACAGCCTTTCTAGGGAAAAAAAAAAAAAAAAAAAGTAAATGTCCCCGTGTTTAGGAGTTATTGGGTGCAATACTTTTACCTGCCACTTTAGCTATTATTAAAATTCTGAGGCTTTTTAAACTTGACTCTCTGAAAGCTAAGGGAAATCACCTTGCTGATATTTCCACAAGAAATGCTGCCTTTACGGGGACCAAGAGCAGCCAAATCTCTGTCATGGTCCCAAGGGATATTTTCCCACATGATACTTAGAAAAACTGGCTAGAGAAGCCCAACAGTTGGCCTCAGAAAAGGAAAAACAAGATTTGAAATTCAACAGTTGTTTGTTTGATAAAAAGAGAAAGCTCTGGTTTGGCCCAAATAACAACCCAGTCCTAACAGAGACTCTAAAATGCCCACTCCTCACCACTGTGCCTGCATTGAACCATTGGTCTACTGACAACAGGATAGCATTCATGGATCAGCATTGGTGGGGAAATATTAACAAGGCCACAAAAATCCTCTACGTCACTTGTTCCACTTGTCTGAAGTACAACCCAAGGAAGCCTGTTCATACTGCTCTCCAACATTTTAAACTGCCTAATGGACCATCTGAGACCTGGCAAGTGGATTTCATACAATTTCCTCCATCTCATGGATATGAATATAGTTTAGTCATAGTCTGTATATTTTTACACTGTACTGAAGCCTTCACTTGCAAACAGACTACTATCTCTTCTGTGGCTAAAGTTCATTTGGAAAAAATTATACCTACCTGAGAACTGTTATCAAACTCATGGCTATCAAGGAACCCATTGTACTGTCTAGGTACTTAAACAAGTTAGTAGTGTTTGGCTGGTTTTAGAAAATTTTCACTGTGCTTACCGCTCTTAATCCTCTGGTTTAGTCGAATGCTCTATTAAGACTCAAGTGTCATTATTATTTTTCTTTTTTAAGATTTTTTTAACATCTTAATTGGAGTATGATTGCTTTACAATGGTGTGTTAGTTTCTGCTGTATCACAAAGTGAATCAGCTATACATAAACATATATCCCCATATCTCCTCCCTCTTGCCTCTCCCTCCCACCCTCCCTATCCCACCCCTCCAGGCGGTCACAAAGCACCAAGCTGATCTCCCTGTGCTATGTGGCTGCTTCCCACTAGCTAGCTATTTTACATTTGGTAGTGTATATATGTCCATGCCACTCTCTCACTTCATCCCAGCTTCCCCTTCCCCTTCTCCATGTCCTCAAGTGCATCCTCTATGTTTGCATCTTAATTCCTGTACTGCCCCTAGGTTCTTCAGAACCATTTTTTTTTTTTTAGATTCCATATATATGTGTTAGCATATGGTATTTGTTTTTCTCTTTCTGACTTACTTCACTCTGTAGGACAGTCTCTAGGTCCATCCACCTCACTACAAGTAACTCAATTTCGTTTCCTTTTATGGCTGAGTAATATTCCATTGTATATATGTGCCACATCTTCTTTATCAAGTGTCATTATTAATGTTCAGTTGACAAAATTTGTAGAGGCCTTCCAACCGAATACCTTGGCCAAGATACTGGCATTGGTCCTTCTAAATCTTAGATCTATGCCTTTTGGAACTCATAAATTCTCACCATTTGAGATAGTCACAGGATGCCCAATGTACTTGGCTTCTCCTTCTTTTGACCCACACTGATACAATGAGAGATACTCTGATATTGCAAAGGCCTTACTGCTTTTATTAAAAATAACCATGTTTTGGTGGAGCAATCTTTATACAGTGTTCTCTTGGGAGACAAAGACCATAAGCATCACACATTGCAACCTGAGATTTCATTTGTGGGAAAAGACACCTCCAGAAGAATGCTCTTCAACCTCACTGGAAAGACCCCTGTCAGGTACTGCTAACCAACACTTTACTGCCAAATTCCAAGGAAAAGACCCTTGGATTCATGTGACACTCCTAGAAAAGGTACTGTACCCTGACTGGAATCGCACATCATTTGGTGACCTGAAAGTAAAGATTTCCCAGAATTGAAGCAGATGATGTCTGATGAGACAGCTCTCCCAAGACTTTTGGACCAGACTTATTGGAAGTTTGTGTCAAACATTTGATGGTGACAGGATGCTTCAGATGATCTCTAATGCCTATGATATTGATAACACATGGACATTACATAAAAGTGCCTGAGAGTCTCCCCTTCTTGTTAGTTGTATGTAACCTCAATAGATTAGCCAACATTTTTTCCTCCAACGTGAGACACTACACTCAGGAAAGGTCCTTCCTAGCATTGAGAGCCAGAAAGCCACTGAAACTAGAAAACTTGACTCTTGATCAGCAGTGCTTTCAGAGAAAGATCTTGATCAAAAGGGGGAAATATAAAATATTGCTAAACAGAAACCTCAATTAGAAAGAGCTGGGAGATGGGAAGGGGGAGCTGGCACACCCAGCAATAATAGCAGGAAGAAGAAAGACTCCTCTTCTTTCCTATCAAGGACTCAGCCAATGAAAAGCCATGGAATCTTTGTTTACTATAGCCCTCCCAACTGCCTTTTCCCCTATATAAAAACATTTTCCTTCCCTTGCCATGAGGGGACTTGCACATGGCTCACCATGGTTGCAGAGCCCAGACTGAAATTCTCTTCTGACCCTAAACAAACCCAGCTTTGCTGGAGAAATATCTGGCAGTCTATTTGTTTTAGATCAACAATACCTAGGATATCCTCCCATATTTAAGATCAGTTAAACATTAAGCTGTATTTTCCTCCAGGTTATTAAAATTACTGTTTATCTATTACATTGAATTCTTTGTAATTCTATTACATCCCATTTCCATTGACTTGCGAAGCTACCTTTATCATTTTAAGTTCCCATATATATTTATCCCATTTCTTTTAGTATTTCATCTAATTTTTCATAGCTTCTTTTTTTTTTATTGTAAAGTAACAAGGTGTTTGTGGACATTTTGAAAAAATTACAGAAAAGCGTAAAAAAGAAAAGTAAAATTTCTTATACGTATTAAAATTTTGGAGAAGTTTCTTCCAGTCATATGTATATTTTTACAAAAGATGGTATAATTTTCATGAAGGAATAGCCCAAAAGATAAACTGAAGTAAGCAAAGATGGTTGCTGAACTGGCTTATAAGAGGGCTAAGTGCTCTGTAGGACAAAGCTCAGATGTAAATTTAAGTGCAAGAATCTAGAGCTAGAAGCTGGTGACGTATATAAGAGCAGAGAAGGAAACTTGTAAATCTGTGAGTATGAGAGAACAGGGAAAACCAAATCAAAAACTCCCATGGCAGTGTGCTCTAAAAGTGCTAGGAAAACATCTAGTAAAATGTTTTAAAACTGTTTGCTGAGCTATGTCTCCTATAAGATCTTCAGTAGAATTTACATTACTCACTAAGGTTTTTGTTTAACAGGATTCTTTAGGGAGTGGTCTTCAAATTATTGGTTCATGTACTCTAAAATAAATTTTGAAAGAACTTGAGAACATTTGTAGTTTCACATCAGACATTTTTCATCATGTGTAAATAGTCTCAAAACATACTTCTGACTAATATCAAGTATTGACATTTTAAAATAGAAATACTACCTCGTTCACTTACAGCAGCTAATAGAATCTAAATATAAAAGCGGTTTGATACCTACAATCATCCACTAAAAAAAAAATCATGAAGATATTCTGAAGGCAATGGTAGGAAAAGGATCCAAAATATATCTCAGCACATTTTCAGACAGACCTACATTATGAGAGAATACACATTCAGGGCAGTGAAGGTTTGGATGTGAGTTCACTTAAGAATATCTATGTCCTGTTGGAGCAAGAGGCAAAGAAGAGAGCTAACACCTGAAATATAGGTATAAAGTCTGCCTTTCTTCCTTCTTTCTGTTCTTTCCTTGTTTTTCCTGCAAAAATGAGGACACACTGTATATACAGTTTTGAATCTTAGAATTTCCACATGGCATCTTTTTAGGTTAAGTAATCTTCAAAGATATTTTAATTGTTTTGCATTATTCTGTCACGATTGTACACTGTTATTTATTTATTTATCAGTTTTGAAATATTAATTTAGGAGTCGTGCAGGAATTTGGGCAGAGTTTATGTTCAGATTTGGAAGTATATAATTTCCAGGTCTTGTACGGCTCTGAACTAATCTACCGCTTCAAGCTGTTAAGGTTGTGGTTTCTCACCATCTGACCTGGGGTAATTGTGGAGCTTCCCCAGACCAGAAAGCCACACAGTTGGAGTTCTTGCCCATTGTAATGGTACTCTTTCTAGAATAAATATTTCTCAAGTTTCTGCCCACTGTTGGATGTTTTCTGGTGCCTTCAAATGATTGTTTTTTAGTATTTTTTGCTCATGTTTTTAAATGTTTATTTATCTGTGGAGGAATCTTCTTGACTTTTTCCTGACACTATTACAAGAAATCCTGCCCCAGTCAGTATTATTAGATTACTAAAAATCTTTGCTAATTTGATAAAGCAAAACTTACTACTTTTTAAATATTATAGTTCAGATTTTTAGTGTCATTGAGCATTTTATGTGTATTTATTGGTCACTTATATTTTACCATTTGTAAATTACCTGCTCGTTTCCTTTGCCTATTTTAAAATTATGGAGTCTTATTTTTTTTCTTATTGATTAAAAAGAGTTCTTATTATTCAAATATTATCACTCTGCCAAAATTTTTAAAAGTATACTTCCCTGTTAGTAATTTACCTTTACGTTTTGTTTATGATATGATTAACACATAAATTGGTTTTTAAAGGAGTAACATCTCTGCAAATTTGAATCTTCTTATCTAGAGGCCCAGCTTATCTTTCCATTATATGAATTGGTATATATCTATCCTGGTAATAGAGTGAATTTTAATATTGGTCTCATTTATTACATTTTTAAATATTTTCCTTTATTGATATTGCTAGGTATTTTCATTATGTCGTTTTTTATTGCAACTTCTGATTATTGTCATTTTACAGAAAATCTATACCCACCTCACCAATTTTTAATCATTTTACTAAGGTTATATTATTACCTCACTTAATTCTCAAAACGATACTATTTGTAAGTATTATTGTTATCCCCATTTTTAGATGAAGTATTTCAGCTATATGTGGGTTTTAAAATGTATGGATTATAATATAATGAATAACCATGTACTTACCATCTACTTAAGAAACAGAACATTAAAACTGTGAATCTGCTTCCTGATACCATTTGCCTCACTGCCCACGGTTAACTACTCATTTAAATTTAGTATATAGTATTCTCACGCAAGTTTATGTAGATTTATGACATGGGCCATAAAGACATACAATATTGCTTTTTCATCTTTAAATACATATATAAATAGTACCATGCCATGTATATCCATCAGTCTTTTAAATTTAATATTGTGTTTGCACGTTTTTCCATGGTGAAACTTGTATCTCTATTTTATTCATTTGAGCTTCTTTATAATATTCCTTTGTATAAATATATTGCATTTTACTTATAGCCTCATGTTTATGAGCTTTTTGGTTACTATAAATCTATACTATTGCAAATATTTACGTACATTTTTGTGTCTCTGTGCATAAGTGCTGGGATTTTTCTACAACTTTACGAAAATTACTATCCAATAGTGACTAATTTACACTCCCACTAACAGTGTGTTATAGTTTCCATTTCTCTACATGTTTGCCAATCCTTGGTACTCTCAGAATTTAACTTTTGCCAACCTGATGAGTGTGAATGGATATCACACCTTTAAAATTTGTATCTTCCTGATTCTAGTGATATTGTACTTCTTTCCCAATGTATATTATATATTTTTTCATCTTTTAAAAAATCTATTAATTGTCATTGTACAGACATATATTGAGTATTAACTGTGCTGCAAACATTTCTCACATCAGTGTTGAAAAAAATCCTTGTCCCAGGATAAAAAATATAATAACAAAGTGAATTAACAAGTTAGATGAGTTCTGTTCCAGTGTGGCTGATTAAGTTTCTAACCAACAGGCCTTCCCAAAGAAAACAACTATAAACTCTGGACAATAATTGAATTAAATTACCTAAAGGCTCTGAAGAGAGAAGAAAAGCATGTAGATTCTGAAGAAGACTCAAAACATAAAATATGGACTGACACAGGATGAGTTTCCTGTTTTTATATCCTTTATCTTGAGGGCAAACAGACAGGCTGCCAGTGACTCCACATGAGGTAGGAAAAACACTGATAGAAAATTTAGGTCATTCTAGCTTGATGAACTAAGAGGCAGAGTTTGGGGCATCCACAGTTGCTGTAAAGTAGAGGGGAGAATACTGGAAGGGAAAGAGCTAGAGAAAGAATGCTCAAATTTGTGGACAACTCTGCCCAAATCTCTGATCTCGGAATCATATAAGGGTAGGGCAGATTGCAAGCAGCCCAGAAAAAGGGAAAAAATTACTGAATCAAGACTTGCTGAATTAGCAAGAGTTGCTGATTCTGTGTTCGCATTTAACTAAGGATATTGCCTACTAAAACAGAAATATAAACAGAGGAATGTTCAGAGGAATATGACAAAATATAGAGCCTCCACAAAATATCATTCACAAATTACACGCTATAGTTTAAAGTCACTCAATATATGAAGAATGTATTTTCTCAAAAGAAAATACAGCCAGTGGGGTTCAGCTCAGAAATTTTCCAGATGTTTGAATTAGTAGGCAATAACTTTAAAGCAACTACTGTAACTATGTTTAATAAGGTAAAGAAAAATAAGTTTGTAGAGAAAAACTAAGAAATTTTAATAGAGAAAAAATTTTAATCTATAGAAAAAGTCTAATAGGAATCCGAGACAAAATACCTAACATCTGAAAAAAATATGAACTTGATGGTTGTAACTGCATAACGAAGAGAACAGAAGAACGAGTCTTTGAACTTGAAAATATCAACAGAAGTCATGTAGTCTAATAAACAGAAAGAAAAAAGATTGAAAAAAACTGAACAGAGCATCTGTGAAACAATGTCAGAAGTTCAAATATACATACAATTGGAGTCGAAAAGTGTAGGGAGAAGAAGAATAGAGCAGAGGAAATATTTGAATAAATAATGACTAAAAACTTCCCCAGTTTTGTGAAAGCCAGACATTTATCGTCTGGGAAGCTCAGTTAACCCAAAGCAGTATCAAAATAAATTTAAAAATTCTGAAAGCCAACAACAGAGAGAAAATCTTGAAAGCAACAAGAAAACTATGACACATTACATAGAGGGAACAACAATTTGAATGATGTCTGACTTCTCATTAGAAAATATGAAGATTGAAAGGCAATGTATTTAAATTTTTAAACACACAAAAAATGATCAATCTAGAATTTTATATCCAATGGAGAAAATTTTTCCCAGAATGAAAAAGAAATAAAAACATTTTCAAATAAAAGAAAACTACAAAAGTTTGTCACTAGCACATCTGCATTACAAGAAATGGTAAACGAAGTTGTTCAGTAAGAACAACTTATTTTCCATTTAGTTTCTTTAAAGTTGATAAGACTGATTAAAGCAAAAGTTATAGCATTTTCTTGTGGGGATTATAATGTATGTTGATGTAATATATGTGATAATTATAACATAAAGGATTTAGGTGGTTTATAAACCTATATGATTTCAGTATGTATTCCTATATATATTTTTTGTGAAGTAACACAATATAAGTTCTAAGTAGACTGTGAAGAGATAAGAATGTATATTTTAATCCCTAGAGTAAACACTTGAAATATGCAAAGAGGCATAATTAAAATCTAATAGATCAATGAAAATAAAATTCTTAAAGATATTTCAATAATCCAGAGAAGTCAGAAATCAGTAAGAAGAGGACAAAAAACAGAGGAGACAAAGGGAAAATAAATAATAATAAAATGGTAGACCCAAATCCAACTTCATCAATAATTGCATTAAATTTTAATGGCATAAACTTTCCACTAAAAAGCAGAACTTGTCATCATGAAGGAAAAGTATGCTCCAGTTATATCTTACCTATGAAAGACATACTTTAAATATAAAGACACAGAGATTGAAAACAAATAGATGGAAAAAGGTATACCATACAAATAGGAAACACAAAAAGTCTGGAGTGGATAAATTATTAACAAATAAATTATGTACTATGTTATAAGATAATAAGTACCATGAAAATTTGTAAAAGTAGAGCAAAGCATAGGGAACAGGAGTATGCAGAGGTTATAATTTCAAATGCGTTGATCAAGGCAGACCTCATTGAAAATGTGACATTTAAACAACAGGACAAGCTCTGCATGATCAAGAAGCAAGAAGCAATCAAGCTCAGTCTCATAACCTAGTTAGAGCGCTAACACTACTGCTGCTGTTGATGGTGATGAGACAACTGACCTCCAGGTGGTTCCTCAGTTATTACATAATTAATTCTGTTCATTGTATCATTCACTCTGATCCTTGTATCATTCACATGCCATTCCCTGACTGTTCCAAAAAGCAAAGAGAAGAAACTGGGTCCATTATCTCAAGTCGTGGGCGAGAGGGACCTGGAATTATTCCACTATCAAAGAGTATAATCAATGATGAAGAGGTAATTCATCCAAAAGAAAGTCAATCTAGATGAGGTAAATAGAATGTATGCTGTTATGTTAAAAAAAAAAAAAAGGTCAAAAGTTACTAGAGATTTTCTTTAAGTTTGAATTCAATTTGAGTAAAAATTTTTGAACATTTACTATATGACATGCACCTTGCTAGGGCTATGGATAACACTATGAATAAGAAAAGAACTTTCCTCAAGCACAATCATTCAAACAAGTAACTTTGATGTTTTGTGATAGATGTTATTATGAAAGTTTGTTTAAAGTGAATGAAGACAAAAATGGAATACCTGGGAAGGTAAAAGAAAACTAGAAATTAGATAAGTCATGAAGGATGAACAGGTATATGTTAGGCAGACAAAGAAGTAAAAGTGGATTGAAGGCAAATATTTGGAGGTGTGAAATGATATAGCATGTTTGGTGTATATTAAGAATCCCAAAATAGCTGTAACACAGGGTTTATAGTGCAAGAAAAGACTACACAGTTAAGATCACGATACGTTAAAGAAGAATGTTAAAATATAAGGAATTTGGTATTGTGGAGACATATAAAGCTTTTAAGTAGGGAACTACCATGATCAAATCTGTGTTTAAATTGTATCTCTGGAAACCGTCTAAAGGATGAGTGGGTAAAAGTACAGATACTGAAGAAAGAGAAAGCAGTACAGAGGCTTTTGTCATGGTCTAAACAAGAGGTGAGCCGCAAACTAATGGCTGAGGCTAGAATGTGTATTTGAGAATGTTTCTTAACTAGAGGTAACATGAAAATTATGAAAAAGGGAGGTACAAAAACACTATTTATGAATCAGAATGTATGAATCTGAATTTCCCATTTTGAGCAATACAAGGGGCAGTGTTGCTTTTGAGTGAATTAAGAAAGGCAAAAAAGGGGCTTCCCTGGTGGCGCAGTGGTTAGGAGTCCACCTGCCAATGCAGGGGACCGGGTTCGAGCCCTGGTCGTGGAAGATCCCACGTGCCGCGGAGCAGCTGGGCCCGTGTGCCACAACTACTGAGGATGCACTCTGGAGCCCGCAAGCCACTAGTGAAGCCTGTGTGCATGGGGCCCGTGCTCCGCAACAAGAGAGGCCACCGCAGTGAGGGGCCCCCCTGCACCACGGCGAGGGGTGGCCCCTGCTCGCTGCAACTGGAGAAAGCACGCGCCCAGTAACGGAGACACAACTCAGCCAAAAGTAAACAAAAGAAAATAAATTTATTTTTAAAAAAAAGGAGAACAGATTTAGGTTGAGCAGGAGATAGGAATGATGAGCTTCCATTTTAGATATGCTGCATTTGAGATGAACGGAGGATAAAGAGAGAGAGAGACACATAATAGGTGATTGTTCTTGCATTCCAGAGAGAGTCCAGACAAGGGGATACAATTTTGGAGTCCTTTCCAAATGAGTACTGTTTGAAAGCATGTAAGTAGATGAGAACATCTTGTAGGAGCATAAGAAATGAGAAGGAAAGTCGACTAAGGACAAAATACTGGGGACACCAACACCTAATGGACATGAAGAAACAACAGCAAAATAAAGAAAATTGAATCAGTAAGAGGATAACCAGGAAAAATGCAATCTACATGAAAAAATATTTTTAAATAAAGAAGGATGAAAAGAATAGAGACTCCAATGTAGGAGCAAGTACAAATGAGGATTTGACAGGGGAATATTAAATGGACAGAAACAGGCAAAACTATACTATTCAAAATACATCGTCAAAACTACCACTTAGCCATTTGGGAAAAAAAAAAACTGGAATTCTATCTCATGTTTATAAAAAAAATTAAGTCTAGATGGATCAAAGATTTAAATTTATAAAAATTGAAGAAATACAATTGGTTAAATGTAAAATAGGTGTATGTTTTTATAATCTTAGAGTAGATAAGACCTTTCATACAAAAACACAAAGAAAAACCAAAACCACAAGAGTAGTTAAAAAAGAAAAAGGCAAATGAGAAAAATGGTAATGCATATGAAAAAGGCCTCCCTCTCATCATAGACAAAGAGTTTCATAAATCAGTTTTGAAAAATAAAGGCAAAGATTCCAAAAGAAAAATGACCAGATGATGTCTCTGGTCTAGAACCACTGGAGGGCAAGGACAGTAGTGAGAGTGAACTGTTTGTCAAATGCTAGACTTGTCACCAGCTCTAACTTAGGCATTATTTTTAGCTTTTCTTTACCTTTCATGTGTTACAGAAAATGCCATGGGAGAGTAAGCCAAGAGAGTAAGGAACAACAAACCAGGGGCCATGAAAGAGGAGTAAGAGTTAATGGTTTTCTTTAGCAGTATTGTCTTTTTAATTATGTATCCAAATCTCCATTCCAGAATCTGGGAAGAAGGAAGGACAGTCATTGAGGCTGATCCCTATTTCTGGAAATGTAGAGAACTCATGGAAACTGGAACGATTGATGCTCAAAGACACATCAAATGGATCTAGGTATGCAATATAAAACTCTTCTGTCGAGACTTCACTGGTGGTCCAGTGGTTAAGACTTTGCCTTCCAATGCAGCGGGTGCAGGTTCAATCCCTGGTCAGGGAATTAAGATCCCACATGCCTAGCAGCCAAAAAACCCAAAATATAAAACAGAAGCAATTTTGTAACAAATTCAATAAAGACTTTAAAAAAACATGGTCCACACCAAAAAAAATTTTTAAAAAACAAACAAAAACAACTCTTCTGTTTACACCATAAAATATCTTTTAAAATCTACTAGTGCTTTTTATAGAAATTATAGCATTCTTTCTGTCTGTTCCTTGAAGAAAGGTTAGTATTGGTGAGCAGAGAAACTGCACACTAGAACAGTTATTTTCCAGGGTAATTTGGGAGATGATGCTCTTGTTGGATTTTCAAATTAGGGTGAAAAGCCTAGATATATTTTGGATTAAACTGTCATAGTCTCCCTCCATGACTGTAAACTGTTGAATAGAAATTGGCCTGGCATGGGCTGCAGTGTCCCTAAGAGATCTGTTTCAGGTAGGATAGACTTTGCTATGCTAGAGCAACAAACAGACTTCAAAATCTCTGTTTATTTTTTCACTCAGGTAACAGTCCAACGCAAGTCAGGCAGCTCTCCTGAGCAGCTCCCCTCCAAGTGGGGACTCAGGAACCATGGATGCCCCTGTATTTAGGTACAGCTGAAAAAAATGTACAAGGTTAATCCTGAAGGGGAATACAGGAATAGAGAAATGTTTGTATTGTTCAGTATTGTTTTAAGGTCTGGGTCTAAAAGTGTTTAACATTATTTCTGCTTACACTCACTCCATTGACCACTAAGTCACATGGCCCCCAACATAATTTCAAGGGAAAATAACCTGTGCAATTGCCTCATGTGCCCAGGAAAACAGTGTGTTGAACATATAACACAGTCAGCCACAGTCCAGATTCTGGTCAACAAAATCTGTCTCGTTCTTCCTCTGATAAATCGAGCAAACTCACATCTGCCTCCTACCCAAGGGAAATAGTCCAATTCTCCTTCATGCACTGCATCCATCTCAGGATCCAGGACCTCTGTCCTCTCCACCAGGCCTATTTTTGGCTTCTCGTGGTCAGGCGACTTATGCACCAAAAAGACAAGTTATATACTCCCTCACCTCAACTCCAAACACAGGATATCTTCAATAAATATTCTGAATTGGGAAGGGGAAGAGTAGAAGATACAGTCAATGTTCTTTAGTAGTTATGAAATACCACTGCACAGATATTGTGGAAGTCTCACACCCAAGGTGGAGAAAGGGTAGCGAGGAAGAGGTTGCTGGACTAGGCCTTGATTCTACTCCCTGGGAAGAATTATCTTATCATTTCTTCTCTGTGGCCTCTGGTTGTGATCCCCTGGAGCCCCTTCCTTGTCATTATTCTCCTAGGCACATCTGAAAAGAGTTTGGAGAGCATGCCATCCTTGGAGGAGGCATTCCACGGCTGCTTTTTGTATGTGGGAGCACAAAACTTGATGCTGGTATTTGAATTTAAAAATACTTTTCTCAAGAGTGCACTTTTGGTTTCCCTGACAATACAGTGCCCTCAAAAATTTTGTAGATTTCTGATCTATTTGCTTCAGCCAGTTTAGGTTTGTCAGTAATCATACCCAAAGTTATTTCCTAGAAATTATATTCAAATCTATTTTACATGGCTACTTCCTCTACCCTCATGCCTTTTTCCCACTCAGCTTAATGGTGGTTGTCATTGGATTCTTTGAACAATTGGGGTCAAGCCAAATCCTACTCTGATCTTTGCCCTGAAACACGTTATTCAACTGGAAATTTTTTTTTTTACTATGACTTGTCACTCAAAGTCTTTTTAGTTCAATCTCTATAAGCAGTTAGGTTTTCCAACCCCAAAAGACCTTGAATTTATGAACTCTTTCATTTCTGCTTGCAAGCCGACTTATTCTTCCCTGAGTTCATTTCTTCTTTGTAATATTGATACTTTGTGAACTGCAGCTAATAATAGATAACATACACTAGGGCTATGAAGCATTTCAACATCTAAATAGAAATCATTACTGGTATATAATCTTCCTTCTAAGTTAGAGTAGGCAATGGTTTTTAGCAAAGATTTGCCATATTCCCAGACATAAGTGTCAGTTTCCCCATCCCCTGCCATCTACCCTAAGGGTTTATATTTTCATATTTTGTTGGAGCAGCACCCTACTTCAAGGTGACAACTTCTATATTAGTGTAAGTAATATAAGCTCCTTTAATTCCATCCCCAAACCCTCAGTGACTTAATAAAACCCTTAATAATTAATGCTTAATAAAGTAATAAAATTACTCTTTCAACATGAAAACAATCTTTTTTTCACTTCCCATTCATCTCATGTGGTCAGAAATGATCAAAACAGAGCTTGAGCTATGGTAAGTTCTCAAAAAACTAGCTATTACTATTATTGTTATTATAATATTAGTAGCCATAGAGTTACAAAAACCTAACAGAGGCAATTTTGTCAACAATAAACACAGCTGCAGGCAATATTTTGAATACAGTATTAGATGAGAGATATAGTTTTTAGTTTTCTACAGCTGCCACAATGAAGTACCATAAACTGGGTGGCTTGAACGATGAAAATTTGTCTCACAGTTCTGACGGCTAGACATCCAAGGTCAAAGTGTCAGCAGGGTTGGTTCCTTCTGACGGCTGTGAGGAAGAATCTGTTCCATGTCTCTCTGCTAGTTTCTGGTGTTTTGCTGGAAATCCTTGGCGTTATTTGACTTGTAGAAGCCTCACCGCAGTCTCTGCCTTCATCCTCACATGGTGCCCTCCCCGTGTGTGTATCCGTCTCCAAATTTCCCCTTTTTAAAGGGATACCAGTCATATTGGATTAGTGCCAATCCTAATGACCTCATTTTAACTCGATTACCTCTGTAAAGATTCTATCTCCAAATAAGGTCACATTCTGAAGTATTGGAGGTTAGAATTTCAACATACAAGTTTGAAGGACGCACAACTCAACTCATAACACATAATTACCCATTAATAAGTAATATTTCCACTGAAGTATTTCTTACTTAAGTTACATATTTACATAGTGGCTAATAATTCTCACCAGTCTCTTCATGAATGAGATCTAGATATTTGTGTTAGAAATCCAATGTGCATTCTTTACTCCTTACTGGGCATAATTATGCTTAGGTTAATGTATAGCCAACTGTTGTATGGCAGTGATCTCAAGAAATCTTTCTGTTGCTTCCTATTTCCCAGAGTTCAAGATACCCTCTGTCTTCTGCATATCATAATAGATGATTAACTATGACAGAACAAGGAAAATCAGGTGGGCAGAATACATCTTTTAAAAGGTTGACTTAAAGAAGGCTTCTTTCCATGTTATAGCTGTGTACAAACTATGGCATCATCTAAAGTCTTCTACTGCAAAATTGTTTCACATTGTTATAAAATAAACCTTAGTAGGCTTAAATAAATATGAAAAGGATAAGACTGAGAAAAAAAATCACTGAGGCATTCATTTAATTAAAATCAGTATCTTCATCATTTTCTGTGTTTATTGATATTTTATATTGTTAGTTACTTGAATAAGGTGAACCTTCCGTATCATTTACAGTGTGGTGAACCATAAACTGGTAGCTATACTGAAGAAAAATTAATGTATGTTTTAGGTCACAGAGACTGCCAAATAAAGTTATTGCAATCAGATTGTTTTATTGAAACTATACAAGTACTCACATACAGAAATAATAGTTGTCAGTAAAAGGTTGAAAGATGTGGGTTTGTTTGTTTGGGTTTTTTTTGCTCTAATCTACACACTTGCTTTTGTTTACTCTTGCTAAAGTGTCATCATGAAGGAAAGCAGGGCTGGCCTGGGGCCAAACATGTGAGTAATCAAAATTTAACACAGGCTCCCTTTTGCTCAGCTCTTTGTTCTTCTCATCTTAAGACCATCTCTCTTCCCCAGAACACAGTTATTAAATATTTGTCATCTTGTTTCTAGCTGCAACTTATCTTTCTGTCTCCAGCCTTTACTAGACAGGGCAGCACATTACAAATGCTGAGGAAGTATATTTGATTTAATACATAAATGAGTGAATGAATCAATGAATGAATTGTAGGCCCAAATCCTAGTTTGTAGCCCAACCAGTACTACATTTTTAATCTTGAAAATCCAAAATTAATTTCCCTTTCCTTATTTTTTACTCCTTTTAGTGTTTCCAGTTTATCTAGTTATAAAAATATAAAATTATGATTGCAATAATTAACATTAGAATATAAATGATATACCCTCACAAAGTTATTTGCTTTAAATTTAAATGAAACTCTATTTTTGTAGCATTTCAGCCATTGTGGTAAGAAAAAACTAGACTGTGACCAGGTCTATATTTCAGCTAGTTTTCCAAGTAGCAAAGCTAGTCCTGAGAAAGATGGTTAGGTATGTACCAGATACACAATATAAATTTATTTACTGATTGATGAGAGAAGATGAGAATTCAAACCCTGGGATGATATCTCAAATATGAATGTTTGGGTTTTGTTATATTTCATTGGAAGAAAGACTTTTACCTCATCATTACAAAATTTTAGGAAACTATTCAAATTTCCTTGATAGTCTTGTCTAAGTAGTCCATGTAGATGAGATTAAGTTTCGATCAAAGAAGATGATCAGTGAGAACTGTTTCTCCATTTCAGACATCAATAGCAGACAATTTCCTGCCAGCCTGGGAAAATAGGGTAATAGGATGTTGTGTGACAATGTGACAGAGCAGATTTTTTTTACAGGAAAACGGGGCTTAAAAGTTACGTCAAAAACTCTTTTAGAATGTACATAGTTGGCAAATAAAATTCAGGCTGCACCTAAGATGGGGGAAAAAAAGAATATACATAGTTGAAACACAAACTATTATTCATAATATCTATTTTAGTCTTTTGAAGTTCAAATTTTATATTACCAAGGGAATATGTAAATGAAATTTTACAGTCATACGTACAAAATCCCCTAGTCTGAAGTCATGTACTAAGTTTCTTAGTGATCCTAAGTATTTCAAAACTTCTTCCTGCCAAATATTCTGCATCTATTTTATGAAAAGCCTGAGGTACTATATTCTCTATATCAAATTAAACTAGGTCTCTATTTCCCACAACTGCCAAAAACATGATAAAATTCATATTCTCTTTATTCAGACAACTGGATGGGGACTTCTCAATGAAACTAGTTCCGAAGATATGATTGTTTGAGTACTTCCTGTACGGGGTTCCTCAACATATTAGAGATGAAAGGTAATAAGGAAAATACATTTATTTATTTATTTTATAAATTTATTTATTTGGGGGCTGCGTTGGGTTTTCGTTGCTGGGCACGGGCTTTCTCTAGTTGCGGCAAGCGGGGGCTGCTCTTCGTTGTGGTGCGTGGGCTTCGCATTGCGGTGGCTTCTCTTGTTGCAGAGCACAGGCTCTAGGTGTGCAGGCTTCAGCAGTGGTGGCTCGCGGGCTCAGTAGTTGTGGTGCACGGGTTTAGTTGCTCTGTGGTATGTGGGATCTTCCCAGACCAGGGATCGAGCCTGTGTCCCCTGCATTGGCAGTCTGATTCTTAACCACTGCACCACCAGGGAAGTCCCGAAAATACATTTAAAATTTGACAAATTGTCAACATTATCAACAACATTTTGAAGGTCTCTTTAGGTGTGTAAGCACTACATAAATCAAATATTTAGACAAGGTTCCTACAATTTAGACTTTCTCAGTCTAAGATATAGTTCTTAAAACAGACATTAAATTATAGATGCCTAGAATTTGAAACCTGAAAAAATTTTAATGATTACCAATGTGAACACTGAGGCTAAGTGATCAATAAAATTCTCCAAGTTGATGAGTATAAACTAGAATCTTGGTTTTCTGATTATCAGTCCAGTCTGCTGTCTATTTTTTTAAGAATCCAGATTTCTTAACTGTCCACATTATTAAGGGAACTTGAATGATATAAGGAGTACTCCATCAGCTTTCTAACTAAGCAGTGCAAGAACAGAATTCCAGCTTCTCCAGTTACTGTGTGAGCTTATGAAGTACAGTTTTCCAATCTAAACCTCAGTTACTTGCTGGCAAAACTTTTATCTGTGTAGACGTACGTACGTAGGACCAGAAGAGTGACCAATCAACAGAATAACCACAGCTAGCCCTTACTGCCACTGCAGTCTACTCATCTCTATAGGAAATGGGAGCAGCACAGGCCTGGTCTCTTGTTGGTTCCATTCAGGTACAGTCTTATAGGAAGTCAGGGTACACACCGGTGGTTTATGTGCATGAACTGGGTAGCATTAGTAACAACTGCTTTGTTATTAGGATTTTAAAGTGTTTTACAAGGCTGAAAGCCATTACTGTAATGCAGCTCCTCAACATATATATTAAGCCAAGGAGAAGAAAGAAACTGAGAACACGTGGGGGTGAGAAATGCACATTTTGCTATCTTACATTTTTCCTGGTTGGTTTTCTTCCAAAGCCATAGCAACCCCCACAGAGAGGATTTTGTTTGTTTGTTTTGCCTATTGAGTGTAATATTAGAGTTACTGAATTATCTTCTGTAGCAGCCAAAATTCAAAAAGGGGAGAAAACTGTTTAGAAAAACACAAGTGGAAGTATTTTAGCTAAATACACCTTTCATTTTAAAAGGTCTTAATTGTGTGTTGTCTTGTTGTTACTGATGTTGGTGTTTGAGTGAAAATGTTCATTGCAGGTCAGTAAGTTTGAGAGTTCTTTAACATTTATACACGTCTTTAAATCAGATTCAGAGTTTATAGAATTGCATTCTATCCTTACATTGGGCCTACAGGTATATATTCTTTGAGTGATACAATATTTATTTATTTTAATTGTATTTAAGCATCATTAACAAGGTCACACATTTTCCATGTCTCCACAGTTCTCACTGATCCCTGTATCTTATATCTGGATACTTCATTTTTTACATTGCCCATGGCTCCTAAAAGCATTAAAGTTCACAGTCCCCAGGTTAGGTATTACTGTTGTTATTTCCCTTTCCTCTAGAGAAGAAAATACAAGGATAGAAAAGGAGTACCTTAAAGGTAAGGAGGATGGGAAGAAGTTATTGAAATTATTTGTAGATAACTAAGCAATATCTAAAATGTGAAAAGAGGATGGAAATGGTTGAAGTATAAAGCAGAATAAGAAAATAACTTCCCTAAAATCAAGATTTCAAAAGGCAAGAAGAGCATACCTCCCTGCCTCGAAGGTCTTGTGGGTAGCAGTTAGGACTGCCTTTAGCCGTATGTAACAGAAACTCCAGTACAGTGCTTGACAAAACAGGTGTTTTCTTCCTCATACAGTAAGAATTCCAGGATACTTCAGGGTTGGTATACTGCTAAGGGAAGTCATCTGCATTGGCTCCTTCTCCTTTTTATCTACATTCCAAAGTGTGTGGATTTTGTTCTTACGATTGCAAGATGGCTCTTGTGTATTCAAGCATCATGTCCCATTCCAGATATGAACTAGGGGGTGGCGCAAAAAGAAAAGATACATTCTGGCTGTTGAGCAAAAACATTTTAGGTTCTTTCAAAGCCTCCTCCAGTAGTTTTCTGCTTGCATTTTATTGGTCTGAACTGCATTACACAGCCAAATATAGCTGGAAGGTCATTTCAGAAAATTAGTACTTCTAACTGAACATCTTGAACAAGATTAGGGTACTGTTGCAGAAAAGGAAGAGGAGAAAAGATTTGGAGTAATTTGGTTGTAGCTAACAATTAAACAGCACTTTCTACATGCCAAACACTTTACATAAAATAACTCATTTAATATAACTATCCTCTGCAGTAGATACCCTTATATTTCCATTTTAAATATAAGCGAACTAAAGCACAAAGCCATTTAATAACATGCAAACATTACCTAGCTAGGAAGTGGCATAGCTCTGTACTCTGTCTCTAGACCCCATGACAATACTATGTGTATGACACCCAAAGAGGCACAAGGTTTAGAATGGTCAGGAACAAAGAGAGTGGAAGTAATGCTATTGGCTCACCTGAAAGTCTGACTATTAAACTACACCACAGGGGGACTATCCTATTCCCCATCCATATTTCCGACACCTCAGTTCATGTGACTCAAGAATGAAAGATGAAAGACTTTTCTACAACCTAGTATCAGTTAAGACACCTTCAGCTTTGAGTAACAAGAAAACAATAGAAACTGTCTTAAACTATAAGAAATCTTATTGGCTTTTATAACAGGGAATCTAGAAGCAAAGCAGATGTCCAAGCCTAGTAGGATCAGGCTTCAGCTTTATCTGAATGCTATTCTCCTCTGTGGCTTAGCTTTGTTTTAGACATAGCGTTCCTTATTGTCAAAAATGAATGACAGAAGCAAGTGATGCAATATTCTTCCTTGTCTATTTCCAAAAGGAGAGAGAGAAACAGGCTCCCAATAATTCTCTCTTAAGAGCAATAAAGGACTCTCCCAAAAGCCTCCAGCAACCCTCCCTTTTTCTAGAATTGTGCCCCTTGCCCATTCCTAAAACAATTACTAACAAGGGGGATGAGATCATATTATGAGATTAGAATTAATTAAAGATCATTCCTAGAGTAGAAAGGAAGCAAGTTTAATTGAATCAGAAGGGCTGTATGGAGGAGGAGCAGTTATCTCAATGAAACCAGGCTTCTGTTAGGGATGTTGGAGGAAAGATTACTGCTGGGTTGAAACGCATAATGTTCAATAGTATATAAGTGTAAAATTCTAGAACAGCAAGTTAATGGGAAAATAATAAAGGCATCAACAAATAAGGAATAGATAACATACGAAGTTTTCTGACTAGTATCAGATTTCCAATCAATAATATGGAATGCTAGAAGAAAATAGAGTGATGCTCTCTCAAATTTATCAGGGGAAAAACATGATTTTTAAACCTAGAATTGTATTCCCAGCTAAACTATCAACTGAGGATGAGAGCAAAAGAAATACATTTTCACATACATAAAGATTCAGGAGTTTTATCTCATATGTATACATTATGAGGAGATTATTTAAGGATATGCCTCAGAAAAATGAGAGTGAAAAGAAGAGAAAAAGTATGGTATACAAATAACAGGTATCCCTGAAAGTGGGATGCAGATGCAATTGCAAATACAAGAATTGGTGCAAAGTCTGTGTAAGAATCAATGATACCTCTAAATTTCCTTCCACACCACACTGCCAGGTGTCAACTTCACCATACCTGGCTGAAAGCTGAGACCTACTCATTAGAGGGTAAACAAGAGAGATTTTGTATTCAGTGATATTAACTGAAGGTGAGAACACTGTATTCAAGGTAGAGATAAAATGAAAGTCTACACACTGAACAATGAGATATTAAAGCTCTTGCCTGACTAAGGATTGAAGAATTTTTCTCTGGGGGTGTTCTGTGTTGAACTTAAGAGGAAAACACTTAGAGATATAGACAGGAACCTTCATCATCAAGGTCCCTGCCCTACCACACAAAGCCTACCACTTGACATGCACTACTCAAACTCCACTCTATCCATAGACACAAACTTCCAGTAAGGTTTTTTAGTGTGTCAGTAATATTAGAAACAGAAAACCAAGGATAATCAAGGATGTATGGGATAATTCTAATGCAAAAGAGAAAAAATAAAGAAGCACTGAGGAAATGGAAAATTTTCAGGGAACTAAAGAAATCTTCAAAAAAGAAAACCTATAATTACTGGCAGCAGAGAGATAAGAGAAGAAACAAGAACAGGATACTGAAAAAGAACTCTTTAGAAAACAAAAAAAAGAAGCTTAAAAAATTAAAGTATGATCACATAAATAAAAATTGCAGTGAAGATTTGGAAGACAAAGCTAAAGAAATTTTCCATAAAGTAAGAAAAGTGGCCAGAGAAAGAAGAAAGGAAAACAGTGGTATCAATTCAAGGAGGCCCAAGATAACAATAATTCCAGAGAAAGAGATAATACAAGGAAATTTATCAGAACTGATGGCAAACCACAAGTTTCTAGACTAAAATGGCTCAATAAGATGAGGGAACATATTTTCACATTATTAAATTTCAGAAGACTGAGGGTAAATAGAAGATCCTGAAAGTGTCCAGGGTGTGACTGGGGGAAGGAAGCAGACTACATTCAGTGGATAAGGAATCAGAATGGTGACTTCTCAGAACAACACTGGAAATGGAAGTCAATGAAGTACTGTGTTCAAAAATTGAGGGAGGTGAGTAACATTATCAAGATGGCTGAATAAGATATCCCTTGTGGAATCCCTCTATCAACAACAATTTGGTATCCATCACAGAAAAAAGTGCTTCTGTGGGAGCTGTGGGATCCAGCAGCACATGCCAAAGTCTCGTCCACCTGTGCATTAAGTAGTAAGAAAACAGATCTTGGTTCTGGTTGTGGATCCTGAAGTGGCCCATGAACTGGCTCTAGGACTGGCCCATGGAACAGAAGCTCTGGAGAACATTGGCTTAGACAATCACCCATGGATGAGAGAGCCTTTGTGGAAGTCCAGGAGTCCGATAGAGAAGTTCCAGCACACTGTTGGAACAAAATAGCTGAGACTGGACAAATTGAAGAGGGTGAGAGAAACAGCTTGAGTTTACCTGCATCACCCCTCCCCCTAGGTGGCCCAGTTCAGTGCCAAGAAAGCCCTTCTCAGCCTGTGATTTCTCCCATGAAGGAAAACGAGAATGTGAGTGAGTGCCCAACTTCCGCAGCTGTGTGGGATGCTACCAAAGGCCCATTGCTCTCTCACTCCATCTGGAGTACTGAGTCATAAGCTGTAGGACTGGGAAATGGTAGGCGGCTGGGAGAACAGCAGCCAGGGCTCAAAATGCATCAGAGGAACATGGATCCCACTAAACTGCATCATGGACTCCATCAGGAGGCCCACACCATAGCTGTTGGGGTGCCTCACCCATGAATCCCCCTAACTGGCACATGGGCACCCAGAGCACACTGTGCACCACACCCACACACCACCACCCTGTGACCAGCTCCCTGTAAAGCTCCTGAAGGTAGCAAGAGCAAGATTTGGCAGACAGCTAGTGAGCATGTACAGAAAGCTGAACAGAATCTGTGGGTGAGAAAGTGACCACAAACTTGAACATTTAACATTGCCTTTGGGTAAACAAAAAGGAAGCTGTCAGTAATTGGCCAGCTGTGCAGCAGGATGGAGAGAAAGCATACAAGCTTAGTAATTCTGCCACAAGAGGGAGCAAGGAGTGTAGAGAAAGCGTACCTAAAGAAAACCTCAGAATCCCTAGTAGGCCTGAAAGAAGGTAATTCTTTTCCAAAGTTAGTCAGTAAAGATTGGAGAAGGTGACTAGTACTTAAAATGTGAAGTAAACAATGCAAGACTTCAAGGAGTGTGAAAAAGAATCAAGGAAACATGACACCACAAATGTATTCTAATAATCTTCCAGTAATGGACCCCAAAGGCATGGAGATCTGCCAATTATCCAATAAAGAATTCAAAATAACTGTTTTAAGGAAGCTCAGTGAGCTACAAGAAAATAGAGAAACACAACTCAATAAAATCAGGAAAACAATTCATGAACAAAATGAGAAGTTTAACAAAGAGATAGAAATCATTAAAAAGAATCAATATAAAACTATTGAGGAAAAAGAACGCAATGAATGAAATGAAGAATACAATAGAGAATATCAACAACAAAATGGATCAAGCAAAAGAAAGAATATAAGAAACAGAAGACAGACACTTTGAAATTATCCATTCAGAGAACAAAGAAAAAATAATGAAAAAGAGCAAAGAAAGTTTATGTGATCTATGGTATACCATCAAATGAACGAACTGGCAAATTATTGGAGTTCCAGAAGGAGAGGAGAGGGAGAAGGGGGCAGAAAACTTATTTTAAAAAATAATAGCTGAAAAATTTCTAAACTCTGGGGAGAGATTTGGCCATGCATGTTTTTGAAGGTCATAAGTCCCCAAACAAATTCAACTCAAAATATCTTCTCCAAGACACATTATATTAAAGCAGTAAAAAAATCAAAGATAAATAGAGAATCTTAAATGCAGGAAAAGAAACTTATCTTACTAAGGAAACCTCATAAGTCTATCAGAGGATTTATCAGCAGAAACCTTACAGTCCAGGAGACAGTGGGATCATATATTCAAAGCACTGAGAGAAAAAACACTACCAACCAAGAATACTTTATCTGGCAGAGTTGTCCTTCAGAAATGAAGGAGAGATAAAGACATTCATAGACAAACAAAGCTAAGGAAGTTCATCATCGCTAGACTTGCCTTACAAAAAATGATGAAAGGAGTTCTCCAAGCTAAAATAAAACAACTCTACTTATTAACATGAAAACATATGAAAGTATACAACACTGGTAAAGGTAAGTATATGGGAAGATTAAAAAATGAATTCTGTAATATGATGGTGTGTTAACAACTTAGTATAAAGATTAAGGGGGAGGAATATTAAAAATAACTGTAGCTACTGTAAGCTGTTAACAAATATACAACATAAAAATAGGTAAATTTTGATATCAAAAAATTAAAAAGGGGGAGTAAAAAGGCAGAGTTATTGTATGCAATCAAACTTCAGTTGCTATTAGCTAAAACACTGTTATATCTATAAGATGTTTTATGTAAACTTCATGGTAACCACAAAACAAACACCTACAGTAGACAGACAAAAGATAATGAGAAGGAAATAAAAGCATACCACTATGGATAATCATCAATTCAGAAACACAGACAGAAGGAAAGGAAGAGAGGAAGACGGAAATTATATAAAAGCCAGAAAATAATTACTAAGATGGCATTGTTAACTCTTTACTTATCAATAATTACTCTAAATGTAAGTGGATTAAATTCTTTAATCAAAAAGCATAGAGTAGTTGAATGGATTTTAAAAAATACTATACGTTCCCTACAAGAGACTCACTTCAGCTTTAAGGACACACATAGGCTCAAAGTGAAGGGATGGGGAAAGATATTCCATGCAAGTGGAACCTAAAGAGAGCAAGGGTAGCTATACTTACATAAGAAAAAATAGACTTTAAGTCAAAAACTGTAATAAGAGACAAAGAAGCTCATTATATATGATAAAGGGGTCAACACATCAAGAGGCTATAACAATCATAAATATGTATGCACCCAACATAAGTGGATCTAAACATACAAAGCAAATACAGATCTGAAGGTAGAAATAGACAACAAAAAATAATAGTAGAATATGAAGGGACATCAATATCCCACACTCAACAATGGATAGATCATCCAGACAGACAATCAATAAGGAAATGTTGCACTTGAATTATATTTTAGATGAAATGGACCTAACAGACTTATACAGAATATTGTATCCAACATTAGCAGAACAAACATTCTTCTTAAGTGCACACAAACTCTCCAGAATAGATCATATGTTAAGTCACAAAACAAGTCTCAGCAAATTTAAGAAGATTGAAATTATACCAAGTATCTCTTCTGACCACAATGTAATGAAACTAGAAATCAATAACAATAGAAGAACTGGAAAATTCACAACTATGTGGAAATTAACACTTTTCTAAACAACTCATGGGTAAAGAAAGAAATCTAAAGGAAAATTAAAAAAAAAATTTTGAAACAAACAAAAGTGGAAAATCAACATGCCAAAACTTATGGGATGCAGCAAAAGCAGTACTAAGAGGAGTGTTCATAGTGGTAAGTTCCTACATTACACTAAAGAAAGATCTCAAATAAAAAACTTAACTTTACAACTTAAAGAATTAGACAAGGAAGCATAAACTAAGCTCAAAATTAGCAGAAGAAAGGAAATAATAAGGACTAGCTAAGAAAATATGAGAGAAGACTCAAAATCAGAAATGAAAGAGGACATATTACAAAAGATATCACAGAAATGCAAAAGTTCATAAGAGACTACTGTGAACAATTATATGCCATTAAACTGGATAATCTAAAAATAAAATGGATAAATCCCTAGACACATACAACCTACCAAGAATGAATCATAAAGAAATTGAAAATAGGAACAGACCAATTGCTAGTAAGGAGCTGAAGTAATCAAAAGCCTCCAAACAGGCTTCCCTGGTGGCACAGTGGTTGAGAGTCTGCCTGCTGATGCAGGGGACACGGGTTCGTGCCCTGGTCCGGGAAGATCCCACATGCCACAGAGCTGCTGGGCCCGTGAGCCATGGCTGCTGAGCCTGCGCATCCAGAGCCTGTGCTCCACAACGGGAGAGGCCACAACAGTGAGAGGCCCGTGTACTGCAAAAAAAAAAAAAAAAAAAAAAAAAAAGCCTCCAAACAAAGCACAGGACAAAAAGTTTTCTCTGGTGAATTTTATCAAACATTTAAAGAACTATTGCTGGGACTTCCCTGGTGGCACAGTGGTTAAGAATACACCTGCCAATGCAGGGGACACAGGTTCAAGCCCTGGTCTGGGAAGATCCCACATGCCATGGAGCAACTGAGCCTGTGCACCACAACTACTAAGCCTGAGCTCTAGAGCCCATGAGCCACAACTACAGAGCCCACATGCCACAACTACTGAAGCCCACGTGCCTAGAGTCCGTGCACTGCAACAAGAGAAGCCACTGTGATGAGAAGCCTGTGCACCACAACGAAGAGTAGTCCCTGCTGGCTGCAACTAGAGAAAGCCTGAGTGCAGCAACGGAGACCCAACACAGCCAAAAATTAATTAATTTTAAAAAATAAATGAAGAACTATTGCCAATCCTTCCTGAACTCTTCCAAAAAACTGAAGAGGAGGCTATATTTCCAAACTCATTTTAGAAGGCCAGCTCTGACACAAAGCCATATAAGGACACTATAAGAAAAGAAAGCTACAGGCCAATATTCCAAATGAATATAGGTGTAAAAATTTCCAACAATGTATTAGCAAACCAAATTCAACAACACACTAAAAGAATCATACACTGTGATCAAGTGCAATTTATTCCTAGGATTCAAGGATGGTTCAACATATACAAGGCAATAAGTGTGATTCACAGCATGAATAGAATGCAAGACAAAAATTATATGAACATCTCAATAGATGCAGAAATATCATTTGACAAAATTCAATATCCTTTCATGATAAAGACTGAATAATGTGAATATAGAAGGAACATACCTCAACATAATAAAAGCTATATATGACAAGCCCACAGATAACATCATACTCAATGGTGAGAGGTTGAAAGCTTTTCCTCTGAGGTCAGGAACAAGACAAAGGTGCCCACTGTCACCACTCCTATTCAGCATGGTATTAAAAGTCCTAGCCAAAATAATTAGGGAAATAAACAAAATAAAAGACATCCAAATCAGTAAGGAAGAGGAGTAAAATTGCCTGTTTGCAGATGATATGATATTATTTTTAGAAAAATACCAAAGGCTCCACCAAAAAACTGTTAGACCTAATAAATAAATTCAGTAAAATTTCAGTACGTAAAATTAATATACAAAAATTGGTTGTGTTTCTAAACACTAACAATGAACTATCTGAAAAGAACATAAGAAAACATGGCCATTTACAATAGTCTCCAAAAAAAAATACTTAGGAATGAATTTAACCAAAGAAGTGAAATACCTGCACACTGAAGTGTATAAGACATTGATGAAAGAAATTGAAGATAAAAATAAATGGAAAGCTATCTCCGATTATGAATTGAAGGAATTAATATTTTTAAAATATCCATACTATTCAAAGCCATCTATAGATTCAGTGCAATCCCCCAAAATTCCAATAGCATTTTTTCACTGAAAAATAAAAAAATAATTCTAAAATTCACATGGAACCACAAAAGATCCCAGAGTGCCAAAGTATTTCTGAGAAAGAAGAACAAAGCTGGAAGCATCACAATTCCTGATTTCAAACTATATTACAAAGGAACAAAGTAATCAAAACAACGTGGTACTGGCATAAAAATAGACACATAGACCAATAGAACAGAATCTAGAGCCCAGAAATTAATTCTCACACTTAGCTTCAACTAATATGTGACAAGGAAGCCAAGAATACTCAATGGAGAAAGGATAATCTCTTCCATAAATGGTACTGGGCAGTGTACAATCACATGCAAAAGAATGAAATTGAACCCCTTTCCTACACCACTTACAAAAATTAACTTGAAATCAATTATAGATTTAATCATATGATCTGAAACAGTGAAACTACTAGGAGAAAACGGGAAAAGCTCCTTGACATCCGTCTTGGCAATGATTGTTTGGATATGACACCAAATGCACAAGTAACAAAAGCAAAAGTAAATAAACTGGACTACGTCAAACTAAAAAGCTTCTGCACAGCAAAAGAAACAATCAGTAAACTGAAAAGGTAACCTATGGAATGGGTTAAACTATTTCCATAACACCTATCAGATAAGGGGTTAATAATTAAAATATATAAGGAACACAACTCAATAGCAAAAAACCAAACATTCCAATAAAAAATGGGTAGAGGACCTGAAAAGACATTTTTTCAAAGAAGACATACAAATGGCCAACCAGTACTTGAAAAGATTTTAACGTCCCTCATCATCAGGAAAATGCAAATCAAAACCACAATGAAATATCACTTCACACCTGTTAGAATGGCTGTATAAAAAAAGACATGAGATTAAAAAGTGTTGGTAAAGATGTGGAAAAAAGGGGATCCTTGTACACTATTGCTGGAAATGTAAATTGGTACATCTACTATGGAAACTGTAGGGTGGTTCCTCAAAAAATTAAAAATAGAACTACCATGTAACCTAGCAATCCCACTTCTGTGTATATATCCAAAGGAAATGAAATCAAATCTTAAAGAAATATCCACATTCCCATGTTCATTTCCACACTATTCCCAGTAGCCAGGATATAAAAACAATATGTGTCTGTCTACAGATGAATGAATGAAGAATATTCATGTATGAATATTATTCAACACGAGAAAGAAGGAAATCCTTCCAGTTGAGACGACATGTATGAAACTTGAGGACATTATGTTAAGTGAAATAAGTCATACAGAAAAAATGCAAATACTGTATGATATCACTTATATGTGGAATTTTAAAAAGCTGAACTCATAGAGTAGAATGGTGTTTACCATGGGTTGGGGAGTGGAGGAAATGAGGAGATGCTGATTCATGGGTACAAATTTCCAGTTATACAATAAATAAGTCCTGAGGATTTAATGTACAGCATGGTGACTATAGGTAACAATACTGTATAGTATTCTTGAAAGTTGCTAAAAGTAAATCTTAAATGTTCACACTCACACACACACACACACACACACACACACACACACGGTAATTATGTAAGGTGATGGAGGTGTTAACTATATTGTGGTAATCATTTAACAATATATGTGTATCAAATCATCATGTTATATTCCTAAAATTATATAATGTGATATGTAAATTATATTTCAATAAAACTGGAAAAATAAAATTAAAAATTCATGGAAAATAATTTGCACCCTAGAATTCTATACCCTCTCAAGCTATATGTCATGTGTGAGGGTAGAATAAAGAAAATTTTAGTTTTGCCAAAACTAAAAAAAAATTACTTTGAACATAAATTGTCTCAGGAAGCTACATGAAATTTTACTCAATAACAACAATGAAAAGAACAAGAAGGAAGGATGAAAGGAAGGAAAGAAGGAGGGAAGGAAGGAAGGGAGGGAGGGAGGAAGGGAGGGAGGGAAAGAGAAAAAAAGAAAGGGGGTAGTAAACCATGAAAGAGGAAGACACAGTATTCAGGAAATCTAGAATATAATACGGGACAAAATTAAGGGAATTCTCAGGAGATGATGAAAAGGAAGTTTTAGTCACAGAGAGAAATTAGTCTAGAACTGAGCAGGACAGAAGCTTCCAAGGACACCTGCATGGGGGGAAGAAAATGACCGCTAATTTATCTGTCTTTGAATGTACTGATGTAATAAGGTACTTGACTGTATTGCACCAGCAAATAATTGGGGATAAAATGGTGGTAGGTCATGGAAAACTGAGAAGATGACAAAGAAAGTATTAACTTCAGGAAAAACAAAGAGATCAAAAGAAAATGTAATCATCATATCCTACACAGATTAACTGTTAACAAAATATAAACTTTTGGTTTAACAAAAATTTTGAATAAAGTGTGCATTAGGGATGTATAAGGTATTATATGTTCATATTTTTATAATAGATAGTGATATGGTCAATAATATCTAAACTAATAAAATTTGTAAAGTAGTAAAGCATGTTATTTAGAAATATGAGTTGCACATCAGGAGAATTAGCTAAAAAAGATTTGACAGTGATTATACCTTTGGGAGCAGGAATTGTCATTGGGCTGTTGAGTAGGATAAGGGAGTGCTAATTTTTATTATAAGCCTTGAAAATCTATTTGACCTTTAAATCTATGTACATCTATTTGTTTAATCAAAATAAAATAGTTTTTAAAGGAGTATATTAGTCATATAGTTTAATTTTTATTATAAGACACATTTTTAAAGTGATATAATTAGCCTTTTTCAGCTTCTTTTAGATGATTTCATCATCAGTATGCCCTAGCGTGGTTATTCATAATCCTACATCTTCAGTTCACCCTAAATCCACTCCTAATGCATTATTTTAATACACTTTGACAAGTAGATAAAAGCAAAGATAACTGATTTGATTAAGTCTATACATATAGCAAGTGTTCTCAAGAAGCTGTTTAATTTCTTCTTTTGCATTTAGGAATTTATGGCAAAAGTTATAGGTTGGAAAATAAAATCTACCACAGAAGTATAAACATTATTCATGCAAATTATAACAACATTCATAAAATTTATGTGCAAGGTAATCTGTTAGATGGTTATTCAAATGTGGCAAAGTAAAGTTGAAAATAAAATCAGACATCTGGTGACAGAATATATGTAATCAGGAGGCTATAGATGTGCATGTCAATCAGTCATCATGCCCTTGAGGAACTCTGAATTTGAAAATGCTACCTTTTACTCCAAGATTTACCCCTGATTGAAGTGAATGCCCCAAGTCAGTAATTGATAACATCCTTATTTATCTATGTTAAAATTGTATATTTCCCATTTAACGTTCCTAAGAATATTCTTCGCCATTTCACAGTTGCTCTGGAAAAAAATATCATCAAAAGTGCTTATGATGGTTATTTTTTTGTGCCAACTTGACTGGGCCACTGATTGCCCAGAGATTTGGTAAAACATTCTGGGTGTGTCTGTGAGGGTATTTTCGGATGAGATTAACATTTGAATTGGCAGACTGAGTAAAGCAGACTGCCCTCCCCAATGTGGGTGGGTCTCATCCAATCCATTGATGGCCTGCCTAGAACAAAAAGGCAGAGTGAGAATTCCCTTTCTGCATGATTGTTTGCTAGCCTGGACATCAGTCCTCTCCAGCCTTCATACTGGGACTCAGACTGGAACTTACACCATCAGCTCTCCTGGTTTTCAGGCCTTCAAATTCAGACTCTCCTGGGTCAACTGATGATCCAGGAACTTCTCAGTCTCTATTACTGTGAGTCAATTTCCTATAATCTCTCTCTCTCTCTCTGTATATATACTATTAGTTCTGTTTCTCTGAAGAACCCAGACGAATACAGTACTTTTATATAACTTTTCTGTAGGAAAATAGAAAATTCAGTTAAATTGATATTTCTAAGTACAGTGGTCCCCCCTTATCTGTGGAGGATATATTCCAAGACCCCCAGTGAACACCTGAAACCACAGATATTACTGAACTCTAGATATACTATGTTTTTTCCTATACATACATACCTATAATAAAATTTAATTTATAAATAAGGTACAGTAAGAGATTAACAACAATAACTAATAATAAAATAGCACAATTATAAAATACTGTAATAAAGCTATGTGAATGTGGTCTCTCTCCCTCAAAATATCTAATGTACAAATATAATGCCTTTTCCATCATAACTACTTATCCTGCACTGTGGTCATAACATTAGCAGTTTGAGGTGTGACAGAAAAACTAGCATGAATTTCTCTTTCCTTCTTCACAATTCAGGGATAGAGGATTCCTTCTTACTGTAGATCTTAGCAATCTTAGCATACAATTTTTTTTTCTTTATTGAGAACTTTCACCTTTTCACTTAACGGAAGCGCTTTAAGGCTTCTCTTTGGTACATCTGAATTCGAGCATCACTATTCTTGCACTTTGGAGCCAGTATTAACTAAAATAAGGGTGACTTGAACATAAGCACGGTGATACCACAACGTTCAATCTGATAACTAAGATGGTTACTAAGTGACTAACTGGTGGGATTCGCTGAACAAAGGGATGTTTCACATGGGGTGGGGGTGTGAGATTTCATCATGCTACTCAGAATGGCATGCAATTTAAAACTTATGAATTTCCTTTTTTTCTGGAATTTTCCATTTAATATTTTGGGCCCAAGGCTGGCCACTGGTAACTGAAACCACAGAGAGCAAAACTGCAGATAAAGGGGGCTACTGAATAGTTAAGCTAACTGAAGTCATGGATTGCTAATTTTGTCTTTTGGCTTGAATGTAACAAGAATCAACTAATGCTTATTTAGGCCAAAAATAATTTTAAAAAGAAAGGTGGGGAGGAATTTATTTTAAGGAGACATAGTATCTCAGTGACATGAAGGGCAGAAGCCCATGAAGGGGCTAGAACAGGACATGGGATGCCATTTCATATTCCCAGCTCTACTTATCTCAGGACATTTGTTTTATTTCTTTTTCTCTCCACTGGCAAACTGTCACATGGTGGTAACCGTGCCATAATTCCAGAGGTTTTACTTTTCATTCATTCAAGAGACTAGCCCATGTAAAGATGAAACTCTTAATACTAACTCTGGATTCCTGAGGGAGGGATTTGATTGGCCATATTTGAGTCAGGTACTCTCCTTGGTCCGTGTATCCGCCATCAGGAGCATGGAGTCACGTTGTACAAACATGGCTGCCACTTCTTGCACCTGTGCCTATGTGGATAAGGATTGGAAAGAGTAGGAGTCCCCAGATAAAACAGGATAATTCTGACCTTACGGTTCCTTTCAGTAATTATGTTAGGACTTTGATGTGTCCAGCCCTGGGGATGTAGTTCTGAAAAAGACAGACATATTTCTTGCCCTCACAAACTATCTAGTTAGGTGTAGTAGGTCAGGGAGGGGGCTGGTGAGGATTGAATTTATATTTATTTAAACTGCCAATATAATACAATGCAATGAGTGATATTATGCCGACAGAGAAGGTGTTATGGAACTGAGAAGAGATATCTCACTAAGACTTGGGAGGTCAGTGACGTCTTCCTGTGAAAAATGACATCTATACTAGGACTACAAAGGTTTATAGAGATTAGCCTGGTCAAATAGATGAAGATACAATATAATGGAAATGACCAAGACTCTAATGTTTATGTAGACACATAGGTAATATTGATGGAACCAGAAAAAGTAGTATTGGAATGTTGATGGGTGTCTTCGTTTGGATTTCCCAAAAATCAGATCCTGAGAGAAGATAAGACAGAATTAGTCCTCTAAAACAGATTCTTCCACCAAGGCTGGCCAACAGCAGTATTAGGTTAGCATTCTTCCAGTGTAGCAACACCAGCCGAATAGAAGCACCCTTTCGTCAGTGGTTTTAGGATAAAGTTCCAGGGCTGACTCTCATAGAAACAATTTGAACCACTGCGCCAATCACTAGAGACAAACACGTGGAATATTCTGATTGGTCAGGGACTAGGGGATTGGGGAAGGCCACACTTGCATTACATGATCAAAGAGAAGATGTGGAGGAGAAGTTCTTCAAAAGACATCGCAGCATTAATACCAGAAGAAGAGGGATGGACGCTAGGTAGGCAAAATCAACAGATGTCTTCTAAAATGTGGGGTGTTACTCCTTCAATATTTATTTTGTACTTGGAGGTGTGTTATGCATTATACAGACTTAGCAACAAATACTTTTTTTGTAATAGAGTTCATCCTATGATTTTCCTCTATCAGAATAGTAATTTGGACATAAAGGATGATTGCAAAGAATAAAAACTTAAATCATCCACATTTTGGTTTTCAGTACATTATAAAATTCTACAGAAAGAGAATAGTCATTTTTAATGCATATTGGATTAGAGATTTTTTTTCACAGATATTTTTGAAAATCTGATGAATTGATTAATTCAATAGACCTGCCCTTTAGTAAATTGTTTGTACATGCATACTTCTGTCAAGGGGATTGACCATCTACGTGAAGACCAAGTTAAACCTCGGATCTAGATTGACTGAATGTTTTCAAAGCTCTTGGCTCCTTTGCAAGAAAGCAGACAGTCCTTTTCATAGTTGTAACCTAGGAAATGCCATTTCGATGAATTTGTTGATTTTTATTTTTAAACTGCTGAAATTATAAAGATACACAAACACTAAACACTGTATTCATACTGCATTCTTCTTCAATTCAGTGCCACAATCTTAAATTAAGGCAGATAAACTGTATTCAACTTCTGGTGAGGATACAAGGGCAAAAAATTAAGTCTTTCTGAAGCCTCTGAATATTGTTTATTCTCATAATAAAGAAGGCAGCTTGCTGCCTAATAAGATGTGGCCTGGGAGGTTGCTTTATCAATTTGTTGATCCCTTAGAGGAAAAAAAGCACATTTTAAAAGCAAATTCAAGAGTGAGACAGACCTGAATGCAATCCATTTACACTGAGAGCATGTTTCGGTACTGTGCCAAATGAAGAATTTTTGTACAGAAATTTATTCCTTCTACTTGCCTTCCCTAAAAAATATGATGTTCAAGAATTAAGTATATCTATGTCTTTAAGGAAGCACTGTAGGGTTTCCCTACCTTTTCCATAAACAATATTATAAATAAACACAAATCTGTGAAACTGCTAAAATGCTAAACTTACAAGTTTGCCAGATAAAATACAGGATGCCCAGTTAAATTTGAATTTCAGATAAACAACAATTATTTCTTAGGATAAGTTTGTCCCAAACATTGCATGGAACATACTTATCCTAAAAAATTTATTGTTGCTTATTTGAAATTAAAATTTAACTGGGCATCCTGTATTTTAATTTGCTAAATCTGGAAACTCTATAAACTTACAAATAATATTCTTTTATTTATTTGTAAATAAACATTTGGTTTGCATATTAAAGTTGTTTTGGTACTGGTGACTCATTTTACTGTCAGAGGTATGGTTTCTAGCTAAAATGACTATTTGAGAATATATAATTATATTCTCATTGAAGGTGTAATAGAATACTCGAAGCTTTGTTTTTTTCCATAAACAGTTTCCACTCCATCCCTTTCTGCTCCTGAAGAATTTTATGAAGAAAGCTAGACTGAAGTAGATGTTTCTTTATTTCAGATTGGTTTCAAATCAATTCTTTTAGCATTTGAGGAAATGTTATTAAAAGTTGCATATTTTCTGCTTTTAAAGTAACTTACCTATGTGATTTAAAATGATTTGTCTTTGAAAAAATGAAACTTTTCAAAATGAATCATTATGTAGAGATGAAATCAGTGAGTCTAGAAAATGAATAATTCATTTTCAAGTAAATGAGAAATTATTTTGTGCTGTTACTTATACATTTTCACATTTATAGTTAAATAGTAATTTGCGATACACAGGGTATTAGTTGTGAATTGTGGTTTTCAATATCACAGACACATTTGTTGCTGTGGTTTTGCAATATCATTCCCTGATGGTTTTCTCAATTGTGGTTTTCATAATCATTGTTTGATAGTCATGTAGCTGTGGTTTGGAGCTGCTATATCCATTTGGACAGAGATAATTGCTTATAGGTTTTGCTGTCTTTTTATTTTATAACCTTAGTGAATTAAATGAGAAAAAGAAAAATTAAACTTTAAATATCATTAATATTCTCATTAAAAATGATGAGAAAACACAAAATGTAATAATATTCCTTAGTTTAATTCATTTATATTGACCAGAATAATATATCTATTTATAAATTTAGATGAGCTATATTTATTTCTAATACTGTAATCTGGTTATCATATCAATCTTGCCTTGAATTCTCTGACTTTTGCTCCTTTCAGCTTTTAAAGTGAATATTTAGTTGAGATTTATTTGTTTCTCTTTTGCTTTGCATATTTAACCATTTCAAATGCCAAAAGAAACATTAACTGTTATGATATTTTAATTCCAATGGGCATTCTTTTTGGGTAACATAAAAAAGACAGCCAGTTTTATAAAAAGATGTTTAAAAACCATAATATATAATAATTCAATTCTAAGTATACCACTTTAATTGTAACGAATTGGAAATTAAGGAGGCAATAATCTGTAGTTCTGTCTGCTGATTCATTCCACAACACAAACACAAATAACCCTGCTTTTCATGGTACTTACAGCTTTAATTTGTTGGTTCTTCAGGGGAGGGACTTTGTCACTTAGTGCATTTTCCACTGCAAAGAACCATGTATTCTTACAAGCTCTGTGGCAATCGTACTAATGGTAATGTAATAAAATTCACAGTTGGTCTTCAGCTCTGTATTAACATTCTCTCAGCCATACCTTTCGCAGGGCAACTCTTTACACCTTCCAGAAGATGTTCTGATGGGGTTATCAATGACACTGATTACAGTGCTTCCTGCACACTGAACAGCCTGCATTATGCTCAATCAGCCCAGGCTCTCTGCTGACCTCCAGACCCTTTTAGCGTGTGGAGTTTGGCGGGGCTCACACCCATGTTAGTCAACCAAACAAAGGGGGGCTCGATTTCAGATCAGAATGGATGACCTCACAACCTGGGGGGGAACGTCGGGTGCATACATGTTAACGGCAGTGGAGTTTATTAGTAAATACTGATTACATAAAGCAGCCAGTTCCACTGTCTCTTGGATAGACGCCTCCTTCAAGTCCACCTGGGAGAATATATTTAAAACTCAGTGTATATGAAGCTATGAGAAATTAAGCTAGCCTCATGCAGCTTAACTTGGCCAAAATAATAACTATGCAAATCACTTAAAAATTTGTTCTTTTGTCTTGCAGTTTCCGACATACTACGCACACAATAATTGAATAATAATGAAACTAAACTTTAAAAGCTAAAGAACCATGAAATAGTTATTGGGTCTTACCTGCTTGGGAAATTATGGCAAGATCAAATCTTTTATTAGTCGCTGGTTGCTTCCCTGTGGCAGAAGAACTAAAAGAATGAAAGATTATGGGGAGGGGGTGGGACTTTAGAACTTCCACAGACTTCCTCAAAAAGTTAGTATTCTGATTAGAGATGGTTCCTTTCCCACAAGGGTAATCACCTAGCTAATGGTCCTCCTTTCTGATGGGAGAAAAATATCTGCCTCTCTCCAAATTCGGAATTTTTACAATCTAAAATGAAAACTCGAGGCGAGAAAGAGCACTTTTAGGACGCTGTTCAGCATCCCATCCGTGCTGGCCAAGTGGGGGATGGTCCGCGTCCGCAGCGGTCTCCTTGGAACCTTGAGAGCAATGAAATGGTCTCCTGAGAGCCTGGGCAGAGGAGAGGACTTAACTGGCCCGAAGACATACAGCTGGCATTTGTGATCAGCTGGATCTCGCAGAGGATTTTGCCAGTGGCCTAACCTTCCTGCCAAATAGCTGGAAGGGCGGGGTGGAGGCTAGGGGAGGGGGCGGCATAACTGGAAGCACAAAGTTTATGGAGTGACTGAGATTTCTTTGTGCCCCGCTGGATAGGCGAGGCGTGAGAGAGGAGAGTTGGGGTCCATCAGAGGGGCTGTTGAAAAGAAGTTGCCGGGAAGGGGAGGAGGGGTGCTCTGGCAAAAGCCCAGAGCTGACGCGGTGACAACTGCAGAAGGTGGCCCCCCTCCAAGCCCGCCCCACGCCTCCCTCTGTCCCTCCAACCCCCCGCCGCGCTCCCCTGAACCCCACGCGACCAGGCCAGGGCCCTAGTTTGCATCCGGACTGGCTTTGGATGCAGCCAATCCTCCTTTCGCTGATGGAATAGTCCCCCCTCCCCACAGCCCCGGCGCGCCCCTCCCTCCCTCGCCTCGCCACCTCCCGCGGCAGAGCGAGAGCTGCGCGGCCCGGAGCGGCGGCGGCGGCGGCGGCGGCGGCGGCGGCGGCGCTCGAGTATCTGCCCCGCGAGCCGCGGAGAGGGGAGAGCGAGAGCGCTCCTCCTCCCGCGCCTTCCGCCCCCTCTCCTCCCCTCTCCC
The DNA here is from genome assembly GCF_011762595.2 of Tursiops truncatus. Classification (NCBI taxonomy): domain Eukaryota; kingdom Metazoa; phylum Chordata; class Mammalia; order Artiodactyla; family Delphinidae; genus Tursiops; species Tursiops truncatus. The sequence goes on from NC_047050.1 coordinate 47,652,145, forward strand.
CTCAGCTCGCTCTCCCTTCCCTCCCTCTTTCTCTTCCTTCTTTCCGTGCCCCCCTTTCCCTTTTCTCTCTCCCTGTCCATTCGTTTGAAAATTCCCATTCCCCCCCATCGCTCTCCCACTCCCCCCACCCTCCCCACTGTCACACTCTCTTTGCCCCCCTCTCTCTCCTTATTTGCCTGCTCATCTCCAAACGTGGATCCGCGGCTCCCGGAGGAGCCCAGCGCTCGGATCCCGCGCGTCCGGAGCACCTGGAGTCCGGCCGGCGGCGGCCCGAGCCTGGCCAGCGGCAGCGGCGGCGGCGGCGGCGGCGGCGGCGGGAGCCGAGGAAGCGGCAGCCCCGACCGCGGGCACCGCGGGAGCCCCAGTGGCAGCGGCCGCCGCCGAAATGTCCCGGCGAAAGCAGAGCAAACCCAGGCAGATCAAACGTAAGTTTGCACGGGGGGCCGAGAGTTGGTGGGATTATTTCTGAGGAGGGGGGCGCGCGGGGCGGGAAAAGGGAGGGAGACTCGGGGAAATCCTTTCCCGCTGCCCGGGATTTGTCAAACTTTGCCTGAGCAGCTGGAGGGACAACTAGTCGGGCACAGACACACGGACAGCCCGAGCGCCAGGCAAGACAGCGGCTGCGACGAGCAGCCCACTCCTGTTCGGCTCATCCTTCGCGCTCCGGGGTCCTTTTTAACCCGACCCCCGCGCGCAGTTAGCGCTGCTGTCTCGTGGAGCCTGCCTGGGCAGCCCCACTCATTTAGGAGATTTGTTACTAGCGCGGCTGTTGTCATTGTTGTTGCGTTTGACGAGCTGCTACTCTCGGGGACCACTTTTTAGCAACCGGGGGTGAGAACTTAGTTCTCCGAACAGCTGGTCGAGACCTCGGGGCGAGGGGGACAACGTCCCCAGGCGGTGGAAAATCAGTGTCTGGGTCGCGATCCCAAAGCCGAAGCGAAACAAAAAGTAGGTGTAAAAGTTCGCGCCTCTGCAGCAGGCAGCCGTGCGCCTCCGCCCTGCGGGTCTGGCCGGGGGCTCCGGGCCCGTCCGGTTCGCGTAGCCGGGGAGGTCTGCGGAGCGGGCGTGCGGTTTACCTCGGGCCCTGCAGGCGCCGGGAGTTCTCGCTGGGAGGGGCCGCCGGTCGCTTCCCAGCGCGGAAGGCGGGAGTTCAAGGCAGCCTGGGCGCCGCAGAGAGCGTGACCTGAAACCCCCGAGCCCCTGGGGGCCTGGGTGGTACTGAAAGGACACAGCGGGGCGAGAGGCACCTGCCCGAAACGCACACACCCGCAGAGCTCAACTCGGCCAACTTTTCACGTCTTGGGGAAAATCCTTCCCATGGTGTTTTGTCGCCCTGCGACACGTCTTCAACGCTTTGGCCGAAAAGGAGAAACAGCCTTATTTATTTTTTTATTTTTTGCCAGCCATGTGGTGTGTCCATTCCTTCGTGTTGTTTAAAGTCTGGCAACTAGTGTAAAACTGATTATTGTGTAATTTTAGGAAAAAGCTTTAATTTCACTCCTTCCCCCTTGATTATTAACCCTACTCACCTCCTCGTGTTGAAAATTTCATTTAATGTAGTTTTAAAATAAATCATATAAATCAACGTAGCCAGTATGAAGTGGGGTCCAGGATATAAGCAGTTTGCTACATAAGTATTTTGAGCCTTGCCTCTGAGACCGGACTCAATAGCTTTTATTTCGTGGATTTCGCCTCTTATGCTTAAGTTCCTGTTTACTGCAACTTGGGTTAAAGCAAGGACTGGACTTAACTTTTGGCTCAAAGCAGTTTTAATTGAGTAGAGATACCGTTCTTGAAGACTTTCACTTTTTCAGAGTGATTATTGTATGGTTTCAACTAATAGCCTTTTACCTTTTAGAACTAAATTGATCACGTCCCTGTGTGTAAATGTTGCATTTTATAGTACAAAACTGTGCTTATTATAAGATATGATTGTAAACATTATTAAAGGCAAAATGCTTTTTAGTTCACGGCTGTCGTCTAGATTGTTAATAAATAATTAATATTAATTGATTGTATGGTGCAAAGACCATCTGATTCTACTTGGAAATACTTTGTTATCTTCCCAATTAGCTACATTAAAATTTTTTTTTCTATCCTTCTATGTCCACCTCATATAATTGAAGATTAAAGCGTTGGAACTAATTGCTGATGCTACACTTGTGTTATAGGTCATAAAACATTTTAGTCTTATTTGAATGCTGTGGTTTATTAACTATCAAAAATACTTAAAAGTTCTCTCATTTGAAAGTGAACAAGTATTATATTTATATTTGTTGACAGTGATCGTTGCCTGCTGATATATGCATTCATATGTGGTATTAATATACATGCAGTTTAGACTTTTGGTGGATTCAAGTTGGGGTCACAGTGATAATCTATGCAAATGTGGACACACTTCTCCCCTTGCACTGTTAAGGAAAATGAAAAATTAGAGCTCTTTGAATTGTTATATAGAGCAGTGCTATCTAATAGCTGTTTTTTTTGGGGGGGGGGGTGGATACTAGTTTGACCAGCTGTAAAGTCACTTTGTTTGTAACCTATTGGCATTTGCCTCCTTTTGCCTGTCCAGGAGGAGGAGGCAGTTTTGCAGGTGGAGAAGTTTGTCTCGGTACTCAAAGTCATTACCATGATAGGTCTCTCCCTCCAATTTTAGTAGTGTATAAGAAGTGTAGCATTTTTTTAAACGATTACAAACAACAGTGTTGCTTTTGATATTCTGGATCAAATAGAAGTTTGGAAAATATCAGAAAGAGATGCATTTTGAAACAGTAGCGTTTCATGTAACTAATGAAACTGCATTTTAAACTTGGAAACGTTCAGAATTTGAAAATAAAGCTTTGGCATCGCTGATAAAACATACCCAATTTAGAGCAACTATGACAAGCAAAAGTCAGCTTATACCAGAAACTCTGAAGACAGTCAATTTAAAGGACAAAAAGGTTGTTGGGCACAGTTTTTTTTTTTTTCTTTTACTGCGTACAGTTCCCTGCTATCTAAAATTGTGATTTATACAGTATTTTAATATTTTGCTTATTCTATCCCCTTGGGTGCTCTCTGGGCAGCGATAAAAAGGCAACGCTGAAAGAGCACCATTAATTTGCTATGATGACTGGCCAGATAAGAGGAGATAATGGGAAAGATAAGCAGAGAAGATATACCATCAGAAACCCGATTATTACCATTAAAATTCCAGCCCAGCAATCTGCAGAAGCCTGATAATTCCTTCTCCGTTTCCACCACTTTGGATGATAAGGCAAAAAATAGTCACTCAGTGCTCCTTGATTAGACTGCCTGGATTTCCTGATAATACAGTGATAAATTATGTATTTTGCCCCCATGTTTTGTCCCAAAATTCAGATTTTTTTTTCCTATTCCAAGACTATATTTTCTGCCCTCCCCTCAGAAGCTTTCTCTCCTGAGCTATTATTGTAATCCTGGTTTGATAAAAAGCCCTGATAGGACGGGAGGTGTTTGGTGTGGGAGCCATATCATGCTATCTGCCCATCTCCTCGCACAGCTGCTCGCTGTTGTTGTTTTTAGCCTTATCACCTCCTGCCAATATGCCAATAAATTGCCCAGATTGTTCTCCATTCTGGGGCTGCACTGCAAAATTTATGACAGAAATGATGATTTTTTTTTCTTTTACCAATGTATCTCTTTATGATTAGTAACTGTGTTGTGTGTGCAGTTTACTGTCATTTTCTTCTTAAAGCTGTTGTCTCTAGTAATGTGTTTACTGCCCTATCTGTCCCCAACTTCATTCACACTTAAGTGTATTGGCTATGGGTTCAGGAAAAAATTTTTTTTTCTTTTTTTTGTGCAAATGCCAGCTAGTAGTTAATGTAGACATCGAAAGGGAGGAAAGAAACTCAAGTACTTTATTTTCATCTAACATTAAGAAAAGGCACTCTTCTTGATACCATTCAAGAACAGTTTTCCTAAAACTTTTAGATTGCTTGATGTTTTCAAACATGTAGAACAGAAATGTTCGGTCTAGATCATGTGCCAAATAATTTGTGGTGAAGGAAAAAGAAAGGGTGAATTAAGAGGCAGAATTTTTTTTTAAGTGAAGTAGATATTGGGAATGAATATATACACCTTGAAAGTAAAATGTCCCCTGTTAAGAATAATCTCGTTAGCAGTTCTGTACTGGGGCTTTTGCAGAAGGTGGAATCCTTTCATAGTGAATAAATAACCTTTTTGTTATTTGAGATGATCTAATAAATTCAGGCTGTATGAGTCCCTGACTTGCACAGTAGAATTTTAATGTTTTATGCTATTTTTTTAAAAAGTACATAATATTAAATGTTTTACTTATAAAACGATTGTTTTACATGAGAACATTGCATATTAAATTTATTTAATATTTGCAAATGTGAAAATCTCTAAGTGGATCATCTTTAGAACCTTAAAATTACGTTACACAAAGAAGTGGTTGTGGTTATTTTTCATTGTTCTAGTGTAGGATTTTTTTTTTTTTTTTAGTGTTTCTGGTATTAATGTTCAATCCATAATTTGGGGGTTAATTAACTACCGTATTATCATTAATATTATTATTTTTTAAAAGGGGTTTGGGTATGCTATGCACATTTGAAATACATTGATCACTCTTATACTCAGGATGTTTTCTCTTCACCTGCCAAATATTAAGACAGATCTTTGCTTTGAAGCATATTACTCATTTCTTTGGATTTTAAAAATAATTAACTATAACATTTAAAAAATAAGCCATTCTCTTTGGCTTATGGTATGGCTCATGTTAGGGATTTTATTTTCTATGTTTTTGACTGAGTAACATTTCAGAAAGCCTGTTTTTACACTGGCCATGAAATAAAGGAAAATACATTATGTATAATAGTTGTTTCATCAATAAAATAGAAAGATTGGTACCCAATGTAAGGTAAAAAATTAATTTCTTTATTTACAAATTTGAAATATATCAATACATAGAATTTTTCTGAAAAATCTAAGAATAAATATTTAGTAGATTTTTTAAAAATAGGAAAATTTAAAAATGGCTAATATATGAATCCTAGTTTTTAAGAGTTATTATCATGAAGCCAGGTTTTTTTTTTTAAGTTCAGTGGAGTCAACAATGCAAATATAAATGAGGTAGCATTTTCATCCCTAGTTGCTATAAAAGAGTTTAGGGTTAAAACTTGGTGATATGTCTTGGAATTAAAAGAGCAGCTCTTATGTTTTCCACTTCTGGTAACTTTCTAAAGTGGTTCATTTGTAAAATTATGCAGTAAGAAAAATTATGAGGTTTAATATTATATATCTCAATATTTTTTAAATGGACAAAGAAGTTTGAACTCTTCTATAAATTATAGGTAGAAACGTTAAGAATAATACAATTGTATTGGTTCATTTACAAGGAGTGTAAGCATCTCTTTGAATTGCACATAAGATATCAGTGTTCACTTTAGACATTGCAAGGTACCAATAAGTCTTTGTAAATTAAAATTTTATTTCCTGAGCTATTTAAATATAGACATAGAAAATATGTGACTTGTCCTATATTGTTTAAGTTGGTACTGTTAAGTTTTGCAAGACAGTAGTGCAGTTAAACAATTTGTTTCTGATTTTTACATTCTGCTAATTTAAAATCTATTATATACTTAAGGGTTAATGCAAAGATTTACACATCAGTTTGTTTCGGGTTAATTGTGGGGATAAGTTAAAATATTCAATGATTATGTCAGCTGTCTAGCTCATATGTATGTATGTTTTGCCTGTTTGGTAGTGTAAATTAAGTTAACTTTGTGTGTTACAGTTAAGGTAACTCATTTCTCCCGTTCATGAGCTCTTGAAGGCCTCCCTCATCCATGTTATTTCTGCTGTTTGAGGACTATTTAAGGACTAAATTAACTCTTCCTCCACATGATAAAAACAAAGAAATGAAACTAGTTAGCCCATTTTGCTGATAGTTCTTATCTCTGGAAAAAGTTTTGAGAGAATGAGATTGAAGCTAATGTGTTTGCTAAAATGACATATCTGGAATTAGATGTATGGATTTCTAATACTGATATTTTTGCTCTTCCCCATAAACAAGGCAAATCAAGAATGGACTTACTGGCATTTTAATCACATCCCCTTTTCAATATGTAACTTTTGCTAAAAAGGTATTAAATGAATAAAGTAATCTTATATACTCTACATTCTGTGATTAATTTTTATGTTCAAAGAAAATGCCTTCTCAAATGAACTTTCCTTCAAAAGAATGTATATTCAGGTTTTCATAAGGTGACACTTTAGAGCAGGTTTTTGATGTTTGGCTAAATTGTGTGGAAAATCTAAAATTAGGTTTATCTGGGAATAAAAAATTTTTCAAGAATACTTTTTTGAATGCAATCTTTGTTCACTAGAAAATGTGAGTGAATACATTAACTTTGGAGCTCTCATTCTCCAAATCATATTCCCTTGGAGTTTTTGTTACTTTCCCAATTCCGAAGGATTAGTAGGACATTTCAGAAGAGCACTGCAGGTATTTTTGAAACCCTGTCTGATTCAGTGCCTGCCACTGTGTAAAATTATCAGTTCATTCCCTCACCAAATGAACAGCAGCGAAAGTCTGTTACTTCAGTCCCAGAGAATGTGTTTCCACCATAGATAAAGGGGTAAGTATGTATCATTCAATAGGTTACATTTTTAAAAACTGAAATGCAATTAAATTAATAAGCTCAGACATCGCAATATTTGGCATTCTAGAAAGAACTATCTCTTTAAAGGTATTAGCATAAAGATAGCACATTTGTTTATTATGCTTCCAAATCAGCTCCTAGTATCTCTGCCACAGGTAACAATTGACTTTTCAGGCTTCAAGTTAATAGCCTTGTCTCTTGCTTGTAGGGATCAATATTAGTATTAATTAATCACCATTATCAGCACTAGGATCTGGTTCTATTTGTTGTTACATCAGCAAAATATCAATATAGAAAGTGGACTCTCTGATCGTCATGGCAACTTCATCTCTTGGGTCAAAGAAAGTTTATCTTATCTGTGCATAGAGAGTGGCAAACTGTTTAGGGATCTAGTTTGAACTCTAAGAACATTGATTTAGTTTTTGCGAATAGAGGCTGAATTCCAATCACAAGGGATAGGTAAGATTTAAATATTAATGCCGAGAGGCTTGTCTGAGAGGGTGTCATACCATTACTGTCAGACTGTCTTTTTGAGAGGACAAAAAGAGAAGAATTGTCTAGTCAGGATTATTTAAAGCCTTAGTAATTTGTGCTTTTGACAAATACTCCTAAAAATGAATATATGATAATTACTGGGTAGAACTGGTTTTGGTCAAGATTTCCGGTGTTAAAATAAGAAGCTCTTATTTTTTCTCTTTCATCCCTTCTTTCCTGGTCCATTATAATAATGTATCCACTATTTTTAAAGTACTTTTGAGGACCAGTTTTGCCTCACGATGGGTGCAGGATAACCAGTCCCATGTCTGAGGCCAGAGAGTTTTGCTATGAAAGGTCCATGGAAGAAGTGGCGTGGACACTTTTATTTTAGTGTTAACAAATATTCATTGCTAATAAAGGAAATCCTAATGTAGTAAGTAAATAAAGGAAATCCTAATGTAGTAAGCTGAAAGGATAGATGTCTTCAAAGGATGTTTGCAAAGATAATAAAAGGTCCTAAGTTGCAAAAGCCAGGAAACAAAAGACATGCTATTTTGTTGATATTTCTAAGAGACAGTGATCACTTAAAATAAACATTTTTTTTTTCTAAATCAGATCCTTGGAAATTCATCTTATTCTTTTAAAAAATTATGCTAAAGAGTAAAAACTGGATTTAGAAATGGTGCCTGAAATGCTGTACTTTACTGTTAAGCTTGTGGGCACTAAATAAACTTAAATAAGTTTGTATATGGGGAAACTGTATATGTATCTCATGATTTTGGAGATTTTAAAAATGAATGTTGAGTGCCTGATGGCTATAACCAATGCCATATAATTGCTTATTCATTCCAGGCATTGTCCATGTAATAGCTGAAAGTCAGCTCTTTATATAGTCTGCAAGGCAGTGCCATTTAATATTTAATATTCTGGTAATATCCCCATGAGTGTAAAAAAATAAAGGGAATATGTTTATAAGAGGCACTAGTGTAATATTTAGTATTAAATAGACCTTCATTTCATCTGGGCATCTGCCACTGACTGTTGCCCCTTTGAATTGTTAGAAGTTGTTGAATGGTATTAGTCTGATGTTTCTTATACATGATTTGACTTTTGATAATGTTAGATGTATCTTAACCAACTACCACAAATATATATAAAATAGCTTATATATAGGCTACCACAAACATATATAATTTTAATAGCCCACATAAAAGCTGTAACACCTAGCTTTTGTGCAGCCTATTTTAAAAGCTATTTTAAACCTTAAAATGCATCTAAAATTATCTCTAAACGGACATTTATTGAAGATATATTTAACATTATTTTTTAGTTGATTCCCTTCTTAGAGAAATCCTTTTGAAGATATGAATTACTCTAACCTACATTTGTAGGACTTTGGTGAACATCTCTTGTTGAGACAGTAGAAGAGAATTTTCAACAAGTTGACATCTATATAATATTGCATATGGAAGATTTCTTGTGTGAGTTATTTGACATAGGTTTTTCAGCCACAATCTCTACAATTATTTTATTTATTTCAAAATTTGGAAATATCTTTAAACTTGAGTAGGGTGAAGAATTAATTACAAAACTGAGACAAATATTTGTCCTTTATTACCTATTAATGTGGAACTTTTAATTTTCTTATTAGTTGTTCGTTTGGGATATGAATAATAGTGTACTCTTTAAGAAAGACTTGCTTTGTTGTGGTATATTCTGAAATTGTTGTGAGCCTGCAATAAACTGGAAGTTAGAAGATTAAAAATAGTTAATTGACAGATATTCAAGTTCAGTTGAGGGCCAGATTCCTCTAAATGTGTGCCAAAAAAATAGCTGAAAATCTTATACTACTAAGTGGCTTTAAAGATAATAAAAAATAATAATGATAGTAATAATAATTGAATACACTAAACATTGTCCATTTCCCTCTTGCTTACTACATTTAAATTCCCTAATTTAGAAGAAAGGTTTTAAAGATTATCAGGTAATTCAATTAAAAGTTCTGATTATTTAAAATTAAATGATACAAATTTGTGTTATCATTAATTTTAGTAAGAATTCTTGCTTACTGTGTCTACTGAGAAGTTCAAAGGCTTTAAAAAAATTTTTTTTAAATAAAACGCTTTGAATTCAGTGGGAATCTTTTGAAATGCTGTACAAATTATTCTTGTACTTTCTCATTTGTTGTGTACAAATTATTTTCATGGTGTGCATTTTCATCCATGTCAAAATATTATCACTGTAATACATTGCGATGTTCATAGTCCATACTTTTATGATTAAGGTATGTATTTATGTGAATAAGTTTTGTGGATAAATTTTATGCTGCTTTCAAAATATAGTTCAGTGAAGATTTTAATGAGAGCTGGATGGGATATTGACAACATTGCCTTTAATGAAAATCCTATATTCGTCATAAAAGTTGTTCTTCTGATTTTAAGGAAAATCTTAAAAATTAATTACTCCTTGAAGAAAAAAGAAGACTAAGTTAAGCAAGTGGATACTTATGCTAACATAGAGTATTTATATCCACAAAATATGTCTATATTTCACTCTTCTCACTTTTGTGTAAAAATTATGTAAAAGATATTTTCTTTGAATTAAAAAATTTGTAACTCATAATCTATGTCATAGTTGATTCCTTACCCAACTAGTTTATGTGTACGAGTGCATTCTTTATATCATTAGAGCAGCGGGACAGCTAATGTAGATTTGCCAACAGCATGGACAGTCTAAACATTTTTTTCCTCTAAGACTCCAGTCAATAGGAATAGATAAAAAGGCTTTTAATTTTCTGACTTATTTTTATTTATTTGGGATAAAACTATCTGAATTTGTATTCTGCACATTTATCAATTAGGTCTTCTTTCTTTTCTTGAAGTGACATCCTGAAATTCTCATTTTGTTAGCCTTTCTGCCCACATTGTCATGAAAACAGTGACATTTCCCTGTGATGTTTGACTTGTACCTAAGTACTTTTACAGATTTTTGATTTATTGGGCCTCCCACAGCCAAGAACAGAGTCAGTGGGCAGGAGAGACTGACCAGCATGGGGCCTGTGCAGAACTGAAATATTCAAGAGTTCATTTGCAAATATATTAGGTAGCTGCTAAAAATATCACCCCACTTCTTAACGATGTGCATCTTGGACAAACCGGCACATATTTTGTCATCAAGTTGCTTAAGCTTCTGAAGTCAGGGCTACAACTGGGTCAGATGATAAGATGAGCACAACAGAGAAACGAAGAGAGCGTCTGATAAAACCTGATTGATTGATGTCTGGCTTCCCCACCATCACAGGCAGTTGACAGTTAGTTTGGGATCAGATGATTTGGCTTTTGCGATAGAAGATGGGGCTGGGTAGGCAAGCCTGAAGGACAAAAAGGTCAGTTTCTGTGTAGTGTCAAGTGATGTCGAGCTCCCACAAGGTGGGACATTGTTAATATTTCATTCTTTCTTTTTAGGTCTAGGCCCTAATATTTGATAGTCACTTAAAGGCATGAAGATTCAGTCTACAAACAGAAATCTGTGACTACCTTCCTGTTCTTTTAATCTAATGTTTTTACATGCTTTATGTCACAAGGGCAAGGGCATATTTTTTTTAATAATTACGTGATATTTTATGTGATACTTTGCAATATATAATGACTTTTGCGTATTTCATTTTATTATGATCTCGTAAGGCAAAAATAATCATGACACATAAATTGGCTAAATTTAATATTAGAAAATACTTTTTATGGAGAAATATAGATTTACTGAGGGGAAGTTACAATGTAAATTAATCTAGAGTTATCAGCTCCAGGTGTTTGGGTATCATAGATTATGCGAAGCTTAGGTGAAAAATATTCTATTACACGGTTTAGACATGTCAGAGTTTGGGAAAACCTTTCTAGGCACAATGGGAGAACTTTATATTTTGTACAGGTCTGTGGTTAGTGGATGATTGTGGCTGTAGTTTGCTGAACTTTACTCTTGCTGGTGATAGGATTATTATAATGTTTCTTTGTATTTTAATCATGGAAAATCCCAAATTCTTGACATATTAAAATCACCTAAAATATATGTTAGCCAGTTTATATGCTACTACAGAACAACACTGTAGATCGCTTTTGAGTTTGAACATAATTAATAGTAGATATTGATTATATCTACTATTAGGTAAATTAGATAAATTATGTCTACTATTAGAAGAAACAAGGAAGGGAAGAAAGAAAAAGGAAAGAAAGAAAACCAAAATAGCTAGTTTCAGAATAAAATGTTTTCCAGTGTTAGCCATGAAAATTAGTAAAACCGTTATAGTATTGGAATTTGGACAGCTTGGATTTGAATTTAGATTTAGGGCAGTTTGATTCTCTCTAGAAATCCTTTAGGATGTATCGCTTTTCTCTGAGTTTTAAGGGTCAGATCTCCAAAGGACAGTTGGGTCTCAGCTAATACTGTAGGCTTAATACCAACAGGATGAATTCTGCAAGGTGCTGTATTACTGATAGTATAAGTGGAATACTGTATGAAAGCACATGCGCCAAAACCTGAAGTGGTACTCAGAATGAGTGATCAGGGAATGGGGGCTAATGGCCATTTCAGTCGTGATTAGTAATACTGCCAAGAAAGGTGCCATAAGAAAATGACCTAGTCTCTTCTACATACATTTATATGGAACAAAGAGACCTATCTATCGATCTGTCTACCTCTCTCTCTCTCTCTCTCTCTCTCGTCTCAGGAATAATGAGGAATCATTTAGGTGTGGTTACAAAAACTTTTTCAGAAAAGATGTTTCAGGCAAAAGAAGCACTTTAGTGATTCTGTTCTGATGGTCACATTGCTGATGGATGTTATTTACTGGTGGTAGCTAATAATGGTCAATACTTTTTGTTACATCAGGGAAATGAGAACACAAGTGGATTTCCCTAGCCCAGTTGCTGTATAAGTCTGTGATACATTTCTCAGTTATTCAGTAAAAATGATGTTTCGTTTTAAGGTGGTATAACAGTTGTAAAATGAAAATTACTTTGATAAGTATTTAGAGGTTTTTTTTTTTTTGCGTATCCATGAGCAGCTGTCTAAAGTTTTTTTATTTTATTTTATTTTAATAAATTTATTTATTTATTTTTGGCTGTGTTGGGTCTTCATTTCTGTGCCAGGGCTTTCTCCAGTTGCGGCGAGCGGGGCCACTCTTCATCGCGGTGCGCGGGCCTATCACTGTCGTGGCCTCTCCCGTTGCGGAGCACAGGCTCCAGATGCTCAGGCTCAGTAGTTGTGGCTCACGGGCTTAGTGGCTCTGCGGCATGTGGGATCTTCCCAAACCAGGGCTCAAACCCGTGTCCCCTGCATTGGCAGGCAGATTCCCAACCACTGCGCCACCAGGGAAGCCCTCTAAAGTTTATTAATTTGCTTTTCTGTGCGCGTGCACACACACAGTATCATAGATTATCTAATACTGCCTTCTGAACCCTTTTATTCCTTTAGCATTTTTTGTCTGTTTGTTTCTGTTATTCCATGTTTTTTTTAACATCTTTATTGGAGTATAATTGCTTTACAATGGTGTGTTAATTTCTGCTGTATCACAAAGTGAATCAACTATACATAAACATGTATCCCCATATCTCCTCCTTCTTACATCTCCCTCCCATCCTCCCTATCCCACCGAGCTGATCTTCCTGTGCTATGTGGCTGCTTCCCACTAGCTATCTACTTTACATTTGGTAGTGTATATATGTCCATGCCACTCTCTCACTTCATCCCAGCTTCCCCTTCCCCTTCCCCGTGTCCTCAAGTCCATTCTCTACATCTGCATCTTTATTCCTGTCCTGCCTCTAGGTTCTTCAGAACCATTTTTTTTTTTTTTTTTTAGATTCCATATATATGTGTTAGAATACAGTATTCGTTTTTCTCTTTCTGACTTACTTCACTCTGTATGACAGTCTCTAGGTCCATCCAACTCACCACAAATAACTCAATTTCGTTTCTTTCTATGGCTGAGTAATATTCCGTTGTATACATGTGCCACATCTTCTTTATCCATTCATCTGTCGATGGACACTTAGATTGCTTCCATGTCCTGGCTATTGTAAATAGTGCTGCAATGAACATTGTGGTACATGTCTCTTTTTGAATTATAGTTTTCTCAGGGTATATGCCCGGTAGTGGGATTGCTGGGTCATATGGTACTTCTATTTTTAGTTTTTTAAGGAACCTCCATACTGCTATCCATAGTGACTGTATCAATTTACATTCCCACCAGCAGTGCAAGAGGGTTTCCTTTTCTCCACACCCTCTCCAGCAGTTATTGTTTGTAGATTTTTTGATGATGGCCATTCTGACCGGTGTGAGGTGATACCTCATCGTAGTTTTCATTTGCATTTTTCTAATGATTAGCGATGTTGAGAATCCTTTCATGTGTTTATTGGCAATCTGTATATCTTCTTTGGAGAAATGTCTATTTAGGTCTTCTGCCCATTTTTGGACTGGGTTGTTTGTTTTTTTGCCATTGAGCTGCATGAGCTGCTTGTAAATTTTGGAGAATAAGCCTTTGTCAGTTGCTTCATTTGCAAATATTTTCTCCCATTCTGAGGGTTGTATGGTTTCTTTTGTTGTGCAAAAGCTTTGAAGTTTCATTAGGTCCCATTTGTTTATTTTTGTTTTTATTTCCATTTCTCTAGGAGGTGGGTCAAAAAGGATCTTGCTGTGATGTATGTCATAGAGTGTTCTGCCTATGTTTTCCTCCAAGAGTTTTATAGTGTCTGGCCTTACATTTAGGTCTTTGATTCATTTTGAGCTTATTTTTGTGTATGGTGTCAGGGAAATTAGAACACTCCATGAGGTTTTCAACTGCATCCTTTTTTTGCATATGGGTAAGCTGCATCAGATAAATATCTAATTATTCATTGAGGAAAATTAGAATTGACAAATGAGAAACTGCCACATCATAAAAATAATTAAGATCAGCAGTTCCTATGAATGGAAATAGCAATCAGCTATTTGGTCAGCTAGACCGCAATTTCTTGATTAGTTCTATGGCTTCGGAACTCTCACTTAAGGAAGAATATGAGTTTGAGATTCAGTGTCTGGACTGATCAGTCTGACATTCACTTTTATGTTTTTTCATCCTTGGTTTGTAAGTTTACATTTTGAAAAAAGATGAACAAAAGGGTTCAGGTGTGGGATGTTACTAAGAAAGACTTTTAGGGATTTGTTTTCTCTAAACTGGTTATCACCGGTGTTCTTTATACTGAGAAATAATCTCTTAGGTATTACCAGAGGTGAAACAAATGTTGAATGCACATTGTTCTTATTAACCCAAGAAGGAAAAATTAATTATTATATTATTGAATCAAGAACTTTTAGCCTGGGATCCATAGACTTTGAAGAGTTTGAGACTATCCAGACATTTTATACAAAATTTTCTGTATTTAAGAATTTTTCTGGGAAGAGGTTTTTATGAGACACTCAATGGGCTTCACAGCCCCACGAAAACTTTAAGACCACTCGAAAGAATTTCTGTGTAGGTGGCTATATGATCACTTGTTACATTGCAAAATAGCCGTATAAAAGGGGAACAGTTTCATTTTTATTTGCCAAAAGATTCTTTCAAAATCATAAAATCAAATCCTATCACCTTGCTGTTGTAAGTCCTCCAGTGGATGTCCTTTTCAAATGACATCTGAGTTTTTAACAATCATTGCTTATTGCATCCTCTGTGATCTATTTGTTGCCTTCTTGTCTGACCTGATCACCAAGTATACCATGATCATGTGCCACTTCTCTTCCCAATTCCTACCCTGACTGGCCCCTGTAAACCACCTACATTCACTACATTTTATCTTTACTGGTCTTCATTTTGTTCCTTGAACATGCCAAGCTACTTCTGTCTCTGAAATGCCATTTCCCTAGATTTCCATATGGCTGTCTTCTTCTTATCATTCACTTTTCACTTCACATGTCAACTGTTAAGAAAGGCCTTCCTTAGCCCGCATTTAGAATTTTCTGTCCCCATACAGAAAATGCCTCAGTTTGCTCTCTAGCCTGTTACCTTATTTTATTTTCATTACACTGATATTTATCTGAAATTATCTTCTTTTTTTATCTGTTAGTATGTGTACTTCTTTATTAGATGACTTCTCACTAGAATCTAAGATTGATGGGCAGGACCTGGTCTTGTTCACTTCTGTACCTCCAATTGCTAGAAGAGTACCTGGAACGTAGCAACACTCAGAGAATATTAGCTGAATGAATGAACAATTTTTAAAAACTCAGCAACATTTCCTGTGGTTTATCTTTTAATAAAAGTGATTTTGAAGTTTTCCACCCGAAAGAAAAAGAGTTACTCACATGCCTTATATTTAAATTAAATTAACTCCCATTTCTTCATTCAACAGTCATTAAACAAAGTATCAATTGTGTGTAACGTGCTAAACCATGGGGAGGAGAAAATACAAAAATCAACAAACTATGGTCTCTCCTGTCAAGTAGCACATTAGATAGTGAAGGAGAAAGGCATGATTACTGTACACTATGATATGTTCTTGATAGATGGAACTAGAAAGTGACGCCTCTGTGACTCAGGGTAAGCCTCTAGGATGAGACCTTACTTAAGCTGGGTCTTGAAGGAGGAGCTGAAGATCCAGTCAGGACAAGAGGGAATTGTATACCAACAGAATCAACAGCTTGACCAAGAGCAGAAAGGCATTAAGAACATAACATTTTCAAGGTCCAGTGAATAGTTGTGAGCAAAGATGAAAAGTACATAGAAAACAGTGACAGAGAATGCAACTTGAACTTGACTTGGGACCAGAGTTTTAAAGGACTTTGTGTGCTGTGTTAAAGAACTTGAACTTATTCTTTAGGTAGTTGATGGTCAATGCAGATTTTGAAAACTAGAGCCCGATTAGCGGATTTTGAATGTATTTGGTAATTACCAATTTGGTATAAGAGAGGACAAGAAAACCGTGAGCTGACAGTGGGTTCTAGTCTACTTTCATTTTGTTAAATTTAACAATTGATATCTTGAATTTAACCTTAGACCTCTGTGCTACCGTCCAACTTTTAGATGTTGATTTAATAACAGCATTGTAGCGGATGGCTAAAACAGTCACTGAGGACATTCAGTAGTTTACTATGAATATTTTATTGAGTGAGACAACGCATGCGAAAATAAACGAACAGAGCAATATCTTTTTAATTGAATCTGTTTGTGCTTAACTCACGAGATTGTCTTCGAGGGTAGTTTTGCATTCATTCATATGCATTAGCCTAATTTTATAACTGAGTATCGAGAAGGATAAATTTTCAATAGCAAGGGGGCAGACCAGTTGTAACTGCGATTGCCAATTGCTGTAACCTCTTTGAAAGACAATTTGTCAGTTTATAGCTATTAAAATTGCACATATACTCTTTGACCTAGCAATTCCGCATATCCCATAGAAACCTTCATATGTGTGCTCTTACAGCATGGTTTGTAATAGCAAATAATTAGAAATCACCTAAACGTCCATTAATAGGGGATGGGTTAAATAAAGTTGTGGAGCAATCCCCAGTGTCATTCATGTGTTATAAAGGATAAGACAGATGTGTCCATGCTGCTATGATAATATCTGAAAGACTTATAAAGTGAAAAAAATATTTCAGTATGGCATCTCTCTACTTGTATTTTAAGAAATGAAAGAACGAATAGATACATGTATATGTATATATTTTCATGAAAAGTGTCTGAAAATGTGCAAGAAATTATTAATGATGCTTTTCTCTGGGAATTAGGACTGGAAATTTGGAGGAGGACATAGATTCCCTTATTGTCATACCATTACCATTACTGCTACTAATAAATTCTGTTGCGAAGGGGAGGTGTGTGAGGGGTAGGAAATAGTCAAGTACGTATTGCCAATATAATTAAGTTTTAAATTGCTTATCTTCCCCTCAGTTGTGTAGTTGGGAGGATAGAAATATGGTTGGGGGTTGGGAAGAAAGGATAGAAGATGGAAAAATATTTAATAAAATATTCCAATATCTGTCCAATTCAGACATTACTGAGAGGGAGAAGAGCTATAATGATAATTTTTTCTATAGTCCTTATTAACCTTAATATGAGAATATACCAAAAGTGAGCACTCAAGTGAAGATTAAGCTCTGTTTTACTTTGTAGAAGGAAAAAGCACAGAGAAAAGGAATTTAATACATTGCCTTTTACAATACAGCATTCCTCTATTCTCAGCATTGGTCATGGCTGTGTTATTAACCTCAGGTATAGTGTATGATAGTTTGGCTTTTGATAAAAGATCTATCCTTTAAAATGTGATGTACTATTATAGGCCCTGTTCTACAAAAAGAAGTTTATCCCCATGATGTTGTTTTTCTGAGTTCCGAAATTTTGTCCTGCTCTGCCTGAAACAGTTCATCTTGAACCCATATCCAGTGTTTTACTTTCTGAGTGATTTTAAGATGCCTGTTCTTTTTCTTCACATTATTATATGCAGACATATTTATAAATTGGTTCTGTGCCAAATATGTTGCTCTTTTTTGCACCTTCCTAATGATTTTGTATCCTTGAAAATCTTCCAAACTATCTCATATGTTCTTGTGGGAGCAGCAGCAACAGTAGAAGCAGGAGATGGACCGGAGCATGGTATAAGCTACAGCTAGAGTTTCACTGGGATTTAAGAAGGACACCCTGAGAAAGCATGAAGGTCTTGAATCATAAATGCCACCATAAATTTCCTCTGATAATTATTACAGAGTGGAAAAGGAAATAACCTATGTTGCTTTTTTGTCAAATAATTTTAAAGAAGTGAGCATAAAGTTGGTATAGAAGTAACATAAGGAGTTGAGGCAAATTATAACCTGGAAACAAATGACATGTTTGTTACTCTCATTTGAAGGAACCTAAACCTAATACATCTTGCTAAGTCTGTTTTTAGCTGGTAGACTGTTCTAAAAATTTCAGCATTGTTAGAACATGTGACCAACAGGACAATTTCATTCAGTTCATTCTCATGGATTCTGAAAAACCCAGGTGGGGTTGAAGTTTTTATTGGATTTTAGATTCTCATTTTGGACGGAGGTGCTACCCAGATGCATAGTCGAATGTAGGTAAATTCGTCTCATGAGTGGCATTATGCAATGACTTTGTGTAAATAGAGAACTAGGTGAATGAAAAAAAACATTGATTTGGCTTCTTGAGGTATGTCTTGCCGTTAAGAAGTCTGTTCTTTTTTTAATTAAAGTATAGTTGATTTACAATATTATATTACTTTCAGCTGTACAAGATAGTGATTCAATATTTTTATAGATTACACTCCATCTAAAGTTATTATAAGATATTGGCCTTATTCCCTGTGTTGTACAATACATCCTTGTATCTTAATTATTTTATACACAGTAGTTTGTACCTCTTCTTAATCCTCTACCCCTCTCTTGCCTCTTGCCCCATCCCTGTCCCCACTGGTACACTAGTTTGTTCTGAGTTTGTTTCTGTTTTGTTGTAAGAATTCTATTCTTAAAGACCCAGAGAAGTAAAGGAGAGCATCAGCGGAAAACACACCCAAAGTGGATCCTGCTTCCCTGTGGCCTGCTGATATCCCAGCCATCAAGTGCTGAAAAGCCACAAGTGGTTTTCATGAGGATAAAGTTAGTGGTTAGCACTAAAAATAGACTCCGAGCAAGGCCTAGTAGAATAAATGATTGAAGTTGATCTGTTAAAACTACCTTTGTCCAGAAGGCGCTACAACATTTCTAGGACGACTGGTTTCTGGGGTGAAGAGTCATCAGAATTATTGACGTTACTAGGATCCATTTTCAGAATTGGGTGACCTGTTACATGCCTCGTATCTTGATCAAAGGTGGTGCTGCCTCTTCTTAGCCACTCTGCGGGAAGGTGTTAGCCCAGAGGACTGAATAATCTAGGAAGTAACTTTGTAAGCTATCTACTTGAAAATGAGCGTGTTGGTAAACTTATACATTAACTTGAAGACACAAGGTTCATTGGCTGGCTATGGGATGACACTTGAGTGGATGTGCAGCACAAAGCCACATATTAACCTTTTTATTTAGAAAGGGATTGAGTCAGTCACCCTTTAGAGAGAGGGCATGGGTGGTATTCTGTTTCAGAAATTTGGAGTCTTACATCGGGGTTCTGATTCCAGCTCAGCCGCCTTATTGTTTTATGTCCTTGAGCAAGTTATTGGGTTGGCCAAAGAGTTCGTTCAGGTTTTTCTGTAAGATGTTATGAAAAGCCGAACGAACTTTTTGGCCAACCCACTACTTAATCTGTGACTCAGTTTCCTCCATTTGTTAAAAAGAAGTTATTAAAGAAACCTAAACAAGGGCTATTTTGAGGATTAAATGGATCAATACATGCAAAGAGCTTAGACCAGTACTAGGCATGCACTAGTAAAGCATCTTTATTATTGGCATTTTTGAGGTCAAATCCATAAAAATAAATTGTTCTCTTGTAGTGATAAATATCCCCAGGTATTCAAAATATAAGTTTAATGTGTTTGGTTTGCATATTTTAATAGACAAATATTTAAATGAATTATTTTTTAAAAAAATACTGTTCCTAGTTGGAGTAAAAAGATAGAACTTGTTGAATATTCTAAATAATTAAAGCTTTTCTCCCAGACAACCCTGAAGTCACTTTTTAAGTAACGTGTACTTTATTCCCAAGGAAGAAAATATTTTAAGATTAATTGGGAAATGCCTTATAAAATATATTGATAGTGAATGTAGTGTATTCACCACACATAGAAACTGGTAAATATTTTTAAAATTTATGACATCTGTTACAGATCATTTTGTCTAATTTTTTGGTGTTAAATAACCTGGGGTGCCTTGGGTATAATAATCATTACCATAAAATGTAAGTAAGGGTTTTTTTTCTTCCCCCCAGACAGTTCTGGAGTTAACACATAAAATTCATTTAGAAAGCTTCTGAGTGGAGTACCCGAAAAGGTCACTGAAGAAACCAGTTAGTTAAAATGCATTCGGATGACCCGAACACATAGTTGTTGTGTCTCTAAATCCCAGACATACTTTATTAGGACAATCCAGCTGGTTTGCTATTTCTATCTCCTCATTATCAACACGTTATGGTATGGCCTCTTCCCCCCTCTTCCAATGCCAAGAATTTGGCAGGGACACCATGTTAGCACGTCAGAGTCTGGGGGGTGGGGAAAGACAGCAGCTTCACACTGCTGCAGGGGTAGGAAAATTTGTTGTCTAAACATTTTGCCACTGGGTTAAGATTGATAATGGACATTTTTAATCTCCTTACTTGAAGAATTTGAGGAAATAAATTTCATGAGCTTCTAGATAAACTTTTAAGAAAAATTATGTTTATTCTAGTTTACACTTCCATATATATATATATATATATTTAGTATGTGTATATATATTCCATATATATATGGAATTTGTAAATCTCAAAGCTTCAAACTCTTTGCTTTTCTCCCTTTTCCTGATCATCCTAATATTATAGAAGCTCAAGAAGGGAAAGAGAGGAGTTGTCCTTAGGTCTTATTTCATAGTTTCCATGATCAAAAACAACTAAACTGAATATCATGTAATATTTTATTATCACGTGAGTGACTCTATTAAGTGGACTGAGTATATCCTTTCAAATATATCAGAGCATAAAGAAAGCAGACATGGAAACGTATGTTTGGTTATTGTTCACGGTTTTGTTTAAAAATAGTAAAATGAAAAATGATTGGATTAAGGAGTCCCTTGACAGTTTCACAGGATTTCAGATTTTGTGAGTTAGTTAAGCTCTTTAAAATTTATCTTATGACTTACACAGAAATATGGATTCTCAAATTTATTATGGTTATACCAATGATCTTGTGTTTATGTATATAATTTTGTGTGTAACACATTCACTTCTCACAGACCTTCTTTTCCATAGGCAACTCCCTTCCAGTTGTCCTGTTGACATTCATTGGGACAACTTCATGAAATATTTTCCGTGCTTTGATAGAGTGTTTTAAAAATCATCTCAAAATTATTTATTTCCTTTTTAAAAACCATAAATTATGCTTTCAGAGCAACCTAAAGGTATTTTCCATGATATTCCACATTATCCTAAAATACTAGGTTTTAATAAAGGGTCCCCTTACATGTGCATAGTGGTATAGCAAGTAAGCTATGACCCTTCCCTTCATATAGGAAGAAACTATAGAAGGATATGTCTCATTCACGTATATATTATTTATATATTTTAAAACTCCTTTTCTTTACTTGGTTCTTGGATATATCCCATACATAACTCAGACACCTCAGTGATAGCAAGTAAAAAGTTATCAGTAACAGTAGAAACTCAGTAATTTAGAAACTGATACCGAGAGATATTTTTTAACAATGTTCTCTTCCTATTAGCGAAACATATTACTCTGATGCTTATTTAATCTTTGTTAGCTTATTTTGTATAGTAATGGATTTTCATGTTTTAAAAAATTTAAGTAAAATAATAATAAGGTGGGACTTCAGTAATCTGAGATAGGAGTAAAGTCATAAGTGAAAGAATAACTACCCTAGAGCTTTGATTAAAGAGAAAAACATGTAACCTTTTATATCATTCACTAGTCCAGATTTGTGCCATCAGTATAGAAGTGGGTAAAAGACTCAACTTTCTTCTGAAACCTTGATTACCCGAAGTTTTCATTACCCCAAGAGAAATGGAAGAGTTGTCTGTATGAATTTGCATGCATCTTATTTTATGGTTGCAGTAATACTGACTATATGGGTAGGACATTGAGATTTTACTGTGGGTAGAAAAAGAAGAATGCAAATTGAAAGAGAAATGTTTTTTTTTTTTTCACAAATTAAAGAAACAAATTGTTCCCCTGGGTGTTTCCTTAATTGATGAAGAGCAAATAAGCAGGGTACAGTTAACTAGACAAGCAGAGAGGGGCAGGCATATCTCTCAGGATTGAGGTTAGAACCTCAGGCTTTCGAAGTGTGAGGGATTTGTAAATGAAGCTACTTTGTTACTGTCAGAATTAATATGTGGATAAAAATCTATGTTTTCAAAGTTCTTACAGCATTTTTTTGTATTTCCCCTTTATTTTTAAAAGAAGTTTTATGTTATTTTATGTATTTTTGTATTAACATTCTACACTTATGACATTTCTGCCCCCTCACTACCGACACCAAACAATAGAACTGCTTCAATTAAGAAACAGAACATCAGCCCCTGGCATCTTATTCTGTTGTTCCATCTTTTTTGCTAGGGAGAATTCATTTGTTTCTTAATTAAGAAAAACACCAATAGCATGAAAAATCTGCTTATGGTACCTGAATGGTAATTAGGCAAAAGGTAAAAAAGAAACATGCACATACATTCCAATGGCAGCCAAAATGAACTTGAGCTGATAAAAATGAACCAAACTACCCTTGCATAAATGGAGGCTGAGAGAAGTGTACAGTCATTATGGCTAAGACAATATGCAAACTATCTTCAAAGAAATCAAATTGCTAGAGTGTTTTCATTTGCATGTATTAACTATTAACATAATGAGGAGAAGTGACATTGGACCCGGATTGTGTGTCTGTTCGGATTGATAACTCTACTGCATCTGCAAACAGACGCCCCAAAATCGTGCTAGTAGTTAGATCAGAGTTGAACTCTGCAATGTGGGCTAAAATGAAATCTAGGGCTTGGTGAACCTGCTGAGTTACTGAATGGTTGACATCTCTCTCTCTTACATTCTGTCATTCTCACCCGCCCTTCCTCTCCTTCTCCCCCTCTTTCTCTTTCTCTCTCTCCAGCTCTCCTCTCTTCCCCCCCACCTCGCTCTCTTTATGTTTTAAAAGCAATAATAATATTTCAGTGCAAATTCTCATTTGAAACTTCTTGGTTTTCCCCAGGGCAACTTTTATGGTATGAGAACTGATGCTATAAAGGAGATACTTAAAAAATCGTAGGATTA
Source organism: Tursiops truncatus (assembly GCF_011762595.2). Lineage (NCBI taxonomy): Eukaryota > Metazoa > Chordata > Mammalia > Artiodactyla > Delphinidae > Tursiops > Tursiops truncatus. The sequence goes on from NC_047050.1 coordinate 47,675,189, forward strand.
AGATCCATTACAGGATTTGAAATTTTAGGGTTTTTTGTTTATTTATTCCCAGCAAATATAAATCTAGGAATGAAGGAAACTGACATTTATTGAGCTCCTCTTGCGTACCATGCACTGAACAAAGTGGTTTTTTTCTTAGAAGAATGGAAAGCATCCTTGAGAAGGATGAAGGAGACATGGCACTGGGAGACATCTCTAGCCTTTTAGATAACGATGAGTACAGTCACTGAACCTCCAGGTCTTAGTTCATTCTCATCTGCAAAATGGAGTGATGTTTCCTAAACGTCTAAAAACCTTTGAGGCCAATAGCTAATTTCAGTGTTTTAAAAACCCAAGAGATATTGGAAGGTCATCACTCCTAAACCTGCCCAGAGCAACTAAAATTCTTTATTTCCTTATAAGCTATGGATTTATCTCACAGTAGGTTGATGTTCACTAATCTGTGTTGATGAAAAACCCTGATGACTGTATAAATCTTTGACTAATTTTAAGAAGATAAAGCTGAAACACATTTCTTGACTTTAGGATTCATATTTTGTTGTTCCTAAAATCAGAGTATAGCTTGATTTAAAATCAATAAATCCATTTAATATTGCAATAGTTTTTCTCTCTTGAAAAACTTACTGATGTTGTGTCTTACAAACAATGGAGACGGCTAATGAAGAAATTTTGTATTATTTTTTCCCTACAATCCTGTTTATTCTGTTTCACAAATATGCATTGTGATCTTTGAGTCCTCTTGGTACTGTTCAGTCGTGCCCTAGGAAGGTAAGTTCTCTGCTCTTCTAGAGTTTACATTCTAGAGGTGGGCAATGGGCAATAAAAACAGTAACTCAGTGAATGTACAACCTGATGTCTGGTAGGGTAATTGTTATGAAGAAAACCAAACAGGGTAACGTGACAAAGAGTGACTGCTGGGGTCCTTGAATTATCTGTTGGATAAAAATTTCTTAAACTTGATGCTGTTGATGAGGAGCAATGAAATGAATATCTTTTCTTATAAAATTATTGGCAACCACTCTCAAGGGTGAAGAGGCACATGTCTCTCAGAGACTGTGATCCACCCATTCCTCAACAGCCCAGCTGAAAGATGTTATCTGTTTGAACATGTGGAGACTGGGAAAAAATGTTGGGGACTGTTAGACTTTATTGAACAAATTGGTTGAGGAAATGTGTCAGAGATGGAGTTAGGTTCTAGGGATAATATAGTTACTAAAGCAGACATAGAACCCACCCTCATGAGGTTTTCATTCTAGGAGAGAAACATGATTCTACCTAAAATAATGGTAATTGCTCTCAGGAAACTCAATCCAATGCCTTATGATTTTTCAGACCTGTTATTTATTTACATGGTTTTTGCATGCATATTTTTCAACAAATGGGGGATAAAGTAATCACAGTAATAATTGCATTATTCTGTCAATATTCTGGGATATAGTTTCTATTATAAAATATTATTTATAAATATATATAACATCAATATAATTGATATGTCCTCATTGTGTATATATATATATATATATATATACACTTTTTTTTCCTTTGAATGGATATTTGCAATTGATTAGTTTACGTGGTAACGCTTGAAAATTTTGTTATTGATCATTATCACTGCTGTTGCAGTAGCAGCTATGACATTTTTAGGTTTGAAGTCATGTTAATTCCACTTTAAGTCCAATTTAATTCCATTTTGCATAACATGCATCACTGCTTAATATAAGTGGACATGTGTGACCTCAGAACCCTGTAGAGCTTCTAGGGACCACGAGGCACTGGGAACATTCTGAGAGATTATAATTTTGTACTGCAGGCAAAATATTCATTAGGCTTTTAGGGGAAGGATTTCTTCACTGGTTGTTCATCTGGAGATGGCTCAGTGAAATGACCCAGTGTCAGTAAACGTAAGCCTCTACTCAGGGAGACCAGAGGGGGGAAAAGAAAACTCCAACAAACTCTGGATGCATAAAGGGCTTTTCTGCTTTTGAAGATTTCCAATAAATGTCTTCTCAGGTAGGAATGGATGAGATGACAGTATTCTTTGAGACATCTCCACACTTAATAATACCTTAGTGCTCCGTTTTCATGAATATGGAGATTATAAAGAAATCTGTTTCACATTTAAGTGATAAGTTAACCTTTCTGCCACATGTTGGTTATAATGTCAGAATCTCCTTTGAAAAAGTCAAGTTGATGATCTATGCTGAATCATTCATTCAGATTCAGCCTAAGGGGGTTAAGAGGTGAGAATAGGTGTTGTCATATTCTCTCAGAAATTACCTAAGAATTAGGAAGCGCAGTTGCTCCAGGAGAACTCTGGAAGAATCTGTCCCTAGAAGGAAGCACAAAACTGAGTACAGCTCTGTACTTTGAAAATAAGAAAAAGGCTCAAAGCAGAACTCAAGACACATGTGTGGGGCTTCCCTGGTGGCGCAGTGGTTGAGAGTCTGCCTGCCGGCAGGGGACACGGGTTCGTGCCCCGGTCCGCGAGGATTCCACAGGCCGCGGAGCGGCTGGGCCCGTGAGCCATGGCCGCTGGGCCTGCGTGTCCGGAGCCTGTGCTCCGCAACGGGAGAGGCCACAACAGTGAGAGGCCGCCGTACCACGAAAAAAAAAAAAAGACACATGCGTGAAACATTTAGATACTGATGTTAATATTTTCACTTCTGCTTTGCTTTTTTACCTAAAGAAAATAAGCAGAATAGGAGATTCATCGGGAAAAGCCTGAAGGAACCCTTAGAGGGGAATGTAAGTTCTTAACTTAAATTTACTTGAGACTAACAACAAAAAACCCTAAAACAAACCAAAAAGAAAAAAAAGAGAACGATTTGCTTTTTCTTTTTCAATTGCAATTATGTTGATTCTGTTTGAAAGAGAAACAAGCAATTTCAGAATCATTGTTGTAAACTATATTTATTTTTCTGGATATGAAAACTACAACACGTGGATAATGTATCTCTTAGGTTTCTTAGTAATCTCTGCTAATGCCTCTCACATCTAAACTGCTGGGCGTGGTACGCACCAATAAAAATATACCAGTGATTTTCTGGAGGTAGACCCAACTGCTGAAGGCAGAGAGGGACACAATGCACGCCTGAAAATCGAGTTATTTTCGCTTAAATAGGTTTTACTATATCTCTTAATGAGAAACATTCATTAATAGCATCCAGTTTCACAACTCTGTGCAGGCTGGGATGGTGTCCTAAAACCGTTGGTGACATTTAATGACATCCTGAATTTTGGTTAAAAAAAAGTCAACCGTGTGTAAGTACAGTACATGAAGAATGAACCTTATATGCTGCTAAAATGAAAACTTCATAGGTGTTTCAGTTAATTGTGAGTCTTCAATGGGAGTTGTAGTCCAGAACGATTCTGCGGTGTTAGGCAATTAACAGGGAGCCCTGCTGTGCTTTGTCCTGGCCAGTTACATCTTGGGTATTATATTCAATGTCCATGTGCTCCTTAAAACTTATGTCTGGGGGTTGTTAACAATCAAGCAATAGCTGAAGGAACTGGAGATGTTTAATAGGAAAAGAAAATTATAGGTTTCATATGAGAGCTATATTCAGATATGAGGAATTCATATAGAAAAGGAATTCACTTTCTTTGTAGCTTAGAAGAAATAGTTTCAAAGAGCATTCTGGGTCTGCATGCTACATACTGAAGGTAGATTTGGGCTTAGCCTCAGTAGAGCAATTAGAGCTTTTCCAAATGGAATGGCCTTCATTGTCAGGCAGAGACCTGCCTGTCTCTGGAAAAAAGCAAGTAAAGGTTTACCTGGATAATCACTTGCTAGATTTATTATTTGATAGATCCTTGGAAGGCAGGGGGTGATAGGGATTATGGAGTCAAGGGGCAAAATGGGAATGGATTCCTTGGTGATTTCATATTCTAGATGGGCATTAGAATGTTTTGAGTCTCTTGGGTCAACTCTAGAAGGACTTAATTGGTACCTATCAAGTGTTTCTCATCATTGTTATTGTATCTGTAACAATCTACTCCCCTGGAAGCTAAATGCGCTCAAGTGGCAGGACTCTCACTAGCTGAGGCCCTTTCTAAGGCCTTGGGAGGGGCTCAAGCGGTGGGATCAGGTGGTCTAATACTTTTATAACATTTTCAAAATTAAGATGTTTTAGCCACAATTAAGACTGCTAATTCTTTCTTTCTTGACTTTCCTTCTGCCGCACTTCGGAATGGCTACAGGCATTATTGGGATCTTGGTAAGGGGGAATTGAGCTGAAAAAATAATTGTCCTATTTTTAACATTTGCAATTTGCTGAGGTTTCTCTTTCTAAATAAATATTTACTTGCATACATACTTTGTAGCATAATTTTGTATTCTCTTACAGAGGCCTCCCAATTTATAAGCTTCAGATCCTGCAATTCCTGGATCTGTTTCTCTTTGCCCTGTTTATATGTGTCACGGCTCTAGGTGCCACAAATAGTAAGATGCATACGTCATTATCCTTTATATCACGTTATGCACAATGGTAGTGTGGGAATCTGATCAATTTTATTATGGGCTCAACTATCTCCTTGAAGAAATGATTAATACTGGTATCCAATACAGTATTTTTACAACTTTACATGCATGGACATTTTTATTATGGGATATGAAATGATTAATTTAAAAACAATGAGAAAGACCAACAGTGACCGTAATCTACCCAATCGAAGAAAATCATCTTATTGTATTGTAATCTAATTTATGTGTATATTATTCCCATGGCAAAGGTAAAAGCATGTTATTGTATATATCTTGCTGATTAGGAAACTAATGTATGTATGAAGATTTCAAAACATTTTTATGCTTTGGGATGAAATCACTTTGACATCAAATCAAGTGAAGCCAGCTAACAAAATTTTGAGGATCTTTAAGAATTTTTTCTCTATCTGAATAATAATAGGTTACCAAACATGCCTTCAGACAACCTGGAGCTTTTTCTATATCTTTAGAAACAGATCAGTGCTCTGTATCTTTTTGCCAAAGTTCAATTTTATTCTTTTTTCCATCTTTTGGAAGGCAGTCATGTTGAGCATGAGTCTGTGCTGGCATCTTCAGTTTACTGGGGTTCTTTTTAAAAAGGTTCTATGATTTTGAAGACAACATAGTCAGGAGATAACACAGTCATAGTGCCATGACTGTGAATTCCATATACAGTAGCATCATTTCTTCCATCCAGGGAAACTCATGCTTTCCGAAGGGTATAGAAGTTCCTCCAAGTGCATGGCTAGCTAGCAGGTGATCTTTTCATATCTCCTGCTGAGCAGATTGGCTCAAGGGGAAAAAATGCTGTCCAGCTTGTCCAAACACAACTGGTGTGCAAAAAAATATCAGATCAAATATCGTTCCCTTCATGTGCGATCTTTGTTGAGATTGGTGTAATAGAGAAATGGGAAATTCAGATGGTCTGTTACAACATTGTGGGTAATTCCAGAATGAATTGTATTTTTAAGCACATAGACATGTTTTTAACTCTGAAATGAGATTTGGTGACTCCATCATTTCCTAGAATGTGCTATTACCTTTCTCCACTTCTTTTTAAAAGTCAATTTTATTACACATATGTACACTATTTCTAAATATTCTGTTTCCTCTGATTTTAGTGTTTATTTTTTTCAGCAAATATTTGCTGAGCAACTGCAATGTACTTGAAATTGACAAGTATTTGAATGATTTCTCTTGAACTTAAAAAAAAAAGAAAAACAGACATTAAATACTGTTATGGTATAGATATTCTAGTAGAGGAGTGGATAGATTTGATTCTCGGCACGCTTGCTTTAAGTGTTATGCATGGTATTAAACTTAATAGGACGGGAATACACTAAACATTTCCTTCATTCCTCTGGAAATCAGTGATACACATTTATGTTAAATATATATATGTACATTACATCTTACTTCCGGAGGAAGGAGGAAAACTTTTGAGAACCCTCCTATGTATTATTAGGGACTCTGCCAGGCATTTCATATACATTTAATTTAATTTGTTCACATTATTTATCTGAGTTATCCTATTTTACATAGGATAGGTAAAATTAACCCCATTTTGGAGACATTCTTCTGGGTGACACTGCAGTTGACACTGTTTGAACCAGGTTTAAGGGGCTCCTTTCACAACCCTGTTTTGTCAGTGGAAATGATTCTGCAAGATGGAGATATTCAGTAATGAATATGCCACAAGAAAACTTCTGGAGGTGATGGTTATATCTGTTTCTTTGATTGTGGTGATGGTTTCCACAGGTGTATGTGTATGTCCAAACTCATCAAATTGTATCCATTGAATGTGTGTAGTTTTTATGTCAGTTATACATCAGTAAAATTGTTTAAAATATGTGCACAGGCATGACAGGACATACTTTATTAAAAATCAGAAAAAAATAAATAAGTGAAACTTGTTAAAAACAAAGGTGTGGTCCTATAGGTGAAGATGCCTACTAATGGATCTCAGACATAAACACTGAGTAAATTCTAGTCAGTTTTGAAATATGGTTCCTATCCTCATGTGGCTTATAGTTTAAGGAAACCAGTTGCAACTATACATGTAGTAGAGAATGAAAGTCAGCCGAGGAGTGTCATGCAACTTTAAACAAAGAGCTATGGGGAGTGAATCTGGGATCTTTTTGTTCACTTATTTGAGAAAGGATGTTATTGAAAACTTTAGACAATTTAAATAATATAAAATCCCTTGGAAACCCTTAGGCGTCAGACAGAAAAACTTATTGAAAGCTCTTTATATACCCTTTTAAGAAAGTATTCAATCTAATATAATTATTCTTTTAACATTAAAAATCCAATTTACTGATCATGAATCAAAAGCCTATATGGAACTTAAAACTTCTAGTCATTGATATTAATAAAAACCTCATTTTCTCATAGCTTGTGAGATTTAGCTTAGAGTTGGTAGAGTCTCACTAAGTTATTTTAACACATTATTATTATTATATAGAGTTAATAAAATACATCCATAAACCTTACTGTGAAAAGTAAATGCATATTCAATATGAGTTGTGTGAAAACTCAGACAAGGACTCAGTTTCTTCTATCTCCAAGAGGTTATATTTCAAATATGATGACTGAAGTTTCTAACATTTAGTGGTTATATGGCAAGTAGGGCCGAGAGAGAGAACAGCTTAGCAAACCATCAGTGACACAACCAACCCCAAAGGTGGCATGTGGCATACCTTTACTTCATTCAGAGCCGTGGCATATGTCAGAGTGTTTTGCCCTGTCGCTCGGTTAGTTTGAGCAATTTCCATTCCATTATGCTCTCTTACAGTTTCTGTTTTATCCCCCTTCTGGCTTATTCAAGTGTTTAAATTTCAAATTAGTAGCCTGTCTTTATCATTCATATTGGGATTGGGGAACATATTACAGCCGTCGGACATGTTTACCATATTAAAAATAATAACAAAGAAAACAAAAATGATAAAAAAAAAAGAAAAACATACTAAGGGTTATGTTTAAGACACAGGCTACCCCGATAAATTACTTCAATGCAGTGTTATTGAACTCCTTTTCTAAAATACCCTTATCAAACTTGAGAACATTGAGAAGGGGTGTGTGTTGTGTGTGTGTGTGTGTGTGTGTGTGTGTGTGTGTGTGTGAGTGATATTTAAAATGTGGGGACAGGATCAACTGGCAGAAGTAAGTCCTAGAAGTTCTTTCTTTTTTAATACATTTTATTACTTTTGTATGACTCACAGGTCACATCATAGTATGCGTAGATAGATAAATAATCATGTAGTAAGGAACAAGGGAATAGTAACAACAAAAAGCAGTATTATTTATAATTATATAATGCTGAATATTGTATGTTACATTTTTATATATTATTATTAACAAAATCATTTGTATAAGAAGCCAAGATTTATAATCTACCATCTTATGATTTGAAATGCTTTTCCAGGAATTTAAGGGAGGGGGTTCTGTGTTATCTCAGTAGAGTCTCATCAAGTTACAAACCTCAGATCTCATCATGACTCATTGAGGTCAAAATGCTGATGTGTTTCTTCTATGGCTTTTTGTATAAGTAAAGTGAAATGAAAAATTGAGGGTATTGTTTATATTATTTAGTTTTACAAATACTTTATTGTGTCTGTAGAACAAATGTTTCTTATTCCAGCTAAGAAAAAAAGTATGCGAATGGTTAATGCATGCTGTGACCATGTGAAACTCAGGGATTGGAATTTACTATTGATAGTGTTTGCATTTCAACTTCCGTTCATTTCTTTTTGAGGACTAGGTAATGGGGGGGGGTACACAACAGTAAGCCAATAAAGGTACTGGTAGACACTCTACTTATTAGATAATCCATTTAAGAATAGGAAGTCAGCATCCCCTTTTGTAATTATGTAAAAAGATGATTGGGATTTGGAATTTCGCTTATAAGTTTGAAATCTGGAATTGGTTGATTTTATTTGCAAACGATTATGAGGTTGAACAGCACACACTCTACTTGGATCCTGTGTAGTGAATTCTCATATGATCAGCATAGATAATAGACTATTTCCTTTCCTACTTAAAAAGCATTTTCAAAAGGTTTGTAAATATTTGTTTCTCAGGAATCCATTTATCTTCTTCCTCAGTTCCAAAAGAACTATTATGGGGTTACAGAAAAAGATGATAAATGAGCCCAAGGAGCCTGGGTTTAAATTGTCCCACTCTAAGGTTGTACTGTTATTTAGTAGACATGCAAAGTCTTTGTAGGCATTAGAATTAACTGATTAGGTACTGAATTTTTTAATGCCACAATTTTGAAATGAGAATAAGTCAGTCATGGAGCTATTCTGCCTTTTATTTATCCGTAGTTAGATCCATATGAAAATGCAGTGTAACACGGAAGAAAAATAGTGGAAGACATTCCTTTTCAAAGGAATGGCCTGGACTTCAGCCGCTCAATTCCCTTTCAATTCTGAGGGCCCGGGGAATGTGGTCTGTAATCGTATACAAACCTTGTAACAAAGAAAGTGACAATAAAACCCATCTGCTCTTAGTTATTCTTGTGCACAATACAAGGTAAAACCTGGAATGAACCATGGGGTCTTTTGATTAATTGAACTTAACTGATGGTTCTCCAGAAACTCTGTTTTATTAAAACCTTTACTGAAATTCTCAATTGAAGTTTATGTTCACTTTAAGTGAACATAATGAAACGTATGATAATATAAGACGTTATAGAAATTCTGCATCATCATTCTAAATGATAAAGCTCATTACATACATTGTATAACTCCAGAGATGTAGATACAGAAGATGAAGAAGTCTGTATTTGATGCATACTGACCTCAATTTCTTACAAAAACAATATAAACAGAAAATATACCTGACTACCCTATTACATTGATTATTTTTGTTTTCTGTATATTTACATATGTAATCATAGTATAGATATAATTTTATTGTGCTTGTAAGAAGAAATATTTTCCATACTTCTAGATGGTTTTATTGATTTTAATTTTGCATTTCTGCCCTGTAGTCTCTTAGCTGACTTGCTACAATTTATCTAAACATTCTATTTTAAAGCATTTGGCTAGTATCCAATTTTTATAACTAACACTGAAAGGACTAAATTAATGCATAGAGTCATTTACTTCTTTTAGGTTTTTCTGGAAGGATAAATTTCAAGCAGTAAGATTAGTGTATTAAAGGATATATAGTACTTTTTTTAGGAGGTTAGAGTGCAGAAGAAAAGGATAAAGAAAAACACTTTTTTATAGCTTTGGTATTAGAGTTTTAGAGTTCCTACATCCTTAGAAATTCTAGAACTCATTGACTCTGGAATATCAACATCCATTTTTAGGCAGGGAGTGATATCATCAAACATAATTTGTACAGAGGCTGAAGGCAGGCAGCCCACCTGAGAGTCTGTTAAAGCGATTCAGGTGTGCAATAATGATTTCCTGGGCCGGGGTGGGTTTGAAAATGTGAAGGAACATGGGAACCTACTCCTCATCATGTATTTATTCTGGGTGCTCTGGGAACAGAAGGAGACAGAAGGTTCCACTCTAAAGTTTATGAAATACTTGAGTAGTAAAGTTATTCAGAGAAGAAATATTAGATAAATAAAAAGATAGAGTACTGTAGATTGATTTAAGTTAGATAGGAAGGCTTTTGTATTGACTGAATCTTAAGCTGAAAGTTGAAGGAAATGAAAGATTATTGGTAAGAAGGAGGGAAAGATGGCTCTCAAGGTAGGGGAAGAGCAAAGAAAAAATTAGGCAAATTCTATTTATTTTGGGGCAAATGAATAAATTCTCCCCTTAGTGCCTATTTTAACCCATTAGGATTTGCTTTATTCATTCATTCATCTATTTATTACTGATTTTTGGAGGATACAAATTTAAGTCATACTTTCTCTGATATAAAAATTACTATATTCCATCTTATTTCAAAGTTGTGAAATGAACATCAAATCTAACTAGAATATTTAGGTACAAATTCAATTTTGTACTTAAAGATTCTGACTCAGAATCCTTTCATTGGGATCTGGGCTGCTGTGAAA